>NC_135818.1:21892268-22216642 GCF_964213995.1 Mustelus asterias
TCCCATATCCTTCCTTCCTTCCCCCCCTCCTCCCCCCTCCACTTCCTAGCTATGACTGTAACATTACATTCTGCTCTCTCCCGTTTCCTTCTCTATGAGCGATATGCTTTGTCTATATAGCGCGCCAGAAACCATACTTTTCACTGTATACTAATACATGTAACAATAATAAATCAAATCAAAATTTGGTTGCTTTAATCTAAGTGATTTCGGGTGCCTTTTTAAAAAGTACAATCTATAGCCTTGCTTATAAAATTCAAACGCATAACATTTAAAGACTGAACAGGAAATAGGCCGAAAGCATAACCATTCTTTTTATTGTAACGATCATGTTCCAAGTTGTGAGACTTCTTATGATGTATACAGGGTCATGTTCTCCACTACACTTCCTAAATTCGATGACAATCTCCTTTGTTTTGTTGCCATTGAGGGAGAGATTATTGTTGTCGCACCAGTTCAGCAGATTCTCTATCTCATTCCTGTACTCTGTCTCATCATTGTTTGAGATCCAACCCACTACGGTGGTGTCATCAGTAAACTTGAAAGTCGAGTTGATGGGGAATTTGGTCACACAGTCATAGGTGTATAAGGAGTATTGTAGGGGGCTGAGAACTCAGCCTTGTGGGGCACCGGTGTTGACGATGATCTTTACTAATTGTGGTCTGTGGGTTAGGAAGTTCAGGATCTAGTTGCAGAGGGAGGAGCTGAGGTCCAGGCCATGGAGTTTAGAAATGAGTTTCGTAGGAATAATGGTGTCGAAGGCTGAGGGGTGCATGTATGTACCTATTAAAATAGTAGTGGTAATGAGGGGCATGGTATTAATCAGGTGATTAGAGAAGCATGTAGCGTGGGTAATACCGTAATCATGGGTGACTTCAATCTGCACTTAGACTGGGTAAATCTAATTAGAAGTAATGCTGTGGAGGATGAGTTTCTGGAGTGTGTTAGGAATGATTTTCTAGATCAATATGTTGAGGAACTGACCGGGGAACAGACAGACCCAGTATTATGTAATGAGAAAGTATGAATTAATCTTGGGGATGAGTGATCATAATATGGTAGAATTTTACGTTCTGTTTGAAAGTGAGGTGGTTCAATCTGAAGCCAGGATGATAAATTTGAATAAAGGAAATTATGAAGGTATGAGGGGCAAATTGGCTGAGGTGGATTTGGAAAATACATTAAAAGGACACTCTTTTAAAAAAATTATTACATAGTTTACAGAAAATGTAGATTCTTTCAAGGCACAAAACCCAAAAAAGGAAAGTCACTTAACTGACTCACTGGAAGTTAAGGATTTTAAAGGCCTATGAAGTTGCCAGAAATAATAGTAAATGTGAGGATTTTGGAAGCATTTTAGAATGTAGCAAAGGAGGACCGTGCTGCTTATATAACTTGGAATATTTATATTTGTTTTCATGATCTTATTTTAATTTCTCTTCTAAGGCTGTTAGAATGGACATTATTTCTCTACCAGGATGAGCAGGCTGTCTACCAGTTTCTGTACGAGTCCCTGGAGCTCACCTTGAAGTTTGGAGAGCCTGAATGTAAGTGTGTTATTTAATTGCCTGGTGATATAAAAATATAAATAGTCTTTTACCAGTGCATTAGGAATTACTGTGGTATAATTTTACCAGAAGCCATTATGATTTAATGTGTCAGGTACAATGCTGTGTGACAGAGTTTATCATCTCAATTTAGTACTGCCAGTTGCAGGCAGATAACAGCAGTCCCTCACATTTATGTTATATGAGATTGGAAAGTTAAATTCTATAATTGTACTGCAGGTGTGCTTTTCAGTTGTACGTGAGCCTCCAGGCACCTCCATCTAATCCTATGGTAAATCTCTCCAATCGTCCCTTGTGTACTTTGAGTTTTCCCTTAAATTGCTATTGGAAACTTGCATGAAAACTTTCTTCTTAGTGCCAACATTTGACTCTTGATCCAAAGTACATAGAAGTAGCATTGGGGGTTTTCTTAGATCAATTGATAACAAGTGCCTTAATGAATCTGAAGGTTGTAGATTTGTGCTTCATGCCTGATCTGTAGCGCAATAAAAATGGCAGACTTTCAATTCAATATATCACCTTTCACAATGACAAGACTTCTCAAAGCACTTTAGAGCTTGAAAAAAGTACTTTTGAAATGCAATCACTCTGGAAATGCAGCAGCCGATCTGTCCACCGCAAACTCCCACAAACAAAGTAATGTGTTAATGACAAGATAATCTGCAGTTAGAGGTGTAATTTGTTTTCTCAGTGATGTTGATTGAGGGATAAATATTGGCCAGAATACCAGTGATACGTCCCCTACTTTGCTTTGAAATAGTGCCATAGAATCTTTTGTATTCACCTGAGAACACAGATGATGAGAACACCAAAGATGTGCGGGTTAGGTTGGTTGGTCATGCTAAATTGACCCTAGTGTCAGGGGGATTAGCAGGGTAAATATGTGGGGTTATGGGAATAGGGACTGGGTGGGATTCTGGTTGGTGCAGACTCGATGGGCCGAATGACCTCCTTCTGCACTGTAGGGATTCTATGACGCATGGTTTAGAGTCTCATCTGAAAGATGACAACCTTGAAACTGTTGCACTCCCTCTGCTACACTGGAATGTCAATCTTGACTTTTGTGCCAAAGCCCTACAGTGGAACTTTATCTGTCCATTGATAAATCTGTGTCATGGGAAGTAATAGGTTTGTATTGATGACATCATAATTGTTTAAAAATCTTATTCATCTGTATCTGTCTAATTTCTTCTACAACACAGACATATATCTGAAGAAGTAGAAAATTGCTCAGGTGTATTTAAGGTTTTAAAACCAGCTGTATTAGATTCCTACAATAAATTCTGCAGCCATATCCAAGAACAACTTTCAACTGATGGCAGAATTTCAATGCATCAGCTCTCTTTCCATTTTAACCACTAATCTTCTTGTGCTTTTAGTAACCACACAAAATGCAGGACAAATTCAGAAGAGGGAGTGCTCACTACATGGTTTTCATTTCCATTTGCATTTCCTCAAATAATGAAGCAGGTCATGCCTCATACAACAAGACTTGGACAAGGTTCAGATTTGGGCTGAAAAGTGGACATAACATTTGCACCCAGGCAATGACCATCTCCAGCAAGAAACCAGTCTAATCACCTCCCATAGATATTCAACGGCATTGCCATCAGCAAATTGCCCACCATCAATATCTGAGATGCAAACATTGAATAGAAGCTTAACAGGACAAGCCACGTAAATGCTGTGGACACCTGCCCCCACTCTTAAGGTTGGGCAAACCTGTTATAAATGAATCACAAAGTTAGCCTGTAGATAAAGCAAGTAATTAGGAAGGCCAATGGATTATTAGTCTTTATTGTAGGGGAATGTATATCAAGTTTTATAATCTTCAGAAAATTTTGCTACAACCAGTATTGGTGAGATCACATTTTGAGTACCATGTGCAGATTTGGTCTTACTTTTGGAGGGATATACTTGCATGAGAAGCAAGAGGTTCACTTGGCTGATTCCTGGGATGAAGGAGTTTGTCTTCCAAGGAAAATAGACCAGGTTGGGTTAAACTCATTAAAATAGAAGAATAAGGGATGATCTTATTCAGATGTATAAGATTTAGAAAGAGCTTGACAGGGTAGATACTGAGAGGATGTTTTCCCCTTGTGGGGCAGTCTAGAACTAGGGGGTCTAAGGGGGTCTTCTATTTAAGATGCGGATGAGGAGGAATTTCTTCTGAGAGTCATCAGTCTTTGGAATTCTCTTCTGTCAAGACAGATTTTTTGATCTGCAAGGGAATCCAGGATTATGGAAGGCATGGGGGAAAATTGAATGAAGGTTATAATCCAATCATCCATCCTCATGAATGGTGGAGCAGGCTTGATAGGCCTAATTTTATTTCTTATCATCATTGTTTTCAGTGGGTTATTTAATAAGTTAACTGATAAGTTTGTTTCCAGACCTGTTAGCTCTAATCTAATTTTGTTTTAGCAGGTGGTGGTGTCTCTCTTGGTGAGAAGTGCAGGAAAATCCTTGACATGAATCTTGAGTCCCTCTTGGATGGTGAGTTAAAAGATCCTATATATGGGCCTTGAATTAACATCCCAAAGATTTTTTTTGCTATTAACACTTTTCTATAAATTGATTAGTTTAAAAATAAATGTAAATGTGTGCCTTGGCACCCAGTTAAAAGAATATCAGGTTTTATTTTCATTTTAAAAATTTGATTTGCCACAAACGACTAGTTTTTCAAGACAGCCTAGGTTGGCTTGAGACAAAGGAACCGATGGTTACTAAAAGCACAAGAAGATTAGTGGTTAAAATGGAAAGAGAGCTGATGCATTGAAATTCTGCCATCAGTTGAAAGTTGTTCTTGGATATGGCTGCAGAATTTATTGTAGGAATCTAATACAGCTGGTTTTAAAACCTTAGCTGAAGCAATTTGGAACTGTTATATATACTTTTTGATCCAATCGGCAGATTTTGTATTGAGGAACGAGTAGGATAGTGGTCGTAAGGAGTTTGATACTTAGATGTAGAGAGAAAATTTCCAATTGTAGAGAAAGACCAAAACTTTAGGCCATTAATAGTCACTAATAAATCGGGAGTTCAGAAGAAACTTCTTACCCAAAGACTGGCACAGTGAAACTTGTTACCACAAGGTGTGGTTGAAATGAAAGCACAGATGGAATTAAGGAGAAGCCAGATAACCATATGAGGCAGAAAGGAATGGAAGCTTATGTTAAGGTTAGACAAAGACGCTTGTGTGGAACATAGGACATAGGAACAGGAGTAGGCCAATAGGCCTGTCCACCATTTAATTAGATCATGGCTGATCATCTATCAAGGACGCGGGGGCACAGCCTTAGAATAAAAGGGAGTCACTTTAGAACAGAGATGAGGAGAAATTTCTTCAGCCAGAGAGTGGTGGGTCTGTGGAATTCATTGCCACAGAGGGCTGTGGAGGCCGAGACGTTGAGCGTCTTCAAGACAGAAATTGATAAATTCTTGATTTCTCGAGGAATTAAGGGCTATGGGGAGAGAGCGGGTAAATGGAGTTGAAATCAACCATGATTGAATGGTGGAGTGGACTCGATGGGCCGAATGGCCCTACTTCCGCTCCTATGTCTTATGGTCTTATGGTCTAAGGTGCCACTTTCCTGCACTATCTCCATATTTCTTGATGTCATTATTCTCCAGAAACTTCTGTCTTGAACATAATGACTGAGCTTCCACAGCCCGGGCGGCACGGTAGCACAGTGGTTAGCACTGCTGCTTCACAGCTCCAGAGACCTGGGTTCGACTCCCGGCTCGGGTCACTGTCTGTGTGGAGTTTGCACATTCTCCTCGTGTCTGCGTGGGTTTCCTCCGGGTGCTCCGGTTTCCTCCCACAGTCCAAAGATGTGCAGGTTAGGTTGATTGGCCATGCTAAAATTGCCCCTTAGTGCCCTGAGATGCGTAGGTTAGAGGGATGAGTGGGTAAAATATGTAGGGATATGGGGGTAGGGCCTGGGTGGGATTGTGGTCGGTGCAGACTCGATGGGCCGAATGGCCTCTTTCTGTACTGTCGGGATTCTATGATAGCCCTCTGATGTAAAAAATTCCAAAGATTCACCATCCTCTGAGTGAAGAAATTCTCTTCCAAGTCTTAAATGGCCAACTCCTTGTCCTGCGATCATGTCCCGTGGTTTTAAATTAACCAACCGGGGAAACATCTCATCTATATCCAATCTGTCACACCTGTAAGAATTTTGTAAGTTTTGAAGGGGTGACTGCATTGCAATTTAGGGATCTCTCCTCAAAAGGCAATCCCAGGGATTAATCTGGTGAACCTCTGTTGCAATCCCTGTTTCCTTCCTTAGATCTACTGTTTGCCTTCCTAATTGCTTGCTGTACCTGCATGCCAGCATTTAGTGACTCATGAACAAGTTCATCCAGGTCCGTTTTGGACACCTGCATTTCTCAACCTTTAATCATTTAAGAAATATTCTGCCTTTCCGTTTTTTCTTTCAAAGTTATTCACATTATATTCCATCTGCCTATTCACTTAGCCTATCCAAATCCTCTTGAAGCCTGCTTGCATCCTCCTCACAATTTACACATTCCCACCTAGTTTTGTATCATCAGCAAATTTGTAGAAATTACAGTTGTCCCCACATCCAAATCATTTTATGTTGTGAACAGCTTTGGACCCAGCACTGATCCTTGCGGTACCCCATTCATACCAGCCTGCCATCCTGAGAATGATCCTACTCTCTGCTTTCTGTCTGTTAACCAATTTTCAATCCATACCAGTATATTACCCTCAATCCCATGTGCTCTAATTTTGTTTACTAACTTCCTGTGTGGGACCTTATTAAAAACCTTTGGAATGTCCAAATGCACCACATCCACTGGTTCTCCTGCATCTATGATGCAAGTAACAAAAACAAGTTTGTCAAACATGATTTCCCTATCATAAATCATGTTGATTCTGTCCAACTTTAGCATTCTTTTCTAAATGTCCAGTTATTGACATGCTTTATAATGTATTTATATTGAGCATAAACATTGGTCCAAATGTTGTTTCTGTGCTGTATGTTCTGTATAATTAAAACATTGAAAAAAGATAAATATCACTGCTCTAAAAGCACAGAATCAGTTCACAGATAGCAACCTACCACCTCCACTAGAAATGTAAGTAGTATGAGCTGTTGAAGTGACCTTTAAATTATTACAAAGTAAAATTCCAATGTTTATCAGTAATCTAGATTTACTTCTAGCCTGTAAAGTGGGGGAAGGGGGAAGAATCAACAAACAAGTTAATTCAGTTGATAAATTTTATTAAATTCCTTTGTACAGTTAATCTTAGTTTTAAAACTAAACACAATATTTCCAGTCAGATCTGCATTAAAGAGTGTTTCCTGATATAACACACAAGTGTTTTCATTTTATTTTTCAGAGGATGAGGCTCCCTTACACTCCAAGCTTGTTCATGACCTGATTATGACATACTGGAAGAGTCCAGGCAGTTGGCATAATGTTTACAGAAATGAATCGCAACTCCCCATGGTATGTTTATTGCACCGTTATTCCTTTCGTCATGTCAATCACTCCCCAATCATAGATCTTCCTCTTTGTTCTTTCCTCTTCCACAGCAACTTTCCTTGGCTTTGTATCTATGAATAAACTTGAGTATTGATCACCAAGCGACTACCCTAATTTTAATTTCTGATGAAAGGTTGTTGATCTGAAATGTTAACTCTTTTTCTCTCTCCATAAATTCTTCCCGCATTTCTGTTTTTATTTCACATTTCCAACACCGGTAGTATTTTGCTTTCGTTCTACAGTTTATTGCCTGCTATTTGCCATGACCATCACATATCACTTCCTTTTTTGAGAGCAGGAAGCGGGTACAATTCTGTGACAAATGCAGGTTCTCCCCATGTCTGTGTAGGTTTTTTCCAGGTGCTCCGGCTTCCTCCCACAGTCCAAAGATGTACAGATTTGGTGGATTGGCCATACTAAATTGTCCCAGGTGTGTAGATTAGGTGGTTTCGCTATGGTGGATGTATGGCAGGGCTGGAGCAGCAAGTGGACCTGGGTGGGATGCACTTCGGAGGGTTGGTGCAGTATTGATGGGCCAAATGACCTCTTTATGCACTCCATTCTATGAAATAAGTGGAGTAATTTGTTAATTAATTAGAAAGGGTTGATGGTTGAAATTGCAGTCTGGTCTTATTTTCATCCTTAAACTACCTCCTTTGGATGAGTTTTCCCAGTTCTTAGGCAGGCTTGTTGACAGAGTTGTTGGCTTAAGATTTGCCAACTGTATATTATACTGTGAATCAGACAGTTTCCACTGTCCTGCTGGTCAAGGAGAAAGAAAAACTGTTCCAATTGGAATGTTGGTGTGAAAGCGTACCTGGTGTAAGCTAACAAGAGTGACATGTTGGCAGGCACAGTGATGTCTGTCCCTGAACTGTCCTACATCATCTGATGGAGGTTGATGTGAAGAGATGCTTCAGAGAGCCTACTGGAGTTCATAATTTGTAAATTCATCAAAATAACGTGCAACCTTTGATGAAGGTTTTTAGAACCTGGTATACTGCAGTAGCAGAAACTGAATGTATCTTGGATTATCTGTAAATGAAATGAGTAAATACTGAATGTTTCTTTAAAGATATGGAGAAAGGGTATGGAATGAGACTAAGTGAATAGCTTTTTCAGAGCTCTGAAAGAAGAAGTCATAGGGACTTAAAGCTATCACCAAAATCTTGCTGCCGTTCACGCCAGTGGTATCTTGCAGTCCTGCCAATGGTGCACCCCCTGTGAGTTTCCCAGTGGCGAGGGGTGCATTCAATGGGAAATCCCATTGACAACAGCGGGACCATAAGATCCCAGTGCCAGTGCGCAGCATGCTGTCTCCCACCGCCACAAAACATGCCACGAAGAGTGAGAAAGGTCCTGCCCATTAACTCTGTTTCTGTCCCCACAGATGCTGCCAGACTGGCTGAGTTTTTCTAGCATTTCCTGTTTTTAATTTAGCTATTTCAGAGAGTTGACTCAGGCACGATGGGACAAATGGTCTCTTCCTGTCACATTTGGTGATTCTGAAATTTCTCAATCCTATTTATATCATATTTGCTCAATTCGTAATTACTTAAATTAAACACCAGAACCTTCAACTTGATTTCTCAAGTTAAATAAAAATTTGTGTTGTAAACTGTAATATGGATGTAAAGTCTTATTTATAATCCAATTTAATCAAGAACAGATTGCCACATACATTTTTTTTTCTTCAGCTATGTGTTAGAAAACCTTGACCAGCAGGACAGTGGAAACTGTCTGATTCACAGTATAATATACAGATGGAAAACTATAATCTGCAGTGTAACTGTTATATTACTGATTTGTCTTCAGTCGTCTGTGTTTTATCATAGAAATCATAGAAGCCCTACAGTACAGAAAGAGGCCATTCGGCCCATCGAGTCTGCACCGACCACAATCCCACCCAGGCCCTACCCCCATATCCCTACATATTTTACCCGCTAATCCCTCTAATCTACGCATCCAAGGACACTAAGGGGCAATTTTAGCATGGCCAATCAACCTAACCCGCACATCTTTGGACTGTGGGAGGAAACCGGAGCACCCGGGGGAAACCCACGCAGACATTCTCCATGTGCAAACTCCACACAGACAGTGACCCAAGCTGGGAATCGAACCCAGGTCCCTGGAGCTGTGAAGCAGCAGTGCTAACCACTGTGCTACCGTGCCGCCCATGAACTCTTTTAATACAGTTTACAGCCCATACTTCCTGATCTCTTCTTGGCATGTAAAGGATTATTTGCTCTGGGAGATTGAAAGGCTTGAGCAGTCCTTTCTGGTTTGTATAAAATTCCAATTCTCTCTTTGCCATTCCAGCTTTTACTAGATGTCTCAATAGCGGTGAGTCGATATCGATTGCTTGGGGATGAACTGGAATATTTCCTGAACTGGGGATCAAAATTTGGCATTCTGAAGACTGAGATCCAACCAACGGAGTAAGTATAGTGATAGAAAACTGCTTGTAATTATCCAGTAGTGAATTGCTGGGAGAAATGGGAATGTAAGAGTCCAGATTTTGAAGTCGATGTAACCTTTCTTTTATATATCCTCAAACCACTGTTTCCAAAGTGATCAGGCATTGTATTTATATCTGCCGCTCTGGACTATAACATGATTAATTTGTACCCATGTGCGGTCTAAGTCTGCCTTTAACATTGTACGTGATTAAAGTTGAAGTTAAAGTTTTAATTTATTAATCACAAGTAGGCTTACATTAACTCTGCAATGAAGTTACTGTGAAAATTCCCAAGTCGCCGCACTCCGGCGCCTGTTCGGGTATGCTGAGGGAGAATTTAGCATGACCAATTCACCTAACTAGCACATTTTCGGACTGTGGGAGGAAACCGGAGCACCCGGAGGAAACCCATGCAGACATAGGGAGAACGTGCAAACTCCACACAGACAGCGACCCAAGCCGGGAATTGAACCCAGGTCTCTAGCGCTGTGAGACAGCAGTGCTTGCCACTGTGCCGCCCCGTTGTGGGACCATAATACTTGGGGTCAGTATTCTCAGGTTGTGATTCTTTCTATTTGTTGCCACCCCCCCCCCCGCTTCCTTGACTGTCTACACAAGGGCAAAAACAGTATCCAAAAGATAAATCGGAGCTAGGAGAAGCATTTGAGAGCATGATAGGCATTCGGCAACAAAAAAGCCTTGTGTATCCATTTTGTTCCATTCTTATCTATCTAAGTGTAGCCAGAGAATCTTTCACATTGGCTTCTCTTCCTGATCCTGCACTATTACCATTTTCCCCCAAGGATCTATACTTGTTTCTACCCCCCCCACAATTTCTCATCTATATGCTGCTGTTGATGAGATGTCAAAGACTGATGGCATTCAGCTCTACCTCACCATCATTACTCTTAAAATCTCCACTTTTGTTCTATTATTATTAATGTTGCTTATTCAAAGTCTTATACTGGATGAACAAGAATTTCCAACAATTAAATATTGGGTACACTGAAGCCATTGTTTTTGATCCACGTGACAAATTCCTTTCCCTAGCTACCTACTCCATTCCTCCCCTGGTAACAGTCTGAGATTAAGCAAATTTGTTTGCTACTTTGGTGTCACATTTGATCCTAAGATGAGCTTCTAACCTTGTACTTATACCATCACTAAGACTGCATAATTCCACTTCCATCACATGGCCTCATTTTGCCCTCGTCTCACTCATCTGCTGCTGAAACCCTCCTTTGTGCCTTTGTTACCTCTACTCATCTATTCCAACACACTTCTGGCTGGTCTCTCATTCTACTCTTCATAAACTTGAGGTCATCCAAAGTTCTGCTGCTCGTGCCTTAACTTGCAGCAAGTCCGGAGTCCGATTTTTTTTTTTCCCCTCCAATCTCACTAACCTACACTGGTTCTTGGTCAAGCTACATCTTGACTTTAAAATCCTGATCCTTGCTTTCAAATCCCACCATGGCTGTGGCCCTCCTACCTCTATTGTCTGCTCCAGCCTCACAACCCTCCACGATACCTGCGCTGCTCTAATTCTAGCCTCTTGCATTCCCAGTTATAATTCCTCTACCGTTGGTGGCCATGCCTTCACTGCTCTCCTCACTTTCCTCCTTTAACATTCTTTTAAACCTACCTTTTGACCACGCTTTTGGTCATCTAACAATATCTCCTCACATGGCTCATTGTCATATTTTATTGTTTTTTAAAAATCCCATTCAATCAAATCAAGTCCAATTCAGAGTCTCAACAAGTTGAGACATTCCCGATTCAAGCTGACAAGACGGGGCTCTCACCTCCCGTCTTGGGCCCGATCCACACGATCCAAGCTGATTGGAGTAGGCATTGCACCTCCTCCAAGGCTTGATCGCATTTGCATCTTAGCCAAAAGGCCGAGATGTCGCTTTTAAAAATTGCTTCAAATGAAGCTAAAATGTAACCTAATGACTTCAACCAAGTACCGCATGTCAATACTACACTTGATCTTAGCCAAAAGGCCGAGAAGCATTGTTTTTCGATGCTTCTGTGAAGTGCCTTGAGATGTTCGTTATGTTAAAGGTGCTACAAATTTAAGTGGTTGTTATATCAGCTCTGGGTCCCATTCACCTCCTTAAACACAGAAATCACCCTGAAATTGAGTTTACTATTAAGGAATTGATCACAATCCTGTATGATAATTTTAATGTCTGTCTGTCCTGTGGCTGTGGTTGCATTGGTCTCGCCCCATGATCATTGTTTTTCTTTTGCAGTGTGAAGTATCTTTTCACGAGTTATGATGCACTGTCGAAATTTGAACTTACATTTCATTTAAAGCCAAGCTATCCATGGAGCCCTTTGCAGTTCACATTTAACTCTTGGTTCGGAAACATCAGGTGCGTTCATGTACTTTGTAACAATTTCTAATGCTCTAGGCTCTGCTTCGGAATAGTGTCGCCTTTCAAGTGGAACTAAACACCTGAAGTAGGAATGCAGCTCTTGGAAGAAGGTTGCATAGACTTTCCATAGGACCGAGAGAAAATATCAATAGTATTGGTGCAGAAGGCCTGAAATGTTTTTCTTTCCCTCTCCAAATCACAATATGTGACTCTGAAATAACTTGTAGCACATCAATGGAAATTCACTCTCTGACCACAGACCAAGGATTAAATCTGGACTGTGGCTTATCTGGAGAAACTCGTTGGGCTATCAGGGTTACACCTCATGGTCATTATTCAACAACTGAGAGACTCTGTAGCTGCATGAAGTCCAAGAACTGTATTGCTGAGTACAATTCTAACCATACCCAATATGGTGGGGAGGACGACCTGGGTAAGATACTCCATCAGAGAGTTGGTGCAGACTCGATGGGTCGAAAGGTCTCATCACTGTCGGGTTTCTATGATATGTACATTTGCACATTTACAGCAGAAGGTCACTTGAAAAAAATGCTCAGAAGTGGGAATGTTGACTGATTTCACTTGGGGTACATTTAGAATGTACCTGTACTATTGTTCCAATTGAGGAATCAAGGGATCTCAAGGGATGTGTGGCTCAGTGATTCATTTGCCTGTATGTTCTAGGTTTGTATGGCAATGGCCATAAAAGGTTCCACATATCAAGAAAACATCGTACCCAGTGTAACCGATCAGTCAAGATTTTCTGACTCTGCATCTCCTGCTGGAAAGCGCGCTCAAGGACAGAATTGAGTTTTGTGTGCCTCCTGTAGTTAGCCTTCCTGCATTCACTGTCCCATTTCCCAAATAAAAATTGTCACCATTTGTTTTAGGTATTTCAAGGTGGTTGAAAACTGTGGAACTGTACTCCAGCAGAGTTAGTGCCTTTAGGAGAGGAGGAGAAAAGTGAAAAACATGACCAGACAGTGATCTTAAATTAATTTCTGCAGTTCTTGTAAACCGTGTTGTAAACATTCTAATGTTTAAATAGGAAACATAACTTCTTGTGAAAGGGGCAGATTGGAATTTAAATGCTGAAGTATGAGAGATAAACAATGACAAACTTGCTTGGAAGTATTTAATAATTCTGAATGAATACATATTCCATTGAGTGATTTAAAAAAAACTCCAGAGGAAAAGACATCCATCCATATTTAACTAAAAAGAGTAAGGTTAGCATTGAATTAAAAGAAGAGGTTTTAAGTTGTTGAGTCAAACTCTCAAAATCACTACCAGAAATAGTTGGGAATCAAGGATCTAAAGAGAGGGAGGATAAATAATTAATATGAGTAAAGAAAAGCAATGGAGAAAACCAACACATCACCTAGCCCTAATGGCCTACAACTTTAGAGTTCTAAAAGAGGTGGCTGCAGAGATGAAGAATGCATTGGTTGTGATCTTCCAAAATTTCCTCTACAAGAATGGTCCCAGTAGATTGGAAGATAGTAAATCCAATACCATTATTCAGGAAAATAAGTTAATCTGTCATCAGTAAAATGATGGAACCCAAGAAGTAAGTGGTAATAGGGTATTTAGAAAATCACTCATTTACAGAATCATAATGGTTTGATGAAAGGTAAATTGCATTTGACAGATTTATTAGAGATTCCTGAGGATGTTAAGTAGCAGGGTAGATAAAGGGGAAGCAATAGATTTCAATATATTTGGATTTTCAGAAGGTAAAGTATAAGGGCCATGTCGAAAGGTTGTTATGCAAAATAAGGGCTCATGGATTTGGGTAAGTAGTATATTAGCATGGATAGAGGATTGGCAAAAGGACAGAAAATAGGAATAAATTGATCATTTTCAAATTGGCAGGTTACTAACTGTTGGGATGCTGCAAAGCTGTTTGGAGTAAGCTATTAATGACTTGAATGAAGGAACTGAATGTAAAGTATCTACATTTGCTCAAAATTAGGTGGGAAAGTAAGCTGTGGGGAGGACACAAGTTGCAAAGTAAAATAAAACAAGTTAAGTAAGTGGGCAAGAGGTGGCAGCTAATTATAATACGGAGAAACGTGAGATTTTTAAATGGTGAGAAACTATTAAATGTTACTTATATGTGAGTGTCTGTGAAACAGCATTAACATGCAGGTACAGAAGTAGTTAGGAAGCTGAATGGTATGTTGACCTTAAAGGCAGGGATTGGAGAACTCGAGTAAGAAAGTCATACTGAAATTCTACAGGTCTTTGAGACTATACCTGGAGTATTGTGTATAGTTTCTGGATTCTATCTAAGGAGGATGTTACTTGCATTTAGGAGTGAAAAGATGGATTCCTAGATGAGAGGATTGTCCTATAAGGAGTCAAAAGTCCTAAATGGTAGAATAGGTGAAGGAAAACTGTCCCACCAGCTGCAAAAGCAGACGAAGGCCGCAGTGACACATCAATCACCAACCCATCAAGATAATGATGGAGCCCCAAGGTCCCCATATTAAACAAAGTCACACATTGGCTTCTACCACAGTTCATCTCCTAAGTCCTGTGGTGATGGCAAATTGATAACGGGACAGATCTGAGAACTTGGGAGCACCTGGTCAAGAATCTGCACATGGGCAACAGATGCATGAATGTCATTGGGCAGCTGTGTTGGGCAACAGTAACTGAGCAGCCATCTTCAGGATACCCTCAGGTCACCCCAAAAGGGGAGGGAGCTAGAAAAGTAGCCATAAAAATAGGCTGTCCCACTTTGTCCTGGATGAGAAATCACCCCGCGGGATTGCCATCTTTGTAGTCAAAGAAAAAATTTTAAATTTTACAACTTGGCATGTTAGAAAACTCATGGATAATCTCAAGAATGACTATCTGCAATTGTCCAGTGTGAGCTATCAAGACTCCAAACTGATATCGCCACTCTGAGTGAGACCCACCGTCCTGGGGAGGGACAGCTGACGGAACAAGTAGAGGGGGGATGCACTTGCTACCAGAAAGGAAAGGCCCTCAGAGACCTTGTGTCGACGATTTTCTTTTGCCATCCAGATTAGGATCTTGGGTGTATGGCTCGAATTACCGAATTGTATAAATGAAAGACTCATGACATTTCAACTACAGCTCAGCCGCACCGTCATCAGCACTTATTCTCCAATCCTTGACTCCACTGAAGACGTTAAGAAAAAGTTCTATTCTGATCTTGATGAAATCCTCACTGACACCCCAAAGAAAAATAATTCCTCTTGTGGATTGTAATGCAAGGGTTGACTGGGACTTCTAAATCTGGGATGAAACCTTTAGAAAAATGGGGTGAGTTGTGCAAATGTTGTCCTCCTGCTGACAGTGTGCTTAGCATGACCTCATTACAACAAACACCCTCTTCTGCTGGAAGGACAAATACAAAAACATGGAGGTAACCTAGACCAAAGCATTGGCACTCTGTGGAGTTAATGAATGTCCACGTCAAAAATCCAAATGGTGTCTGTATCACTCAATTCATGCAGGGGACTGGTGCCTGCTGGACAGTTCATAGATTTCAATCGTGGATAAACATTCGCCTCCCTGCAAGACATTGCAAGGGCCAAAATTCCAAGAAGAGGATCATTGACCTGAAAAGAGGTCCAGCTCAATGAACCAAAGAACACAGTCTCAGAATAAGGAAAGGCCATTTAGGACTGAGATGAGGAGGAATTGCTTCATTGAGTGGTGAATCTTTAATTTTCTACCTCAAGTTTGTTGTGGAGGCTTAATCATTGTGTGTTCAAGACACAGAGTGATAAACTGTTAGCTCATAAAGACATCAAGGAATGTGCGGGTAGTGTGGGAAAATGGTATTGAGGAAGACTATTAGCTATGACTAATTGAATGGCAAAGCAGGCTCCAGGGGCAGAACTGCCTGCTCCTTGTATTTCATATGTTCCTATGTCTCAGCTCTAAAGCAGCCTGCCCTAAGAGAGGAGTTCCAAGTCCAGCTCAGGGCCAACCTGGAAAAACTTCACACATGCAACTGAATCAAATAAAGTCAGCTGTGTTAGACTTCTGTGCCCAGACCATTGGGTTTGTGCATTATTACCGCCAGAACTGGTTCAAATGAAAATAATGCTCAAATTTGTGATGACCACCTCCCCCAGCAATAAAAATGAGCAGCCTTCATTGGCTGGCAAAAGAACCCGAGGTTTTATCTCAAGAAGGCAGCATTCCAGCTGCTTGAGGCTGTCACTCAAAGATGAATCTGGAAGATAAAGGACAATGATGGAAATGAAAGCCCAAGAGATCCAACTGATCATCATGACATGTGAAAGCCACAGCCAACAGTAGACCAAGTCAAATGGACAAAATTCCCTCATTCACAGGATGCCATTTTTCTTCTTAAAAATGACAGTGCCGTCTGTAAATGCTGGAAAGAACATTTTGGACAGTAACTCGGTCATAAATTCAGAGTGGTAGTTGATACCCTCCAACGCTATCTCCCGAGTACTCTGGTAGAAACTGTGGGTTAACCACCATTGGAAGAGCTGTAACAAGCAAACATGTAAGAAGCAACAAAGCATTCAGCCCCAAAAGTATTCCAGCTGAGGTCTTCAAAGCTGGTGAACATTTGATCCTATCAATATTCCAGGCACTTATCCAATGAATTTCGGAGGAAAATAACTTTCTTCCCATCCCCCCCCACCCCTGCCCTCCCCAGCAAATTTCTCTTGCCCATAACTGGGAATGTCCTGATATGCATTCTCCTGAATCGTCTACTTCCTGTGGCTGAAAAAATCTTCCCAGAGGTGGTGTGACTTTAGAACTTTCAAATAAACTTCTGACAAGGTCTATATTGCCAGGCAAATTCAAGATAAAGGTTGAGAACATCAACCTGAACAAAGTATTTGACTCAGTGATTTGCCAGACTCTGTGGATTGTGTTCCAATGATTTGGATGTCCAAGAAACTTCTCACGATTCTGCAATTGCTTCATGATGATATGACTGCAACTATCTTGAGTGGGAAATCTAAAACTAACGCCTTTAAAATCTAGACCGGGATTAAGCAAGGCTGTAGTAGTTTCCATGCTATTTACAATTTATCTGACAGCAGCTATTCCTCCTGGTTCTGGTATTACATTCTGTCTAGTTGGAAAACTCTTTAGCTTCTGTTGCCTCTAAACTGATCACCATTGATATATTGATCTGCAGTTTGTGGATGACAGCAGTTGTTGCCCACTCTGCATCAGATTTGTAAGCCACTCTTGACTGCCTCAATTCTGCTCACAAAAAACTCAGTCTATCCTTGTACGTTGCCAAAGCAAAATTCATATCAAGCCACACCTGGTCAGCCAAATGTTCCATCTTCCATATATGTAGAAGGAATATGTTGAAAGCATTTCCATACCTCAGCTGTCACCTCTCTCAAAAAGCCACCATGGGGTGGCACAGTGGTTAGCACTGCTGCCTCACAACACCAGGGACCCTGGTTCGATTCCAGGGTCACTGTGGAGTTTGCACATTCTCCCCGTGTCTGTGTGGGTTTCCTCCGGGTGCTCCGGTTTCCTCCCACAATCTGAAAAACGTGCTGGTTGAGTGCATTGACCTGAACAGGTGCCGAAGTGTGGCGACTAGGGGAATTTCACAGTAACTTCATTGCAGTGTTAATGTAAGCCTCATTTGTTACTAATAAATAAACTTTTTTTACTTTAACACTGGCTCAACTGTGCCAGTTTATACTCGGACAAACTACTGCATTGAGTGTTTGGCAACAGAAAACTCGACAAGTCAGAAGTCCAAGACTGACTATTGTGCTTGAAGGGCTGAAAACTGTCTTCCCCCGCCATGTCCTGTTCTCTCTTATAACTAATTTTCCAGGGGAGGAATAAGCAAACATTTCAAAGACAATCTGATGTTCCCTTGAGGCACATGGCATTGACCATAATGACTGGGAGGAACTTGCTACCAATCGTACAGAATGGCTCATACTTGAGTCCCAAAGTCTTACTAAGGCAGAGCCATGGTGTCAAATAAAAGAAATCGAAGCAAAGCCTGCACTCTGACTTCCACTACATCGTGGTACATCCTGTCTCATTTGCCCAAAGGGAGGTCTGTAGGTTGAGAATAAGCCTGCTTGGTCACATTAAGACCCATAGCAGAAACTCATGACCCTGAGTACATATTCTCGAATCAAGGGACTGCCAATGACAATGATGAAAAGTGATTGTGGGCAGAACGGATCTTCAATCCTTGAAGTTTAGGAGAATGAGAGATGATCTCATTGAAACACATTCTGAGGAGGTTTGATAAGGCAAATGCTGAGAGGCTAAAGGATTGTATGTAGATGCTCAGTTGCTGAGCATTTTTTTAAATTTAAGATTAATCAGAATTTTGGCTGCTATGGGAATCAAAGAATGAGGTTTATAGGAGTAAGTTGAGGTCGCAAAGCAGCCATGGCCTGGTTGAATGGCTGAACTGCTTAAGGGCCTGTGCAGCCTACTCTTATTTCTTGAGTTCCTACGTCTGTAACTTTTAAACATATTATACAACATTTTATTTATGAAAATCAGCACAGAAAATAGTGCTATTAAAGAAAAAATGTAGATCTTACATTTATACATCTTTCATGGTCTAAAGCTGTCCCAAAGCGTGTTATAGCTGATGAAGTACTTTTGATGGATAGTTATCATTGTAGTGTTTGAAACATGGTAGCAAAAATATGCACAGCAATCTTCTACAAACAGCAATGTGATGACAACCAGATAAAATATATCTATTAAAGAACTCATTATAGTTGTGAAGTTACTCACTGTAAAAGTTAACTTATTTAATGTTTTAACTTTTTTTAAAATTGTAGTGGTGAACATATTAATGAAGTCCTGCTGACAGTAAAACCAGGACCCAAGTATCTCACCAGGATTGTGAAAAGTCTCTTCCGGATGCTGCTCATCATTCCCGGTGCTCACCGATTCCAGCTACAGCATTCATCTTACTAACTAGGAAAGAAAGAATGAGCATTCAGCCGTCTTTCCCAAATCCAATCGGGAGCAACATCAGCTGCCATTTCTGTCAGTACTATTGAGTCAATGAGTTTTGTATATATAAGACAACAATGGATGGGAACTTGAAGTTGCCATGAATTAACATCTTCAGAGAGTCAGGAGCTGTTTTTGAATGGCTCAGACTGAACAGATGAAAATCTTCCTCCCCTGGCTGCAAGGAGCCTATGTAAATTTGAGTTTGGGCAATTCTGAGTGGCCGTGGGCCTGCAGAACAAATTTTGCCCACAAAGTTGGCCATTTTGTTCTGAAAAGCTGCAAGGATAGATTTGAAGACACTGGTGAAATGGGTGTCCTGGGATGGGGCGAATTAGCTATTTTCCCCTGGAATGCTGGTATAAATGACATGAATCATTTTTTATTACACACAACACAAAGTGCTCTGTACCAAGAATCCTCCTTGGCACAGAGCAAAAGGAGATTTACCTTGGTGACCTAACTACCGAAGTGGGTGGTACATATGCCATTCCTCAGCACTTGATTCTTTCACCTAGACTAGCACAAAGTATATACTTTTTTTCTGGAATTGTGTGTGTGTGAAGTATTTGTGCAGTAAATTGTATCTTTCATTGTAATTAAAGAATTTTTATATCAACTACTGATTCTGATACTTGTGTTTTTAAATTCATCTCATGTAGACATTGAGATAAATGGCCACTTAATCTGTATGTTATGGTGTTTCAGTGAATGTTGCCCAATTGCACAGGCAGAAATTCCTTTTTCCTCCATTATCATCACATCTTTTATAGCAAAATGAACCGGCAGATTCTGTTTAATATCTCAATCAGTGATTGTGCAACACCGCACTGGTATCTGCTGCAATTCCTTGTGAAAGTCCTGGAATGATGTTTGAACCCATGACTTTGAGTTGGAGGTGAGGTTGCTGCCAATCGAACCAAATGGACACTGGGATGATGTGCTATACCCTCGAGTGAAAGGCAAAACAAAATGGTGACCAAATTGATTATCAAGAGAGAACTTGAATCGTGCCATTGTTTTCAATAGTTGTAGGCTTGTTGTTGATTTTGTGATTGGTCATTTTCATATCTCCTTCTTGGGTAATTTTCACTTGGGTGTCTTTACATTGGTAGCTTCAATTTCTGTTCTGTTGTGATCTGTTCTTATTCTTGGCCGAAATGTCATTTATGGTTAATTTTGTACATGAGAAGATGGTGTGCTAGATGCAAGCTTTTTAATATGTAAAGTTATAAATGAATGCTGTCATTATTGTAATTACCATCGACACCGCACGCCGGCATCTCCACATCATTATTGTAATTACCAGGAAAGATTGAATATGTTGGAGCTCTTTTCTCTAGAAAAAGGTCTCAGAGATGACTTAATAGAAATTTTCAGAATTATGAAGGGGTTTGATAGGGGCTGGATATAGAAAAAATGATTTGACTTGTGGGGCAATTCAAAACTAGGGGTCATAAATATAATAAGTAATCTGTGGCCAAACGGGCCACCTAAGATGGCAGTTTGCAAGAGCACGCTGGGATAATTGGACAAGCACTGAAACAGACGGGCTGCAGCCTCAAAAGAAATTGGACAAGCTGTAACTGCAGACGTTGGAATACACCGGATGTAGGCCATCTCGAGAACAAAGGACACTTCCTGGTCAATCTGGGTTGTTTACCAAAAACAGGTACCATAACCCCTTATTTGGGAGGGAGGTATGTGTCTCCAGCATCTACAGGCATAGCCGTTGGGCACACACCCAGAGATCGGTGTGGCAGCCCCTGATTGGACTTTATTGATCAGGTGATCAAGCCCTGATCGATTGATTGACAATAATCAAGAGACCGCCCAAAAAGGCACGAAACCAATGAGGGATAAAAGATGCTGCACAATAGAAGAATCTCTTTTTCCTCTCCCCAATGAACAAACCACAACAACGGTGACCATCGCCAGCAATGACCAGCACAAGGAGAGCCACCACACCAAAGGAAGGAAAGAAGACCAGAGCCAGAGTATCAGACCAGACTGAAGGACCAGACTACGCAGAGAACGACGGAGACTTAACACGCAGATAAAGGCCAATGTCAGCCTGGGTACTTGCCAGTCACGCAAAAGTCAAGGTCTAGTATTGGACTTGAACTTTAGTATTCTGTAAGATAATTTAGTATTGATTGGGTGGGTGATTAATAATTGTGTGTGTGAATAAATATTATTGCACTAACAAGAAATCTACTCGCAATTCTTTGCCCAACATATAAGGGTTAAAACAGACTGTGGCAGGCACAACAAATTCATCCAATAAGGAATTCAGGAGAAACTCCTTTATTCAGAGGGTGGTTATTGGGGTGAAGTGCATGCAGGCATTTAAAGGCAGCACCGTGGCAGGCACTGCTGCCTCACAGTGCCAAGGATCCAGGTTCAATCCCAGCCTTGGGTAACAGTGTGGAGTCTGCACATCCTCTCTGTCTTCGTGGGTTTCCTCCCACAGTCCAATGATGTGCAGGTTAGGTGGATTGGCCATCCCCTTAATGTCCCAAGATGTGTAGTATAGGGGGATTAGCGGGGAAAATAATTACGGGGTTAGAGCTGGGGTGGGATCATTATCGATGCAGGCTCGATGGGCTGAATGGCCTCCTCCTGCACTGTAGGGATTCTATGAAAGATAGATAATACATGAAAGAAATAAGCTGTTAGTGATTTGTGGAGTATAGACACCAGCAGAGACTGTAAAACCAAATGGTGCTTTCCTCACTATACATTGTGTAAAACATTGTATAAACATTAATGACTGCACTTCATTTTTTTCTTCTTGCATTTCTAATTTCATAGAAGGTTTCATAGAAACCCTACAGTGCAGAAGGAGGCCATTATTCATAGATAACTAGCTATCACTTAACTCTATGAATTAATTGAACACTCTGCCATCAATTTCCTATTCAAAGCCCATTCAATCCAATCAAGGTAAGTCTGTTGCTGCCAACTTGAATTCACAGCTTGTGATACAGTTTATTGTTTTAATATTTTTTATTTATATATGGCTTTGCATCCTGGTAACAACATGCATTTTATGAATGGAAATTGCACTCGGCACCATATCACATTCTTGGGATGTTTCAAAACATTTCACATCCAATTAATTAATTTTGAAATGTCATTGTTACATTTGGCAAATGCAGTGGCCAGTTTGAGTACAGCAAAGAATCACAATCTGTAAATTAGATAAATGGCTGTTGAAATTTGTTTTTGGCATTGGTTAAAAGAAGAATATTGTCCAACAGGACAGCAGTCGGGCTCCCTACACTTCATTCAATAGTATCTTGAGATACTTGACCTCTACCTGAACACTTGCTCTGAATGGTGACACTTCCAGCAGTTCTTGGTTTTGATGCTTCTTGATGGGGTAAACTGTAATTCAACTATTATCATATCAAGCAACAATGAAAATAGGTTTTTATTTTTCTGTTTTGCAAATTTTCTGTTTTATTCCCCTCCTGATTTTATTTTGTTGGAGGAGAATTGTATCAATATGTTGTCCAAGGAGCCATCCTTCAGTAAAGTTTATTTATTAGTCACACGTAGGCTTACACTGCAATGAAGTTACTGTGAAAATCTGTAGTTGCCACACTCCGGTGCCTGTTTGGGTACACTGAGGGAGAATTTAGCATAGCCAATGCACCTAACCAGCATGTCTTTCAGACTATGGGAGGAAACTGGAGCACCTGGAGAAAACCCACGCAGACATGGAGAGAGCGTGCAAACTCCGCACAGACAGTGACCCAAGCTGGGAATTGAACCTGGGTCCCTGGCACTGAGGCAGCAGTGCTAACCACTCTGCCACTGTGCTGCCCTACTGTGCTACAGTGCTGAACGGTGAGGAGTATCACAGCCAAGTTAATCCTTTGTACATTCAATTGCCATGTGTACATATACTTCTGGGAGGCTTCAACAAATAATGATGAAGAGTGGAAATTCTGACCGGAGCAGCAGCCAAAATAGTACTTCGATCCTTATCCTGGAACACACTAAATCTTACCTGGGATCTTCCCAGTGTATATCAGCCTCCTTAACTGTGTGGAAATAAAGATTCACTGCAATTACCTCGGAATCCAATTTTCCAGGGCTTTATAAATGTGAAACTTCGTACCTCTCTCTGTCCTCTACAATATTTAATATTTTCAAATCCAGCCCAGGCATCAATCCTAGGTCAATCTGATTTACATTGAATGCAAGAAATGTGTGGGAGAAAAGTCCATAAACTCATAACTACTATATCATTCAGGAAGACCAGGGTTGAACTTCTACATCAATTCTTTTCTGCCCTATTACCATATTTCTTCCATTCAGTTCCTGGGGCAATGATACCATTACTAAGGAAGGCGAAATCTGTATTGTTGGGATGGCCTTTCGATGGCATTGGGATCAGTGTTCTGGCAAATTAATTAACCAGGGCTGTAGAAAGGACTTTAAATAGTGGCAGGGAGGGCTCACATGAGGGGAGATGTAGACAGTTAACAAGGTCAGGGCAATAGTACAGGGCTAGTGATATGATTAATGATAACCAGACTGTGACATGGAGAGAGGGTACAAAGGTAAGAGTGCATAAAGTAGTGGAAAATAATAAAAAGAACAAACGATTCTTTATCTAACAAGATTGGTAACAAGATTAATGAATTGACAGCACTAAGAGCTGTACAGATATGTGGTTGCAAGATGACCAAGGCTGGGAACTGAATATTCAAGGTGTCTGATATTTTGGAAGGATTAAAGGGAAACAAAAGGAGGTGGGGAAGCTCAGTTAATAAAGTATGAGGTCAATACAGTGGTGAGAAATGATTTTGGCTCGGAAGATCAAGATGTGGAATCTGATTGGAGTTATTGATGGGAGTAGTTCATAGGCCCTTTAACAGTAGTTATACTATAGGATAGAGTATAAATCAAGAAATAATGGGGGCTTGTGTTACGACACAGAGGTTGACCCATTTTTGAGAAGTAACGCCGAATCCCCCAAAGAGGAATACCTCGCCTCGTAATCTGTTAATTGCGTGGGAAGGTGTGAACTGTTCTTCGGTGGGGTTTAGTGGTTAACCGGCAGCAACATCTGACATTCACTTTAAAATGAACACTTTATTTATTTAACTAACAGGGAACTTTAACTAAACAAGTAACATACCAAATAAAATAAGATTCTAAGGGAATGCTGTTCAAATAAATACAATATTCATTCACCAAAAATAAATATAATAATGGAATTCAGTCACACTCAAAAATACAACCAGGTTTGTGGCTTTCGAAGTTCTTACTGTTCTGCTACCTTTCGCTAATTAGATGAGATATCTGAAGCTGGCAAAGTTGAGAGCTGCTCTCTGCCTCTCAAGGCTTGAGAGGTAGCAGTTCCGTTGCTCTCCTGTTTTTTCCCCCCTGCACTCCCTTTTATACCTGTGATGATCTATCAATTTTCCTGCAATAGGATTGGTCTGATGTTGTCAACACCATCAAATTCAGATTTTATAGGTTCCTGGTAGTTGAGTGCCTTCTTTAAATTGATTGGGCTAAATTCAAAAAGACAGGTTGTCTTGTCAAGACTACTGCTTGACTTTTTGATACAAATGTTGCAGCTTGGACTCTATGTACTTCGCATTTTAAACCTCCAAGCACTAAAACAAAACACAAGCTTTTAAAGGGACACCGCAATGATTTTTCCCTCTAGCATTTTAAAATTTCTTTTTACCAACATTAAATTCCAATTTCACAAGCTCAACTAAGGAAGGATGTGCTGGCCTTGGAAAGGGTCCAGAGGAGGTTCACAAGAATGATCCCTGGAATGAAGAGCTTGACGTATGAGGAACGGTTGAGGACTCTGGGTCTATACGCATTGGAGTTTAGAAAGAGGGGGGATCTTACTGAAACTTACAGGATACTGCGGGGCCTGGATAGAGAGGATGTGGAGAGGATGTTTCCACTGCTCGGAAAAACTAGAACCAGGGGGCACAACCTCAGACTAAAGGGACGATCCTTTAAAACAAAGATGAGGAGGAATTTCTTCAGCCAGAGAGTGGTGAATCTGTGGAACTCTGCTGCAGAAAGCTATGGGGGATAGGTCATTGAGTGTCCTTAAGACAGAGATAGGTTCTTGATTAATAAGAGGATCAGGGGTTATGGGAAAAAGGCAGGAGAATGTGGATAGAACATAGAAAGCCACAGCACAAACAGGCCCTTCGGCCCACAAGTTGCGCTGATCATATCCCTACCTCTAGGCCTATCTATAGCCCTCAATCCCATTAAATCCCATGTACTCATCCAGAAGTCTCTTAAAAGACCCCAACGAGTTTGCCTCCACCACCACCGACGTCAGCCGATTCCACTCACCCACCACCCTCTGAGTGAAAAACTTACCCCTAACATCTCCTCTGTACCTACCCCCCAGCACCTTAAACCTGTGTCCTCTTGTAGCAACCATTTCAGCCCTTGGAAATAGCCTCTGAGAGTGTACCCTATCCAGACCTCTCAACATCTTGTAAACCTCTATCAGGTCACCTCTCATCCTTCGTCTCTCCAGGGAGAAGAGACCAAGCTCCCTCAACCTATCCTCATAAGGCATGCCCCCCAATCCAGGCAACATCCTTGTAAATCTCCTCTGCACCCTTTCAATGGCTTCAACATCTTTCCTGTAATGAGGTGACCAGAACTGCGCGCAGTACTCCAAGTGGGGTCTAACCAGGGTCCTATAAAGCTGCAGCATTATCTCCCGACTCCTAAACTCAATCCCTCGATTAATGAAGGCTAGTACGCCGTACGCCTTCTTGACCGCTTCCTCCACCTGCGAGGCCGATTTAAGAGTCCTATGGACCCGGACCCCAAGGTCCTTCTGATCCTCTACACTGCTAAGAATGGTACCCTTCATATTATACTGCTGCTTCATCCCATTGGATCTGCCAAAATGGATCACTACACACTTATCCGGGTTGAAGTCCATCTGCCACTTCTCCGCCCAGTCTTGCATTCTATCTATGTCTCGCTGCAACTTCTGACATCCCTCCAAACTATCCACAACACCACCTACCTTGGTGTCGTCAGCAAACTTACCAACCCATCCCTCCACTTCCTCATCCAGGTCATTTATGAAAATGACAAACAGCAAGGGTCCCAGAACAGATCCCTGGGGCACTCCACTGGTCACTGACCTCCATGCAGAGAAAGACCCCTCCACAGCCACTCTCTGCCTTCTGCAGGCAAGCCAGTTCTGGATCCACAAGGCAACAGCCCCTTGGATCCCATGCCCTCTCACTTTCTCAAGAAGTCTTGCATGGGGGACCTTATCGAACGCCTTGCTGAAGTCCATATAGACCACATCCACCGCTCTTCCTTCGTCAATGTGTTTGGTCACATTTTCAAAGAACTCAACCAGGCTCGTAAGGCACGACCTGCCCTTGACAAAGCCGTGCTGACTACTTTTGATCATACTAAACTTCTCTAGATGATCATAAATCCTGTCTCTCAGGATCCTCTCCATCAACCTACCAACCACTGAGGTTAGACTCACCGGTCAGTAATTTCCCGGGCTGTCCCTGTTCCCTTTCTTGAATATAGGGACCACATCTGCAATCCTCCAATCCTCCGGAACCTCTCCTGTCTCCATCGACGATGCAAAGATCATCGCCAAAGGCTCCGCAATCTCCTCCCTCGCCTCCCACAGTAACCTGGGGTACATCCCATCCGGTCCCGGCGACTTACCAACCTTGATGCCATTCAATAGTTCCAACACATCCTCTTTCTTTATGTCCACATGCTCGATCCTTTCTGTCCACCGCAAACCAGCAGTACAACCACCCAGATCCCTTTCCACCGTGAATACCGAGGTAAAGTATTCATTAAGCACCTCCGCCATTTCTAACGGTTCCGCACAAACTTTTCCCCCTTCACCTTTTAAGGGTCCTATGCCTTCACATCTCATCCTTTTACTCTTGACATATTTGTAGAAAGCCTTGGGATTCTCCTTAATCTTACCCGCCAAGGTCTTCTCATGACCCCTTCTCGCTCTCCTAATTTCCTTCTTAAGCTCCTTCCTACATCCCGTATACTCCTCTAAATCCTTAACACCTCCTAGCTCTCTGAACCTTCTGTACGCCTCTCTTTTCTTATTCACCAGGTTCATCACAACCTTCGTGCACCACGGTTCCCGTACCCTACCAACACCCCCCTGTCTCATCGGAACGTTGTCATGCAGAGCTCCAGACAAACATTCCTTGAAAATCCTCCACTTTCCTTCGGTACTTTTCCCCAAGAATGCCTCCTTCCAATTTACCCGTCTAATTTCCTCCCTGATGACACTGTATTTCCCTTTACTCCAGAGAAACACTTTCCTAGCCTGCCTGATCCTATCTCTTTCCAATGCTATCGTGAAGGAGATAGAATTATGATCGCTATCCCCAAGATGCTCACCCACCTTTATTTTACTCTTGATGAGTAAAATATCAGCCATGATTGAATGGCGGAGCAGACTCGATGGGCTGAGTGGCCTAATTCTGCTCCTATGTCTTATGGTCAACTTTGCAACACCTGAAAGAAACGTTCATAAGAACATAAGAAATAGGAGCAGGAGTAGGCCATCTAGCCCCTCGAGCCTGCCCCGCCATTCAATAAGATCATGGCTGATCTGACAGTGGTTTAGTTCCACTTACCCGCCTGCTCCCCATAACCCTTAATTCCCTTATTGATCAGAAATCTATCTACCTGTGACTTAAACATATTTAACGAGGTAGCCTCCACTGCTTCAATGGGCAGAGAATTCCAGAGATTCACTACCCTCTGAGAGAAGAAGTTCCTCCTCAACTCTGTCCTAAACTGACTCCCCCTTATTTTGAGGCTGTGTCCTCTAGTTCTTGTTTCCTTTCTAAGTGGAAAGAATCTCTCTGCCTCTACCCTGTCGAGCCCCTTCATTATCTTATATGTCTCTATAAGATCTCCCGTCAGCCTTCTAAACTCCAACGAGTACAGGCCCAATCTACTCAATCTCTCCTCATAAGCTAACCTCCTCATCTCCGGTATCAACCTGGCGAACCTTCTCTGTACTCCCTCCAAGGCCAATACATTCTTCCGCAAATAAGGGGACCAAAATTGCACACAGTACTCCAGTTGCGGCCTCACCAGTACCTTGTACAGTTGCAGCAAGACCTCCCTGCTGCAATAGTCATGGGAAATTTTAATCTTCATTGAGATTGGACAAATCAAAATGGCAAAGGTAATCTTGAAGATGAATTCATAGTGTGTTCAGGACAGCTTCTTCGAACAATACATTCTGGAACAAACCAGGGAACAGGCTATCTTAGGTAAAAGCAAATTACTGCTGATACTGGAATCTGAAACATAAGCAGGAAATCCTGGAAAATCTCAGCAGGTCTGACCAAATCTGTGGAGTGAGAACAGAGTCCACATTTCAAATCTGGATGACCTTTCGTAAGAGCTCTGATGAAAAATCATCCAGACTCTAAACATTGGCTCTGTTCTCCTTCCACAGATGCTGTCAGACTTGCTGAGATTTTCCAGCATTTTCTATTTTTGTAACAGGCTATCTTAGACTTGGGTATGTGTAAGGAGACAGGATAAAGACCCTGTAGTATAAGATCCTCCAGGCAAGATCAGACTATGATTGAGTCAAACTAGTGTCTTAAACTTAAAACCATATTACGAAGGTAAGAAAACAAGAGTTCTCCAAATTATTACAGCGCAGAAGGAGGCCATTTAGCCTTTAAGCGTCTACACCTCTCCAAATAAGCAAGTCACTTAGTGCCATTCCCCACCTTTCTGAAACCCTGTGCATTCTTCCTTTTCAGAAAACAGTCAAATTTCCTCCTGCACCTCTGTTCAGCCATTCGTGCATCCTGATCACTTAATGGAAACTTTTTAGCACCTTCTTAGCCTTCTATATCCTCATTCACATTCCCTTTGTCCCATTCCACCCCCCACCCTCATAGTAAAAATCTCTGCTGATTTTCTTTGCTTACAGCTCTGACGAAGGGTCATCCAGACTTGAAACGTTGGCTCTGTTCTCTCTCCACAGATGCTGTCAGGCCTGCTGAGATTTTCCAGCATTTTTTGTTTTGGATTCCAGCATCCGCAGTATTTTAATTTAAATTTCCTTTTGAATTCACTACACCACAGAGCTGTGGAGCCTGTGTCATTGAATATATTCAAGGCTGAGTTAGACATATTTTGCTCAACAAAGGAGTCCAGAGTAATGGGTGGCAGGCAGGAAAGTGGCGTTAAAGCCATAATCAACAGCCATGATCCTATTGAATGGTGGTGCAAGCAAGAAGGGCTAAATGGCCCATTCCCACCTCTTTTTACGTTAATACCCAAAAATCAATGCACCTTGGTTTTGAATGTGTTTATTGACTGAATATAGCTCTGGGTTAGAGAATTCCGAAGATTCACAACTGTTTGAAGAAATTTCCCCTAATTTTAGTCCTAAATGGCTGATCCCCTATCCTCAGACTCTGCACCCCACCCCTCCCATTCTAGATTCTCCAGTCATATGAAATAACCTCTCAGCACCTAGTCTGTTAAGCCCCTTAAGATTTTTATCTTTCATTGAGATAATCTTTAAACTCCAGAGAAGTACAAGCCTTTTCTGTTCAATCTCCTCTTAGAAGACAACCCTTTCCCATTATATTCTCTTTAATAAGAATATTGTCGAGATAGTGATTTAAACATTTGAGGTAAGGTACAACAACTGGTTGAAGAAAAGAAGAGAAAGGGACATAGGAGCAGGGTACACCATGTAATTAGGAATAATCTTTGTGTATTGTGTGGAGAATAAATAGCAACATGGACATGTTTGGCAAAATGTTTGTTTTGTAATTCATTTGAAATTCTTTGTATTCTTTAACTTTAGTTAGTAGTAACTTGCATAACATGCCTTGAATGCCAGATATGGCTCAGTCGATAGTACTCCTTCGCCAGCGGGTTGTGGATTCAAGTCCCAATCCAAGACTTGAGTCCAAAAGTTATGGCTGACAATGCATTGCTCTTCAATACTGCATTGCAGTGGTGCTGTCTTTCAAGTGAGATGTTAAACCAAGGCTTGCACTCTCCTAAAGTGGATGTAAATGATCCCATCATCATATTTTGAAGAGCAGTGAATTATTCCCAGCATCCTGGTAAAATATATTGCTCAATCAATGCCACAAAAACATGATCTTGTCTTTATCACATTGTTGTTTGTGGGAATTTACTGTGCACGAATTGGTGCTGTTTGCTTCTTCACAACAAAGTTAAAGTTTATTTATTAGTCACAAGTAGGCTTACATCAACACTGCAAAGTTACTCTGAAAATCCCCTAGTCGCCACACTCCGGGGACACGGGGAGAACGTGCAAACTCTGTACAGACAGTGACCCAAGCCAGGAATCGAACCCGGGTCCCTGGCGCTGTGAGGTAGCAGTGCTAACCACTGTGCCACCACGTCACCTTAATGACTACACTTAAAGTACTTTAGAGTCATAGATGTTTACAGCATGGAAACAGGCCCTTCGGCCCAACTTGTCCATGCCACCCTTTTTTTAAACCCCTAATCTAATCCCACATGACTGCATTTGGCCCATATCCCATTATACCCATCTTACTCATGTAACTGTCTACATGCTTTTTCAAAGACAAAATTATACCCGCCTCTACTACTACCTCTGGCAGCTTGTTCCAGACATTCACCACCCTCTGTGTGAAAAAATTGCCCCTCTGGACACTTTATTAACTCTCCCCTCTCACCTTAAACCTATGCCCTCTAGTTTTAGACTCCCCTACCTTTGGGAAAAAATATTGACTATCTAGCTGATCTGTGCCCCTCATTATTTTATAGACCTCTATAAGATCACCCCTCGGCCTTCTACGCTCCAGAGAAAAAAGTCCCAGTCTATCCAGCCTCTCCTTATAACTCAAACCATCAAGTCCCGGTAACATCCTAGTAAATCTTTTCTGCACTCTTTCAAGTTTAGTAATATCCTTTCTATAATAGGGTGACCAGAACTGTACACAGTATTCCAAGTGTGGCCTTACCAATGTCTTGTACAACTTCAACAAGACGTCCCAACTCCGGTTCTGACCAATGAAACCAAGCATGCTGAATGCCTTCTTCACCACTCTGTCCACCTGTGACTCCACTTTCAAGAAGTTATGAACATGTACCCCTAGATCTCTTTGTTCTGTAATTCTCCCCAACACCCTCCCATTAACTGAGTAAGTCCTGCCGTGGTTCAATCTACCAAAATGCATCACCTCGCATTTGTCTAAATTAAATTCCATCTGCCATTCGTCAGCCCACTGACCCAATTGATTTATTGATTGTAAAGCACTTTGGGATGTTTTATGGTTGTGAAAGGTGTCATATAAATGCAGGTATTTTTCTTTGTTGGCTTTTCACCCTGATCTCCAGCAAAACATATTGATGTTTACCAAAATCTGGATTAAATCTATTATTGATCAGTAACTACATTGACCAATAGAGGGAGCTTGTGTTATACTACATATGTCAGTGTTCACTCTTTCTATAGCACTATCTGCATTCGATGTGGTACAGAATGATCCGATACTCATTCATGTCCCCAAATCCCTATGTACGATGAAGTGATTTGACATAGGACTGGTCCTGTAATGTACATAGTGAGGCCCAATCTCAACTAAATTGACTTAGGGAATCAATGAGCAAAGTTGGTATAACAAGTTAAAAGAAAATATCACTTTACCCCTTTATAGCCAAGTAAGCAATTTCTAAAGTTCTTGAACAGAACTAGTTATGTATGAAGTAATGTGAGATTTTGTGGAGATTTCCACTTTTCAGTGTTTACCAGTATGTTTATCTGGGAAATGTTTCTTTCTCTTGTTACTTAAATGGTGTCCATCTGAATATCAGTGCTGAGAAATTTAGTACAGCAGAATTGCACTCCCCATGGCTTCCAGGAGCTTTGAAATGATTTTGTGGTAAAACAGGAATGACCAAAGTCTGGCTTTAATTCTGACTTTTGGATAGGCTTGATGTTCACCATCTGCTGACAAGAGAAGTAGGTGGTCCCTCCACACCAACGTTATAGTTAAGAAAGCTCACCAATGTGTCTACTTTCGCAGAAGACTAAGGAAATTGGGCATGTCCGCTACAACACTCACCAACTTTTACAGATGCACCCATAGCAAGCATTCTTTCTGGTTGTATCACAGCTTAGTATGGTTCCTGCTCTGTCCAAAACCACAAGAAACTACAAAAGGGTTATGAATGAAGCCGTCATGCAAACAAGCCTCCCATCCATTGATTCTGTCTACACTTCCTGCTGCCTCAAAAGCAGCCAGCATAATCAAAGGCCCCGCACACCCCGAACATACTCTCTTCCACCTTCTTCCTTCAGGGAAAAGAGACAAAAGTCTGAGGTTACGTACCAACTAACTCAAGAACAGCTTCTTCCCTGCTGCCATCAGGCTTTTGAATGGACCTACCCCATTAGGTTGATCTTTCTCTACACCCTAGCTATGACTGTAACACTACTTTCTGCATCCTCCTTTCCTTTGCTATGTAGGGTATGCGCAAGAAATCATACTTTTTGACTGTATACTAATACATGTGACAATAATAAATCAATCAACTTAAGTGTCAAAGCCATATCTGAAGAACTGCCATCATGATATGCTGGAATCCAATTTATGAAGAAACTGTTTATCTTTTTTGATTGAGTTGTATTTTTGGTACCTGACCTTGCATTTCTGATAAATTCAGTGAGTGCAGTGTTTTCTTGAGAAAGAATACAGATTTGGCTATCTTCTATCAATACTGTCTATGGATCATGTAATTTGAAACTGTCCTTGTGCAGATGCCTAATCTATCACAGCTACCAAAGCATTTCTACTTTATTTGGCTGAAATCCATGATTTAATTCAGCCAACATCAAAGTTGCTTGGAATGGACATGGTGCCCTGTAACACCAGATGTGATCTGCTTGGCGTGAACCCAGATGGGCTTTCTGATTGGTAGATGTGATGCCAGCCTGCGGTCATAACTTCCTGTTTGATAGGATTCCAACTGGCCATATCCTTCAGCCAGACCTTGCACATAATCAAGGATCCATCTACTTCCCTTTTTCTGAATCCTTCAAAACAATCAGCATCCACTGTACTGTAGAACTGTTTATTTATTGATTTGGCAAGAAGTGCATTTTAATTGCTGGCATCACAGAGATTTTTGTGTTGAAATTCACAACATGAATCTGCAGCTGTGTGCATATATTCTTGCCTCCCCATTTTAATGGTCCTCATCATGCAGTAAAATGAATCAATGCAATACCCTGAGACTGGCAGTTCCAGCTTATACAACTTAAGATGGCATGAGTGCCATTGTAATGCAATACTTCAGTCCCATGTGTAAAGTTTGAGTACATCTTGCAATTTCAAATACAGATCGGAAGTTAAATTTATCTCTTAGCTTATTCTTAAAGAAAGTGGACATTTCATCTTTTCTTCCACATTCTCCAATATCCTTGAGAATGTGCTGGAGGTTCTACTGAATTTAACAGATTAATTTGGTGACAGGCTCATTGCCAAATAGAATGGCAAAAACAGTCTACTGATAAAAGCATCATGGATCATGATGTGTTTGCATTGATGGATTCTTATTTTGAGTTTTGATCTTATTCGGCACAGTACTGCAGTTGTTTTATTACTGGACTAATAATGCAGAGAAGTTTATTGACAGTTTGAGAGTTTAAATTTTAAAATCTGGAAATAAAATGTTGGTCTTTCCAGTGACATCTAATAAATCAAAGTTACTCGTTTGGTTTATGCTTATGTTCTTTTCCAGTCTATTTAGGAATTTAATTGCGTTTAAAACCTACAACTTGCATGATGGAGATGGCAGTTTCTGTATGGTGTTCCCTAGTGTACTAGCCATAAATAATACTTGCCATGAAGAATAGTTTGGTAACTAAAGGGAACTTAATGAAATATGTGCTTGATTGGACAGCTTGAAAGCTTGCCCAGAGAAAATGGCCAGTCATACACTTGGCTGGGAAATCACTCAAACTAGTATGGGAGAAGCTGATGTATACAAACATACAGAAATGAAATACAGCAAAAGACCCAAGAGAGAATTTTAACCCCAAGTATGGGTAGTGTGGGAGAAAGTATGAAGATTAAATTCTCAAGCCTAACCCAATTCGCCTCCAATTTCCAAATACAGGTGACTAAATCCCTGGCAGGTCAGCCGTTTTAATGTTTTGAGGAGACTGTGTGCCTCTATCTTAACTAGCTTTTATGTATAATACACAAGAATTCAGGATTCCTGGAGGTGAGAAGGGCCACTTCCATGAGGTAAGTGCACTTACAGCAAAGCAGAAGTGTTTCATCTATGCCTAACAAGCTTACTTCCATACAATCCGATTCCCACAATTGGCTGATCAGTCCATGTGATGTTGATTGGGAAGGGGCCCTCCCACAATGACATCCAATTCTCTTCCCACCTCCCCCACCCTGCAATGTTCAAAGCCCACCACCACCACCCATGCTTTTACAATGTCTAATTTTCCCCTCCCTGCAATATAAGACTCAGCTGGCATCAGTTCCCTGGTTGTAACTGTACCTGACAAATTGTCAGCCTATCAATCTGACTGACTGTTGAACTAGAAACCTGTTGAGAAAGTGTAAAAGACATCCTGTGCCTTATTTCTGCACGGTGACAATCATCTGGAAATTCTTCCCGGCCCTGTGTAAACATCAGAGGCCTATTCCCCGCACAATCATTATACTTTGTGAATCACAATTCATACATTCATAAAATACACTCATGGCCATGAGATCCCTTGGGCAAGGTTTACAGAAGATCCAATGCAGGCAAATTAGAGGGATTGGGGAAATACTGGAAAATTCCTCTCCAACCCTCAAGCCATGTTAATATGTTATCCTCAATCACATGGATCCTAATCCTGTGCAATAAACTCGAGTGGCACCTTATCTAATACTTCTTGAAAACTCACCCACAGGTTTCCTCTTACTTGTTGTCAACATATGAATTAGGAGTAGGCCATTCAGCCTCTCGTGCCTGCTCTACCATTTAAAATTATGACTCCTCTGATCGTGGGCTCAACTCCACGTTCCACCTATTCCTGATAACTTTTGACTCCCTTGTCAGTCAAGAATCTATGTACCTCTCTCTTTAAAATATTCATTGACCCTGCCTCCACTGCTCTCTGGAGGAGAGCGTTCCAATGATTCATGACCCTCAGAGGAAAGAAAAACTTCTAATATCCATCTTAAATGGAGACCCCTTATTTTTAAACTGTGCCCTTCATTCTAGTCTCTCCCACAAGGGGAAACATACTTTCAACATTTGTCTTAGCAAGTCCTCTCAGGATCTTAAATGTTTCAATAAGATCACCTCTCAATCTTCTAAACTCCAATGGATACAAGCCCAGCCTATCCAACCTTTCCTCATAGGATAATCCAATCCATCCCAGGTATTGGGTGAATGAACCTTCTCTGAACAGCTTCGAAATCATTTATATCCTTCCTCAAATTTGGACACCAGAACAATAAACATGGTCTCACCAACTGTAGTAAAACTTCCCTACTTTTATATTCCATTCCCTTTGCAGTAAATGACTATTCAATTTGCCTCCCTAATCACATGTTGTACCTGCATACTATATTTTTATGATTCATGTACCAGGACACCCAGACCCCTCTGTACTTCAAATTCTGCAATCTCTCTCCATTTAAATATACTGCTTTTCTATTCTTCCTGCCAAAGTGGGTAAGTTCACATTTTCCCACATTATACTCCATCTGCCAATTTTTTTACATGTTCATATGCAAACTCCTTTTCTTCATATCTTCCTACCTATCTTTGTGTCATCAGCAAATTTAGCAGCTGAAGTCATTGAGATAAATTCTAAATAGTTGAGGTTCCAGCATTAATCCTGGTAGCACTTCACTCTTCCATGATTGCCAACTCCAAAAAGACACATTTATTCCTATTCTGTTTCTCCTTAGTTAACCAGTCCTCTATCCATGCTAATATGCCCCAGACCCCATGAGCTTTTAATTTGTCTAGTAATCTTTGATATGGCACCTTGTCAAATGCATTTAGGAAATTAAGGACAGCACTTCCACAGGTTTCCCTTTATCGATGTTGCTTGTTATTTCCTCAAAAAGCTCTTAATGGATTTCATAGAATCTCTACAGTGCAGAAGGGGGCCATTCGGTCCATCGACCTGCACCGACCACAATGCCACCCAGGTCCTATCCCCTTAACATCATGTATTTACCCTTGCTAGTCCCCCTGACACTAAGGGGTAATTTAGCATAGCCAATCTACCTAACCCGCACATCTTTGGACTGTGGGAGGAAACCAGAGCACCCGGAGGAAACCCATGCAAACATGGGGAGAATGTGCAAATTCCACACAGACAGTGACCCAAGCCGGGAATTGAACCCGGGTCCCTGGCACTGTGAGGCAGCAGTGCTAACCACTGTGCCATCCCTGGATTTGTCAAACATGATTCCCCTAGCATAAAACAGTGTTGACCTTGTTTAATCATTATGAATTTTTAAGTGCCTTTTGCTGTTACAACTGCAGCTGATATTAATGCTCCTCCAATCTCAGATTGAAATCTGTATGATCTAATTTTAAAGTTAAAGTTTATTTATTAGTCACAAGTAAGGCTTATGTTAAGACTGCAATGAAGTTACTGTGAAATTCCCCTAGTCGCCACACTCAAGCGCCTGTTTGGGTCAGAGAATCATAGAAACCCTACAGTACAGAAAGAGGCCATTCGGCCCATCGAGTCTGCACCGACCACAATCCCACCCAGGCCCTACCCCCATATCCCGCTAACCTACGCATCTCAGGCCACTAAGGGCAATTATTTTTTTGGCATGGCCAATCAACCTAAGCCGCACATCTTGGGACTGTGGAAGGAAACCGGAGCACCCGGAAGAAACCCACGCAGACACGAGGAGAATGTGCAAACTCCACAGACAATGACCCAAGCCGGGAATCGAACCCAGGTCTACTGGTGTTGTGAGGCAGCAGTGCTAACCACTGTGCCACCATGATGTTCATTGGAGACCAATGAAAATTTAGGAGTTGTCGCTGAATTGTAGAAATGAGGACAGAAAGCTACTGAACACAAAAGCACGGGACTCCAGTCATGACCTTTAAAATTTGAAGAATTAAAATGTTTATTAAAGAGAAGAAAATCTAAACACAAGTTTGAGGTGACAATGACTGCCCTTGACATTCAGGCAGTATTTGGAAGAGTATAGCATCAAGGAGCCCTAGCAAAACTAGAGTCAATGGGAATCAGAGGGGAAACCCTCCATTGTCCTACTGGGCACAAAGAAAAATAGTTGCAGGGACTGGAGATCAATCATCTCATTTCCAGAGCATCACTGCAGGAGTCTCTCAGGATAGTGGTGTAGGCCCAACCATCTTCAGCTGCTCCAATGACCTTCCTTCTATCATGGGGTCAGAGATGGGGATATTCGCTGATCATCACCACCATGTTCAGCACCATTTGCTGCGACTCAGATGCTGAAGCAGACCATGTGTAAATGCATCAAGACCGGGACAATATCCAGGTTTGGGCTGACAAGCGGCAAGTAACACTCATTCCACACAAGTGTCAGGCAATGACCATCTCCAACAAGAGAGGATCAAACCATCACAACATGACATTCAATGGCATTACCATCACCGAATCTCCCACAATATCAACCTCCTGGGAGTTACCATTGACCAGAACCAGAACTGGACTCGCCATATAAATACTGTGGCTTCAAGAGCAGGTCAGAGGCTAGGAATTCTAAGGTGAGTAACTCACCTCCTGACTCCCCAAACCATGTCCACCATGTGCAAGATAGAAGTCATGAGTGTGATGGAATGCTCAACTTGCTTGGATGAGTACAGCTCCAACACACTCAGGAAGCTCGATACCATCCAGAACAAAGCAGCCTGCTTCATTGCTATCCCTTCCACAAACATTTAATCTGTCCACTACCGACAAACTGGCAGAACATAAGAACATAAGAAATAGGAGCAGGAGTAGGCCATCTAGCCCCTCGAGCCTGCCCCGCCATTCAATAAGATCATGGCTGATCTGAAGTGGATCAGTTCCACTTACCCACCTGATCCCTATAACCCCTAATTCCCTTACCAATCAGGAATCCATCTATCCGTGATTTAAACATATTCAACGAGGTAGCCTCCACCACTTCAGTGGGCAGAGAATTCCAGAGATTCACCACCCTCTGAGAGAAGAAGTTCCTCCTCAACTCTGTCCTAAACTGACCCCCCTTTATTTTGAGGCTGTGCCCTCTAGTTCTAGTTTCCTTTCTAAGTGGAAAGAATCTCTCCATCTCTACCCTATCCAGCCCCTTCATTATCTTATAGGTCTCTATAAGATCCCCCCTCAGCCTTCTAAATTCCAACGAATACAAACCCAATCTGCTCAGTCTCTCCTCATAATCAACACCCCTCATCTCTGGTATCAACCTGGTGAACCTTCTCTGCACTCCCTCCAAGGCCAATATATCCTTCCGCAAATAAGGGGACCAATACTGCACACAGTATTCCAGCTGCGGCCTCACCAATGCCCTGTACAGATGCAGCAAGACATCTGAAGTGTGTAGCATCTACAAGATGCACTGCAGGAACTCACCAAGGTTCCTTAGGCAGCATCTTCCAAACCCACAACCTCTACCATCTAACAGCACAAGGGCAGCAGATACCTGAAGACACTACCGCTTGGAGGTCCCCCTCCTTATTTACTCACCATACTACCGTTCCTGCACTGTTCCTGGGTCAAAATCCTGGAATTCCTTCCCTACCAGCATTGTGGGTACACCAATACCTCAGGGACTGCAGCATTTCAAGGCGGTAACTCACCATCACTTCAAGGGCAAATAGGGATGGGCAATAAATGTTGGCTGAGCCAGCGATGCCCACATCACAAATGAATAACAATTTTTTTGAAGATGCACAGTTAGAAATAAATCTTACAAAATAACCCCCAAAACGCTTTACCAAAAGTACACAAAACAAAAAGCCTTTATAGATTCTTAACCACAAATTCCAGGAAATATTATCCAACCCAAAAAAGTGTTTTCAATTTAAACAGAAGTACAATCCACAACTTTCCAGGAGTAGTCCACACTGATGTGTTTTTCCAAAGGGAGAATCAAAACCAACTGCTTCTCTGGGCAAATCTGGCCCAAAAGTGAGCTGTTGTCCTTCCATTAAAGACCTTCACAGTTTTTTAACATACTCCAAAACTTTCAGTGGAACCTTCCTCCACAGTAACTACCTACATCTGAAAAACCGTTTTCATAAATACTTGTACTCCCCTTTCATCTTGGCTCTCCATTTTCTTTAAATGTCCCTTTCAAAACACAGCTTCTAAAATATTAAAACCTTTCATGTTCCTATTTTGTCTCTATTTTGGGTCAGTAAATTTTAAAATCCCCCCTGGTTTAAGTTTATTTATTAGTGCCACTAGTAGGCTTACATTAACACTGCAAACAGTCCAAAGATGTGCGGGTTAGGTTGATTGGCCAGGTTAAAAATTGCCCCTTAGAGTCCTGGGATGTGTAGGTTAGAGGGATTAGCGGGTAAATATGTGGGGTGGGATTGTGGTCGGTGCAGACTCGATGGGCCGAATGGCCTCCTTCTGCACTGTAGGGTTTCTATGATTCTATGATTCTATGAATGAAGTTACTGTGAAAACCCCTAGTCGCCACACTCCGGTGCCTGTTCGGATACACCGAGGGAGAATATAGCGTAGCCAATGCACCTAACCAGCACATCTTTCTGACTGTGGGAGGAAACCGGAGCACCCGGAGGAAACACACACGGGGAGAACGTGCAGACTCGGCACAGACAGTGACCCAAGCTGGAATTGAACCCTGTCCCTGGTGCTGTGAGGCAGCAGTGCTAACCACTGTGCCACTATTTATTCATGGATCTTCCGAAAAAATGTAATGTTATTTAGCACCTTTGAGATTCCTTTGAAATGCAACAGCTGCACATCAATTTCAACACATCCTCAAATTCAAATGTCAGATCTACTCTGTTTACTTGTAAGTTAGACCCACCATAGAGCTTCATTACAAAAAGTAAGGTGTTTTATCTTTCATCCTTTAGATTCTACAGACAATCAAACTCCAAAACATCACCCTTTATTAACCCTGAGCACATACTGACATAGCTTTACCTTACTTACATAGTATATATACATAAACACAGAAATGTAAAATATGTACCCATCTCATCCCAGTTACCACACCCTAATAATAGACTTCAGCATTTTATGACTACAGATGTTAAGCTAACTAGTCAATATTCCCCTGTCTCTCCCCCTACCTCCCCCTGGGAGGGGATGAGGAATAGAGGGAAACAAAGTCACTGGTGAGAGTGGTCTACTGGCTCCCTAACAGTAACTTGTAAGTTACGAAACTCATCTCCAAACTCCATGGCCTGGGCCTTGGCACCTCCCTCTGTGACTGGATCCGGAACTTCCTAACTCACAGACCACAATCAGGAACATCTCCTCCACAATCATCCTCAACACCAATGCCCCACAAGGTTGTGTTCTCAGCCCCCTACTATACTCCTTATACACCTATGACTATGTGGCCAAATTCCCCTCCAATTTGATTTTCAAGTTTGCTGACGACACCCCCGTAGTGGGTCGGATCTCAAACAATGACGAGACAGAGTACAGTAATGAGATAGAGAATCTGGTGCTGCAACAATAATCTCTCCCTCAATGTCAACAAAACGAAGGAGATTGTCATTGACGTCAGGAAGCATAAAGAAGAACATGCCTCTGTCTATATCAACGGGAACGAAGTAAAAAGGGTCGAGAGCTTCAGGTTTTTATGTGTCCTGATCACCAACAACCTGTCCTGGTCCCCCCATGTCAACACCATAGTTAAGAAAGCCCACCAACGCCTCTACTTTCTCAGAAGACTAAGGAAATTTGGCACGTCAGCTACGACTCTCACCAACTTTTACAGATGCACCATAGAAAACGTTCTTTCTGACTGTATCACAGCTTGGTATGGTGGCTCCTGCTCTGCCCAAGACTGCAAGTAATGTAGCCCAATCCATCACACAAACCCAGTCTTCCATCCATTGACTCTGTCTACATGTCCCACTGCCTCGGCAAAGCAGCCAGCATAATTAAGGACCCCACGAACCCCGGACATTCTCTCTTCCACCTTCTTCCGTTGGGAAAAAGATACAAAAGTCTGAGGTCACGTACCAACCGACTCAAGAACAGCTTCTTCCCTGCTGCTGTCAGACTTTTGAATGGACTTACCTTGCATTAAGTTGATCTTTCTCTACACCCTAGCTATGACTGTATCACTACATTCTGCACTGTCTTGTTTCCTTCTCTATAAACGGTATGTTTTGTCTGTATAGCGCGCAAGAAACAATACTTTTCACTGTATACTAATACATGTGACAATAATAAATCAAATCAAATCAAACTACGATGTAGGACAAAGTATACTAGAAATTTTGGGGACTTCTGATAAAGGGACAGCAATAATCATCGGTGATATTAATCGACATATAAACTGGAAAAATCAGATTGACAGTAGAAGCCTTGTTGTGGAGTTCATAGAATGCTTTTGAGATAGTTTCTTAGAACAGTGCATTCTGGAACCAACCAGAGAACAGGTTATTTTAGAGTTGGTATTCATAGAACCATAGAATCTGTAGAGTGCAGAAGGAGCAGCACGGTAGCACAGTGGTTAGCACTGCTGCTTCACAGCTCCAGGGACCTGGGTTCGATTCCCGGCTTGGGTCAATGTCTGTGTGGAGTTTGCACATTCTCCTCATGTCTGCGTGGGTTTCCTCCGGGTGCTCCGGTTTCCTCCCACCGTCCAAAGATGTGCGGGTTAGGTTGATTGGCCATGCTAAAAAATTGCCCCTTAGTGTACTGAGATGTGTAGGTTCGAGGGATTAGAGGGTAAATATGTAGGGACATGGGGGTAGGGCCTGGGTGGGATTGTGGTCGGTGCAGACTCGATGGGCCGAATGGCCTCTTTCTGTACTATAGGGTTTCTATGATTTCTAGGTCATTTGGTCCCTCAAGTCTTCACCAACAGAGCATCCTACCCAGGTCCAAAGGTACAAACTCCAGACAGACGTATTGTGCGATGTGACTGGAGTAATTAATGTCCTCAGAATCAAGGCACCCTTAGATAGCAATGACCACAATATGAATGAATTTTACATTCAGTATGAAAGGGAGAAGAGTGGGATTAAGGCTAGTATTTTAAACTTAAATAATGGCAACTATTTGGACATGAAAGCTCAGTTAGTTGATGTTAACTGGGGTAAATAATAGAGAAGCAGTGGCAGACATTTTGGGGAAATTTCAGAATACTCAGCATAAATATATTCAAAGAAAAATGCTAAAGGGAGGACCCACCATCTGTGGATACCTAAAAAGGTTACGGAAAGCATCAAACATAAGGAAAAAACATAACTATGTAAAGGTGAATGGGAGGTCAGATGATTGGTCAGAATATAATGAACAGTAGAGAATGACTAAAAGGTTAATCAGAGAATTAGCCAGGAGGATATCTATATACATAAAAAAATAGAGTCTGAGGTTTTAGTCTGCTGACAAAAGGAAGAGCTTGTTAGGTCACAGAGTTCGAATGCATAGCTGAAGAGACAGCAAAAAGACCAAGGTAAATCCGACACAGGAAGAGACAATGCTACAGCTGATTGGAACTTCCGTGTTCAACTGAACTGACTCTATACTCCTGCCTTTGTAAAGTACCACGCTTTGTGCTTATTGTGAAATATCTTAATAAATCTGTTGGGCCTGTTCCAATTCACCTGTGTCAGAGTGGTCTATGGTTAGCCACGAACGGGTCTTTAATCCAGACATAGCTGGAAACATTCAACTAAATTGGTCTAATAGTAAATGTCCTCTGCACCCTTTCTCATTTCTTGACATCCTTCTAAATTCAGCAATACTCTAGCTGAAAGGTAACCAGTGATTTATGAAGCTTTACCATATCTTCCTTTTTAATTCTATGCAAGTATTTATAAATTCCAATGTGTCCTGCCAAATGCTTTTTAAACAGCCTTGAAAACTCGCCTGCGACCTTAAAAAAATTGTGCTGTTAGTCCTCAGGTTCCTAAGCCCATTTGAAATTGTACCATATAATATACTTCATATTTCTTCCAAAATGCATCACATCACACTCCTCTACATTAAATTGACTTTAAATCAGCAGTATCCAAAAACAAAGAAGAAAAATATTGGCAGAAAAGAAAACATAAAAATGCTAAAATGGAAGAAAACCAACAAATGCCTGGACTAAATACAGGAAAGGAGCCATGAATGAGGATTTTTTTTCACCTGAAAATATTTTCTCTTTAGCGGTCGAATTCCCCAGCCTCCTGTTCAGACTACTTTTTAAAAAGCAACTCATGTTATGGGTGAAAGCTTGGAACTTGCAAACTTTGGATGCCTGACAATTGAATATGAGCTTTCCACATGCAAATAAGGTTGAATTGCTACAGAGTATAAAAAATTCCAATCCCTAAATATGATTTGCATATTCAATGTCTTGTGAATCACTCAAGAGACTCATAAAATTCACCCTTGCACCTACTCTGCATGGTGTCTGAGAGTTCTTGATCATGACGTAGGGTGGGAAATGGAAGAATGCTCCATTCACCAACACTCTTCACCTTAAGTGTAAAATAGGGGAGCCAAGGAATAGCTCTATCAGGTACTTTTCTGGAGTTGGGATTGATAAACATTTATAATGGAATCACAGTACCAGTGGGTCTCCAACATCATTTCCCAAGCTATTTTCCAATGTTATCCCATTTTAACACTTGAATACTAACGTGTTCCCAGATGCCAGCAAAGGCACAAAGCAATAATGCAGCACTTAACATTCATTATATAATTATTAAAGCTCATGTATTATAGTTTAACATGTTACAATACCATACGTGTCTTTAAAGTACTTTGTGTGGTGGACCTCAGTTGTGCCTTTGTCCTATATGGACCACCGTTGTGTGTGTTTGTCATACCTGGACACATCCCCTCCCGGTTTGGTTCCTCCCCTCGGCACCTAGTATAAAGGTGGCTGTCTCCTCCCCCTTGTTCAGTCTAGGTCGGTTATTTGTTGGGATCTGCTCCTGATTCTGTTGTGAATAAAAGCCTACACTTGTATTGGCACACAGGTAGTCTTTCGCCTTATTGATAGCGCATCAATTTTATTCACAACAGTTGACCAACATGGAGCAGTTTCTAAAACCCGACTAGTTAACATTAGACCCTCAAGAGGTCGGAGCCTCTGATAAATTTGATCACTGGCTGGACTGCTTCGAAGCATTCGTCGACACCGCTACGGCCATCGACACCAACGGCGCTAAACTCCACGTGCTCCACGCCCGGGTAAGCGAAGCTGTCTACGGTATCTTCCAGGACGCTGCTACATACGCGGACGCTATCGAGCTCCTAAAAGGGCAGTTCCGAAAGAGCCCTAACGTGGTCTACGCCAGACATCTCCTAACTACCCGCAAGCAGCAGCCAGGAGAATCGTGCGCCCAATTTCTGCGCGCCCTGCGGGTCCTAGCTCGAGCTTGTGACTGTAAGGCTGTTACAGCAGCTCAGAACACGGAGGACCTGATTCGCGACACCTACGTTGCGGGCATTGAGTCTACATTCATTGGGCAGCGCCTGCTTGAACAAGATGGCTTGGATCTCCAAAGAACAGCCACGATGGCTGAAACGCTAGAAGCGGCCTCTCACAACCTCGGGTCCTACCCTGCATCCTGTTCTATCGACGGCTCCACCGCGACGGCTGTTCCAGCAGGGCCCAAATGTTACTTTTGTGGCCTATCTAAGCACCCTCGGCGTCGCTGCCCGGCGAAGGATGCGATTTGCTCCGGATGCGGTAAGCTAGGCCACTTCGTTAAAGTTTGCCGGGCGAAGCCGCTTCCGAAGCCTCGTGGCGTCACGTGTGTTTCACGGGCGCAGCCATCTTTAAGGCAGGCGGCGGCTGCGCGCGAATTGCCATCTTTAATGCGGTCACCGGAAGTGCGGGAATCGCCATCTTTGAGACTGGCATCAAGACGCACCGAACAGGAAGCGTTATCCGTGACATCATTAGACGGGGACGAAGATAGATCCTTTCTGGATTCGACGGTGGCATCGATTTGCCTGGACCAGTCGCAGCCTCATCAACTCTCCAAGTCAATAATGGAGATCAAGGTAAATGGCCATGCAGAAAACTGCCTGTTCGACTGCGGGAGCGCAGTGCGTCAATACGCCCTTCCCGTGCGACCCTGGAGCCAGACCATCTCCATGGCCTCGAATTCCCACTCAGTGGAGGTCCTCAGGTGCTGTTTGGTGACGCTGACAGTACAGGGCACAGTCTACGAGCGTTTTCGGCTCCTTGTGCTGCCGCGACTCTGCGCAGCTGTACTGCTGGGGTTAGATTTCCTCAGCCATCATAGGAGCGTCACCCTGCAGTATGATGGCCCTTATCCCCCGCTCTCCATTTGCAAGGCGCCGTCACTGCAGCGCCCCTCGCGCACCACCTGCAGTCTCTCAACCCTCAAGATCACCCCCCCCCCCCCGCTTATTTGATAACCTCACCCCGGATTGTAGGCCTATAGCCACCAAAAGTAGGCGCTATAGCGCGGATGACCGGGCCTTCATTCGGTCCGAAGTACAACGTTTGCTCAGGGAAGGGATTATCCAGGCCAACACCAGCCCCTGGTCATAGTTAAATTGGGGAGAAACACCGCATGGTGATTGACTACAGCCAGACCATAAAGAGGTATACCCAACTAGATGCGTACCCTCTTCCCCGCATCACGGACGTAGTCAACCGCATTGCACACTATAGGGTTTTCTCTACGATCGATCTAAAATCGGCTTACCACCAGCTCCCTATCCGCTCGGAGGACCGCCCATATACGGCCTTTGAGGCGGACGGCCGCCTCTACCAGTTCCTCCGAGTCCCCTTTGGTGTCACCAATGGGGTCTCAGTCTTCCAGCGGGCCATGGATCAAATGGTGGACCAGCACGGACTACGGGCCACTTTCCCATATCTGGATAACGTCACCATCTGCGGCCATGACCTGCAGGACCATGATGCCAATCTACAAAAATTCCTTCGTACGGCCACTCTCCTGAACCTGACATATAATGAGGCGAAGTGTGTTTTTCGGACACGCCGCCTCGCCATCCTTGGGTACGTGATAGAAAATGGTGTCCTTGGTCCCGACCGAGCCCGTATGCATCCCCTTATGCAGCTTCCCCTCCCTACTACCCTCAAATCACTGAGGAGATGCCTGGGCTTCTTCTCCTACTATGCCCAGTGTGTTCCCCGTTATGCGGATAAAGCCCGTCCGCTTCTAAAATCAACCTCTTTTCCCCTGGCGGAGGAGGCCCGTCGGGCCTTCGACGACATCAAAGCGGACATTGCGAAGGCCGCGATGCATGCTGTGGACGAATCCATCCCATTCCAAGTGGAAAGTGATGCATCTGACTTTGCCCTAGCCGCCACCCTTAACCAGAGGGGCCGTCCGGTGGCCTTCTTTTCCCGGACCTTACAAGGCCCTGAGATTCAACACTCCTCGGTCGAGAAGGAGGCCCAGGCCATCGTGGAAACCGTCCGGCACTGGCGCCATTATCTTGCAGGCCAACGATTCACCTTAATTATGGACCAGCGGTCCGTTGCCTTCCCGTTTAACACCAGGCAAAAGGGCAAGATTAAGAATGACAAGATCTTGCGGTGGAGGATTGAGCTCTCCACCTACAGATATGACATCATGTACCGGCCTGGGAAGCTCAATGAGCCCCCAGATGCCCTGTCCCGTGGATCATGTGCTAGCGCCCAACTAGACCAGCTACAGTCCCTCCATAACGACCTCTGTCACCCGGGTGTCACCAGATTTTTCCACTTTGTCAAGTCCCGTAACCTGCCCTACTCCCTCGAGGAAGTCCGGACGATTACCAGGCAATGCAGGGTCTGCACTGAGTGCAAACCGCAGTTCTACCGGCCAGGTAGGGCGCACCTGGTGAAGGCCACTCGCGCGTTTGAGCGCCTTAGCATTGTTTTTAAAGGCCCCCTCCCCTCCTCTAACCGCAATGTTTATTTCCTGAATATCATTGATGAATACTCACGTTTCCCTTTTGCCTTCCCCTGCGCGGACATGACCACGGCTACAGTGATTCGGACCCTGAACACGCTCTTCACCCTGTTCGGCTTCCCAGCCTATGTTCATAGTGGCCGTGGGTCCTCTTTCATGAGTGACGAGCTGAGGCAGTACCTGCTCGCCAAAGGCGTTGCCTCCAGCCGCACCACTAGCTATAACCCCAGGGGAAATGGTCAAGTAGAGCGGGAGAACGCAACCGTCTGGAAGGCTGTTATATTAACGCTACGGTCTAGGGGCCTTCCAGTCAGCCGTTGGCAAGACGTCCTTCCGGACACATTACATTCAATTAGGTCACTCTTGTGCACAGCGACCAATACGACCCCTCACGAGCAGATGTTTTCGTTTCCCAGGAAGTCCTCTTCGGGTACTTCGCTCCCGGGTTGGCTGATGTCCCCAGGGCCCATTCTGCTTCGGAAGCATGTCCGGACCCATAAGGCAGATCCCTTGGTCAAGGAGGTCCAATTGCTCCATGCTAATCCTCAATACGCTTATGTAGCGTACCCTGATGGGCGGGAGGACACGGTTTCTGTCCGTGACTTGGCACCCACGGGTGCCCCTGAGGCCACCACGTCCTTCCGCCCCACGGTTCCTGGTGTTGTCCACTCGGAGACTGCTACGCCTTTTTCCCCTTCAGTCCCTGTCTCCAATGTAGTGTGCCCAGAGCCTTTTGCGGCCCCCCACCCCCCAGCTCCGGTTCCCACTGTTCTCCATACGCCACCAGGGCCACTGCTCACTCCTCTCGCCCCTATGTACAGCTCGCTTGAGTCGCCAGAGCCGTTGCCACGCAGTACCCGACGACTGGACGGGACGACGGATCGGTCCGCTTCACACCACCTGGCGCCTCCTCTCGACGCTCACTGTACGGAGCCTGGGCCGACATCGCTCCCTGCTCGGACGACTCTGCGACCTGCACTACGACGATCGCGACGGCGGATCAAGCCACCGGTTCGTCTAGACTTGTAATACTGTTTCCACTTCACCCCCGTGTTGTTTTTTTAAAGCAAGGGGTGAATGTGGTGGACCTCAGTTGTGCCTTTGTCCTATATGGACCACCGTTGTGTGTGTTTGTCATACCTGGACACATCCCCTCCCGGTTTGGTTCCTCCCCTCGGCACCTAGTATAAAGGTGGCCGTCTCCTCCCCCTTGTTCAGTCCAGGTCGGTTATTTGTTGGGATCTGCTCCTGATTCTGTTGTGAATAAAAGCCTACAGTTGTATTGGCACACAGGTAGTCTTTCGCCTTATTGATAGCGCATCACTTTGTAAAAAAAAATTATGTACTTTAGTAGGTTTCAGCTAATCTCTCCATATTTCCTGGTGACGGAAGATTTAAGTGAAGGCCCTTTGCCCTTAACTCCCACGCACAAATTGTAATCACCCCCTCCCACCACCACATAGCTACACAAACAGACATACCGGCCTCTCTTCCCAACCCCCTACTAATTCACTGAGCAGCCCCTTTCCAAGCCCCTCAACTTGTCTCATACATACACTCACTATCCCCTCACTCCTTTCCTTTTGGGTCTAATTGCTAGTGCCTGTGAAACAGGGTCGGTATCCTGGAGTAAGGAGCCTGTGTAAATATTAATTTGATCCCAAGCCTGATGGTGAAAAATGAAACTCGACACCAATACTTTTATTGATAAGTTTATTTACAGTATGCAACATTACATATGTCTGCTTCATACCTGGTGCCCAAGTGTCCCAGCAGTCCAGGATTCAAAGTACATGGGGTGGAGGATGAACTTGGGGTGACAAATGAGAGAAACATTGCTTCAGTACGTGGAAGAGACAGAATCTGTGAGGAGCTGCTGCTCCAATCTGCTCCAATCACAGCTTCTGGGGGCGATCTTACCAACAGCTGGCTGATGGGTGGGGTGAGCCAGTAAGATTGCACGAGAGCCAAGAAATCAGGTTTGTGCCCAATTTCTCATCTCTTGCAATCTTACTTGCACTGAACATGTCTGCCTGGCACTGCCCAGGGGGCAGGGCCTGAGGAGGGCAGGGTCTTCTTGCTCTGCAAGGGTGATATTTCTGGGCAGTGTGGGACTCGCAATCGGCCGCGGGCCCCCAGGTGTGAGGCCTCTCAGACGTGTCAGGCTGGTTGCCACTGCACATGTGCAGCCAGAGGTCTCCGCTGCTACAGCAGGCTGACTGGCGATTTAAGCCCTGCCACCTTCCCCAACAGGCGAGGAATGGTTGAGTCCATTTTTTTTCATGCACTCAGAATTTGAACCCGCCCAAAAAACAGGTGAGAAATTCTCCTGTTTTCCCACCCATCCTGGATTTAGAATTTGTTTGGTAAGATCGCACCCCCTCCCTCCTGCTCATTTCCTCCTGCTCCTCCAATCACAGGCTCCTCTCTCCCACTCTTGCTGCTTCTCAAGAGACAGAGGATGCGATCATATGACATCGGCCCGCCTGACTTTCGGTGAGGTGACAAGATCGGGTGAGAGGCGAAAAATGGCCTGTTTTTTCGCCTACCCTAATTGTACCCGCCCTGTTTTGCCGGTGAAATCAGCTTGATGCCTGGTAAGGGCATGAAGCAGATTTAAATATTAATGACAGATGTGATGGCCTTGCCAGGGGTATCAGAGGCCATTGAAGCCCCACAGATGGTTCAGGGGGGCAAGGCCAGGTGGTGCCCATGGGGCTGTGCCAGCTTTGGGGGGTGGTGCAGGGGGGGAACACAGGAGATCTCTGGGAGATCAGGGCGCCTGCACAATGGTGCCTCAGGAACTCAGCAGCTGACTTTCTCAGCGAGCTCTGACTCTGCTCGCACCCCTGCTGGTGAGACTCGCACCCTAGGACTTTTTATTGCACGAAGTGCCATAGGATTGCAACTCGAAGCGTGCACAAAAACCAGCAAGATTCTCTTCTATTTTCTTGCTCATTCGGCACTTAGAATTTTTTTCATAAGATCGGGTCTAGAATTCAGGTTGGAGGAGTAGCAAGTGAGGGAAAGACAGAACCTGTAATTGTAGGAGCTGCTACAGTTATTCTGGTTTGTTCTGCTACCACCATCACCAATCACTTTGAGAGAAGGTACTTTTGGAGGGAAGGGCTTCTGCTCTTAGGCTTAGATATCCTACATAAATTAGGGTAGGGTTTGCGTTTGGGGAATTCAATTGGTGTTAGATAAACAAGCTAAATTAGCTATTTTAGGTACAGTGGTTCTTTTTCAATCATCGAATCCGTACACTTGATTTGATTTAGATTATTATTGTCACATTTATTAGTGTACAGTGAAAAATATTGTTTCTTGCTTGCTATACAGACAAAGCATACCATGCATAGAGAAGGAAAGGAGAGCGTGCAGAATGTAGTGTTACAGTCATAGCTAGGGTGTAGAGAAAGATCAACTTAATGCAAGATATGTCCATTCAAAAGTCTGGTAGCAGCAGGGAAGAAGCTGTTCTTGAGTCAGAGAAGGTGGGAGAGAGTTTGTCTGGTATGCATGGGGTCCTTGATCATGCTGGCTGCTTTTCCGAGGTAGCGGGAAGTGTAGACAGAATCAATAGTTGGGAGGTTGGTTTGCATGATGAATTGGGCTTTGTTCATGACCTTTTGTAGTTTCTTGCGGTCTTGGACAGAGCAAGAGTCATACCAAGCTGTGATACAACCAGAAGGAATGTTTTCTTTGGTGCATCTGTCCAAATTGGTGAGTGGAAAATTTCCTTAATGTCCTGAGAAAGTAGAGGTGTTGGTGGGCCTTCTTAACTATAGCGTCAACATGGAGGGACCAGGACAGGTTGCTGGTGATCTGAACACCTAGAAACTTGAAGCTCTTGACCATTTCCACTTCGTCCCTGCTGATGTAGACAGGGGCATGCCCTCCACTACCCTTCCTGAAATCTATAACTATCTCCTGAGGGAGAGATTATCATCATCACATCATCACCAGATTCTCTCTCTCTTGTACTCTGTCCCATTGTTATTTGAGACCCACAATGGTGGTGTCATCAGCAAATCTGCAAATCGTGCTGGAGAGAAATTTGGCCACACAGGTGTATAAGGAGCTGAGGACACATCCTTGTGAGCCACTGGTGTTGAGGATGATTGTTGAGGAGGTTTTGTTGCCTATCCTTAGTGATTGTGGTCTGTGGATTAGGAAGTCTAGGATCCAGTTGCAGAGGGTGGAGCTGAGCCTCAGGCCATGGAAGTTTGGAGATGGGTTTTGTAGGAATAATGGTGTTGAAGGCTGAGCTGTAGTCAATAAATAGGAGAATGACATAGGTGTCCTTGTTATATAGATGTTCCAGAGTTGAGTGGAACAGGGTGATGGCATCTATTGTGGACCTGTTGCGGCGATAGGCAAACAGGTGTGGATCCAGGCAATCTGGAAGGTTGGAATTGATTTGTGCCATGACTAACATCTCGAAGCACTTCATAATGATGGCTATCAGAGCTACCGAATGATAGTCATTAAGGCACCCTGCCTGGCTTTTGTTTGGTACAGGGATGATGGTCATCTTCTTGAAGCAGATAGGGACCTCAGATTGGTGTAAGGAGAGGTTAAAGATGTTTGCGAATACCCCTAGCAGCTGATCCGCGCAGGATCTGGGTGCTCGTCTAGATACTCCATCCAGGCCAGTCGCTTTCTCTGGATTCACTTTTGAAAAAGTTGATCTGACGTCTGTGAAGGTGACCTCGGATACAGGTTTGGCCGAGGCTGCTGAGGTGGACGGCATATTCTCACTGACCTCTTGCTCAAAACAGGCACTGAATGCGTTGAACTCATCCGGGAGGGGTGCATTGGTGCCAGGGATTCTACATGCCTTCATCTTGTAGCCTGGTATGTCTTGCACACCTTGCCATAGTAGTTGGGAGTCCGTGTGGCTAGCCTGGGACTCTCGCTTGGTCCGGTACTGTCTTTTGGCATCTTTGATGGATCTCCGTAGTCATATCTGGATTTCACTCTCTGCCCCTCATGTTTTGGGGAATATACCACATCCAGTGCAGCAACTTTCCTGCGTCTGGCATGCAGGTGATCAGATCTGTTATCTGTTCACATTATATATTAATGATCTGGAAGAGGGAACTGAATGTATTATCTCCAAATTTGCAGATGATACAAAGTTTGGTGGGAGGGTGAGCTGTGAGGAAGATGCAGAGATGCTTCAGCATGATTTGGATAGGCTGAGTGTATGGGCATCTGCATGGCAGATGCAGTATAATGTGGATAAATGTGAAGTTATCCGCTTTGGTAGCAATAATAGGAAGACAGATTAATATTTGAATGGATGTAAATTGAGAGAGGTGGGTGGATACTCAATGAGACCTTGGAGTCCTCGCGCATCAGTCGCTGAAAGTAAGCATGCAGACACAGCAAGCAGTGAAGAAGGCAAATGGTACGTTGGCCTTCATTGCGAGAGGATTTGAGTATAGGGATAAGGATGTTTTGCTACAATTGTGTAGGGCGTTGGTGAGGCTACACCTCGAGTATTGTGTGCAGTTTTGGTGTCCTTCTCTAAGGAAGGATGTCCTTGCTATAGAGGGAGTACAGTGAAGGTTTACTAGGCTGATTCCTGGGTTGGCAGGTCTGTCATGTGAGGAGAGATTAAGTTGGTTAGGATTATATTCACTGGAGTTTGGAAGAGTGAGAGGGGATCTCATATAAACTTATAAAATTCTAACAGGATTAGACAGGGTAGATTCAGAAAGAATGTTCCCAATGGCAGGGGAGTCCAGAACTCTGTGGGCGGCACGGTGGTCAGCACTGCTGCTTCACAGCTCCAGGGTCCCGGGTTTGATTCCCGGCTTGGGTCACTGTCTGTGTGGAGTTTGCACATTCTCCTCGTGTCTGCGTGGGTTTCCTCCGGGTGCTCCGGTTTCCTCCCACAGTCCAAAGATGTGCGGGTTAGGTTGATTGGCCATGCTAAAATTGCCCCTTAGTGTCCTGGGATGCGTAGGTTAGAGGGATTAGTGGGTAAAATATGTAGGGATATGGGGGTAGGGCCTGGGTGGGATTGTGGTCGGTGCAGACTCGATGGGCCGAATGGCCTCTTTCTGTACTGTAGGGTTTCTATGATTTGATTTAAACTCGGGGTCATAGTTTGAGGATAAGGGGTAAACCTTTTAGAACTGAGATGAGGAGAAATTTCTTCGTCCAGAGGGTGGTGAATGTGTGGAATTCACTCCCACAGAAAGTAGTTGAGACCAAAACGTTGTCTGATTTCAAGAAGAAATTAGATATTGCCCTTGGGGCTAAAGGGATCAAGGGATATGGAGGGAAGGGGGAATCAGGATATTTAATTCAATGATCAGCCATGATCAAGATGAATGGTGGAGCAGGATCGAAGGACTGAATGGCTTACTCCTGCTTCTAATTCCTATGTTTCTATGTTATGATATTCTCCAGGAAGACCTTCAGGACATTCAGGATACAAGTGTATGAGAGTTATTTTTAAAAAACTTTTATTGCTAGCTTAAGCCTATTGTTTTTTTGCCAATTTAATGCGATGTCTATTATAAAAAGTATGGCATTTGGGGTTATGGTTTGTGAGTTACTTCTATAAAGTGTTTTTAATACAACTAGGATGTACCTGGGCTTATCTATGTCTCATTAAAGAATGGATGATTATGTGAGCAGGTGCATTAGCTTGGGGAAAATACATCACTGAAATGTGAAGTACATGTGAATTAAACAATTTGTATCTGACGGTTAGCTTGGTACTGCAAAATTAATTCATGTGTATTCCCCTTGTTGCACATTTGAAAATCAGCATTCTAATGTCAACAAAAGAGAAAACGCTGGAAAATCTCAGCAGGTCTGGCAGCATCTGTAAGGAGAGAAAAGAGCTGACGTTTCGAGTCTAGATGACTCTTTGTCAAAGCTAAAAGGCATAGAAAGTGTGAGGTATTTATACTTCAGGGCGAGGGAATGAAAGATGAGTCATAGCCACAGAAACCAGGGGAAAAGACTGCTAATGGCTGTCCACAGAGAAAATAAAGGGTGTGAATGGTCAAATGGCAGAGAAGCAGTAAGCGGTGACAGATGAAGATGTTGCGGGGGGGACAGAGATAAAATGTAGAAAAGGGGAAGCAGGAGGGAGAAAAGGTAAGGAAAGGGGGATAAAGTAGGGGGAAAGAGTGGGGGGGGGAGGAAAGAAAAATGAAGAAAGACAAGGAAGAAATAAAAGGTAGAGAAGAGTAAAATTTTAAAATAGAAGGAAAACAAAGGGGGCTGAGGTGGGGTAGAGCAAATCATCTGAAGTTGTTGAATTCGATGTTGAGACCGGAAGGTTGTAAAGTGCCAAGCCAGAAGATGAGATACTGTTCCTCCAGTTTGCGTTGCGCTTCACTGGAACATTGCAGCAAGCCAAGGACAGGTATGTGGGCATGGGAGCAGGGTCGTGTGTTAAAATGGCAGCAACCGGAAGGTCAGGGTCCTGATTGCGCACAGACCGAAGGTGCTCAGCAAAGCGATCACCCAGTCTCTCTGATATAGAGGGGACCACATTGGGAGCAGCGAATACAATAGACCAAATTGAAAGAGGTGCAAATGAAACACTGCTTAACCTGAAATGAATGTTTTGGACCTTGGATGGTAAGCATGGAAGAGGTAAAGGGACAGGTGTGGCATCTTCTGCGATTGCATGGGAAGGAGCCATGAGTGACGGGAGAGGTGTTGGGTATAGCAGAGGAGTAGACTAGGTTATCCTGGAGGGAATGGTCTCTGCAGAATGCTGACAGAGGGAGTGAAGGGAAGATGTGTTTGGTGGTGACATCATACTCAAGTTGGCGAAAATGGCAGAGGATTATGCTTTACATGCAGAGGTTGGCGGAGTGAAATGTGAGAACAAGGGGGACTCTATCCTTGTTCTGGGAGAGAGGGGATGAGGGTCATGGCGCGGGAGATGGACTGCACGCTGTTGAGGGCCCTGTCGGCAACTGTAGATGGGAATCCACGGTTGAGGAAAAAGGAGCACATATTAGAAGCACCACTTTGGAAAGTGGCATCATCGGAACAAATGCGACGGAGGCTAAGGAGCTGAGAGAAAGGGATGGAACTTTACAGGATGTGGGGTGTGAAGAGCTGTAGGCCAGATAGCTGGGGGAGTCAGTGGGCTTGCAATAGATATTGGTAGATAGTCTATTGCCGAAAATGGAGACAGAAAGGTCAAGGAAGGGAAGGGAAGTGTCTGAGATGGACCAGGTGAATGCGATGGAGGGGTGGAAACTGGACGTGAAGTTGATGAATTTTTCGAGGTCTGGACGAGAGCATGAGGCAGCACCAAAATAGTCATCGATGTATCGGTAAAGGAGTTGTGGGAAGACACCTGGGTAGGCCTGGAACAAGGAATGTTCCACACACTCCATAAAAAGACAAGCATAGCTAGGACCCATGCGGATACCCATTGCTACTCCTTTGATTTGGAGAAAGTGGGATGAGTTAAAGGAGAAGGAGAGATAGAATGAGTTCAGCCAGGCAGAGGAGTGCTGGTGGTGGATGGGAATTATTCAGGCCTATTTTCAAGAAAGAAGTGAAGAGTTCTCAGGCTGTCCTGGTGTGGGATGGGGGTGTAGAGAGATTGCACATCCATGGTGAATAGGAGGCGGTTAGGGCCTGAGAACTGGAAGCTGTCAATATGACACAGGGATGTAGGTGGGAAGGGAATGGACCAAGGGAATGAGGATGGACTCAAGGTAAGAGGAAATAAGTTCAGTGGGGCAGGAGCATTCTGACACAATGGACCTACCAGGACAATCCTTTTTATGGATTTTGGGAAGTAGGTAGAAGCGAGCTGCCCAGGGTTGGGAGACTATGAGGTTGGAAGCTGTGGGAGGAAGGCATCCGGAGGAAATGAGGTTGGTGACGGTGTTGGAGATAATGGCTTGATGTTCAGTGGTATGGTCATGGTCCAGGGAGAGGTAGGAGGAAGTATCTGAGACTTGGCGCTCAGCCTCTGCGAGGTACAGGTCAGTACGCCAGATGACAACAGCACCCCATTGTCAGCAGGTTTTATGACAATGTCAGAGTTGGATCTGAGGGAGCGAAGGGCGGAAAGTTTGGAAGGAGAGAGGTTGGAATGGGTGAGGGGGGCAGAAAAATTAAGACGGCCAATGTCCTGACGGCAGTTCCCAATGAAAAGATCAAGGGCAGGCGATTGTACCGGTGGGGGTGTCCAATTGGAGGCAGAATGTTGGAGGCATGTGAAAGGATCTGTGGAACGGGAGCAAGACTCTTGCCCAAAGAAGTGGGCACGGAGACGAAGGCAACGGAAGAGTACAACATCATGTTGAGCCCAGAATTCATTGAGGTGGGGATGTAAGGGTGCAAAGCTGAGTCCTTTGGTGAGAACAGCACGCTCAGCCTCAGAGAGGGGAAGGTCGGAGGATATGGTGAAGACATGGCAAGGGCTGGGGCTAGAAAAGATGGAGTTCAAGGGATTGGGACTGGTGGAGAGCCTGGAATGGGCAATGGTGTTGATAAGTTGTTGAAGCTTGCATTCCTTTACATCTGTGATGCGCTATTCAGACACGAGGCTTGAAGCTCAGTAAATGAAAGGCTTTTATTTACTGTTAACGAAGCTACCAGAACTTATATACACTATCCCAGACTGAAGGGGTCCCGGCCAGAGCAGGAACTCTTATACCTCTCCCAGGAGGCGGAGCCCGACTGGGATGTGCCACAACACTAAAGTACAAAGGTGTAACAACCCCACCCTAACCCCAACAGCAACAATAGCACAACCCAACAGTAACATATGTACATCCTTCTAGTACTGGCCAGCCCCTGGCTCAGCACTATCCAGTGGGAACCAACGATGGTTCACCACATTCACCCCTCCTTTGAGAACAAAGGCCGGCGGGGTACAAAAACAGAATAAAGTGTCAGCAGTCTATAAGTTCAGATGGTCAGGGGGACCGCACCGTCGTTGTGACCTCCTCAATACCAGCGGTGACACCGGAGTAGGCACTTGCGGTGGCGTTCTCCCCAAAGCGGCGTCCAGCTGTTCTTCCACGGACTCACAGGCCGGTTGACCCTGAGGTGACGGTAGTCCAGGGGATCCTGACACGCCCTGCGGTGGCGACCATCTTCTGGGCTCAGGCAAGCTGTACATGGGAGTAAAATGGTTAAGCAATGGTCCTGATGCTGCCCGCGCCGTGTCCGGGGAAGAAACAAGAGATAAAGGGTTTGTTACAGGGGGTATGGGAGCGACAGGGGTTGCTACGTCCCCTGCTGGCGCCAGGTCTCGGATCGAGACCGTGTCCTCTCGCCCGTCAGGGTATGCCACATAGGCATACTGAGGGTTGGCGTGGAGGAGATGGACCTGTTCGACCAACGGGCCGGACTTGCGGGCCCTCCGCAGGAGGACGGGTCCTGAGTACGTCAACCAAGACGGTAATGAGGTCCCCGAGGAAGACTTCCGAGGGAATGAGAACATCCTCTCGTGGGGAGTAGCATTGGTTGCCGTACACAGGAGGGAGCGAATAGAATGGAGCACATCAGGGAGCACCTCTTGCCAACGGGAGACTGGAAGACCTTTTGACTTCAACGCCAGTAAGACAGCCTTCCAGACTGTAGCATTCTCGTGTTCCACCTGTCCATTACCCCTAGGGTTGTAGCTCGTGGTCCTACTAGAGGCAATCCCGTATGAGAGCAGGAATTGCCTCAAGTCATCGCTCATGAACGACGAGCCCCTGTCGCTATGGATGTAGCTGGGGTATCCGAACAGGGTAAAGAGAATGCCTTGATAACCGTGGCAGCGGATGTATCAGAGCAGGGAACAACAAAAGGGAACCGAGAGTACTCGTCAATGATATTGAGGAAGTACACATTCCGATCTGTTGAGGGAAGGGGGCCCTTAAAATCGACACTCAGTCTCTCGAAGGGACGAGTGGCCTTGACTAAATGTGCCCGGTCAGGTCGGTAAAAGTGCGGTTTGCATTCTGCGCAAACCCGACAGCTCCTTGTTACTGACCTGACGTCCTCCACCGAGTAAGGCAGGTTGCGGGCTTTTATAAAGTGGTAGAGCCGAGTGACCCCAGGATGGCACAGGTCATTATGGAGGGTGTGCAAACGGTCCTCCTGTATACTAGCGCATGTTCCACACGAGAGGGCATCCGAGGGCTCATTGAGTTTCCCTGGACGATACATGATGTCGTAGTTATAGGTGGAGAGTTCAATTCTCCACCGCAAGATCTTGTCATTCTTGATCTTGCCCCTCTGCATGTTGTTAAACATGAACGCCACGGACCGCTGGTCCGTGATCAGGGTGAACCGTTTTCCCGCCAAGTAATGGCGCCAGTGCCTGACGGCCTCCACAATGGCCTGGGCCTCCTTTTCCACCGCTGAATGCCGAATTTCGGGGCCTTGGAGGGTGCGGGAAAAAAAGGCGACGGGCCTGCCCGCCTGGTTAAGTGTGGCGGCCAGGGCGAAATCAGATGCATCGCTCTCCACCTGAAAGGGGATGGACTCGTCTACAGCGGCATCGTAGCTTTCGTGATGTCGGCTTTCAATTTATCGAAGGCCAATCTGGCCTCTGGCGTTAAGGGAAAAGTTGTGGACTTAATGAGCGGATGGGCTTTATCCGCGTAGTTGGGAACCCACTGCGCATAATAAGAGAAGAAGCCTAAGCATCTTCTCAGTGCTTTTGCACTAGCAGGTAAGGGAAGTTCAGAAAGGGGGCGCATACGGTCTGGATCAGGGCCAATGACCCCGTTTTCCACCACGTATCCTAGGATGGCTAATCGGCGCGTACGAAACACACACTTCTCTCTGTTGTAGGTCAAGTTCAGGCGAGATGCAGTGCGTAAGAAGTTCAGGAGGTTTGTGTCGTGGTCCTGCTGGTCATGGCCGCAGATGGTGACATTATCCAGGTACGGGAAGGTAGCCCGCAGCCTGTTCTGGTCCACCATTCGGTCCATAGCACGCTGGAAGACCGAGACCCCATTGGTGACACCAAAGGGAACCCTGAGAAAGTGATACAAGCGACCATCCGCCTCAAAAGCCGTGTATTGTCGGTCCTCTGGGCGAATGGGGAGTTGGTGGTAGGCAGACTTGAGGTCTATGGTGGAGAACACCCGGTACTGCGCAATCTGATTGACCATATCAGATATGCGCGGGAGGGGATACGCATCCAGCTGCGTATATCGGTTAATGGTCTGACTGTAGTCAATGACCATCCGGGGTTTGTTCCCGCTCTTGACCACCACGACCTGCGCTCTCCACGGACTAGCACTGGGTTGTATGATCCTTTCTTTGAGGAGCCGCTGAACCTCAGATCTAATGAAGATCCGATCCTCAATGCTGTAACGCCTACTTTTAGTCGCGATGGGCTTGCAGCCTGGCACAAGATTCTGGAACAAGGAGGGTGTGGTGATCTTCAGCGTCGAGAGGCTGTGTTGGGCAATTTGGAGGCTGCTGCTGTTTTCCCACTGCCAGTGAAGGGAGTGGCCCACCGTACTGTAGGATTACACTCCTCAAGTGGACCATGAAGTTTAGTCCGAGAAGTATTGGCGCGCAAAGATACGGCAACACAAGGAGCTTGAAACGCTCGTAAACTGTGCCTTGCACTTTCAAGGTTACCACGCAACTCCCTAGCATGGCAACAGACCGGGACCTTGATGCCATAGAGATTGTCTGTTTGGCAGGTTGAATCTGGAGTCCACACCGCTTCACAGTGTCTGGGTGGATAAAGCTCTCAGTGCTCCCGCTGTCAAACAGACAATAAATCACGTGGTCATTTACCTGGATATTCATCATAGATTTGTCAAGTCTATGAGGCTTGGCCTGGTCCAGGATGATCGACGCCACCGTTGGTTCATGAGCGCCACTGCAGGCAGCTGAAGTCGATGAGGAGGACCCCTGCTGGTCGTTCGTGGTCAGTGTCGACCAACATGGCTGCCCCCATGAATCGCACGTGGGTGAGGGCGCCAAACTCAGCGACCCCTGGTGGTCATACTCCTCCGACTCCGTCGATCGTAATGGCGTCGTCCTGGCCTCGCACGTGGACGAACCCCGCGACGACTTCGACGACGAAGACCCGAGCTCTGAAGAATCGCAGGCCGCACTGCCGTTCCTGGGTTTAGATCGGCACACTCTTGAATAATGCCCTTTTTTACCGCATGCGGTGCACAACACAGCTTTAGCGGGACACTTTTGCCGGGTATGCTTCACTCCTCCACAGAAATAGCACTGCGGGCCGCCCAGGGCTGCAGCCGTCGTCTGGCCCGAATGGGAGCACGCCATTACACAGTATTTCGAACCCGAGGGACGAGGAGGGATTTGCGATTGCTCCTGCCACGTTGTCTCCACATGGTCCTCCGGATATAAAACTAAGCTTTTGGAGGCCGACTCGAGCATCTCTGCTAACTCGATGGCCTGGGTAAAATTAAGGTTACCCTTCTCCAACAATTTAAGTCGAATGTACGATGATCCGACCCCGGCCACAAACGCATCTCGGGCGAGGTCGTACATGCTCTGCTCAGCCGACACAGCTTTGCAGTCACAGCCCCTGGCTAGCTGTAGGAGCTTGTTCGCATAGTCCTCCATCGTTTCGCCAGACTGCCGTCGTCGAGTGGCTAGGAGGTAACGAGCGTGTATCTCATTAGGTGGTTTGGTATAGCGCTTCTTTAGAAGCTCGAGGGCCTTAGGATAATTGGTGGCCGCACGGATCACGAGGTAGACAGTGTCGCTTACCCTCGCATGGAGGACCCGGAGTCTGTCATCATCTGTGGTGACTGCTGCGGAGGCTGCCAGGTAGTCTTCGAAACACTTCAGCCAGTGGTCGAAGGTGTTAGAAGCGCCCACCGCACGTGGATCTAGCGTAAGGTGTTCCGGCTTCAGAATTTGCTCCATACTCTCTCTCTTTTTTTTTCGACGAGAGTTTAACGACAGTAAATAAAATTGATACGCTATTCAGACACGAGGCTTGAAGCTCAGTAAATGAAAGGCTTTTATTTACTGTTAACGAAGCTACCAGAACTTATATACACTATCCCAGACTGAAGGGGTCCCGGCCAGAGCAGGGACTCTTATACCTCTCCCAGGAGGCGGAGCCCGACTGGGATGTGCCACAACACTAAAGTACAAAGGTGTAACAACCCCACCCTAACCCCAACAGCAACAATAGCACAACCCAACAGTAACATATGTACATCCTTCTAGTACTGGCCAGCCCCTGGCTCAGCACTATCCAGTGGGAACCAACGATGGTTCACCACAATCTGCAAGAAACAGGAAAAGTGTTTTGTTAAAACGTCAAATGATGCAGAGGATTAAATGAAACTGGGGACAGGGCAGCTTTGAGACAGAGTAAGATGGTGTTGCTGGAGAGAGATGTCGAGTGTCTTCATGTGGCGGCGCATGGAACTGAGTATGGCTTTCAGGGTGCTGCAAAAACAACAGTTCGAAGAATGCTGTATATCCTGGAGGTACCTTTAATCCTGGAGGTTACATGCGTGGTGGAATTTGAGTTGAAATCCAGGTGGGGTAAGTTGGAGACGAAAACAGTCACTGAGGAAGGAAATGTGGCTGTGGAAGCTAGTCTTGGTAAATACCTTGTCCAACACTAAGAGATAAATGGAAAGCAGTGAAGGTGGAGAGAGGGGGGAGAGACATACGGAAATCCTGTCTGACAGAAGAGCAGTACTTCTTCAGGGTAGGCATTCCTGGAAGAGAAGTGGCAGTGAGTTAAACACTGGATAAAAGCAAATTACTGCGGATGCTCGTAATTTGCTTTTATCAAACATTCTAATGTGTTTGTTACCACTCGCTTTAAACAGAAATATATATTTTTAAGAAACATGAAATTGGCAGAAGAATGCTGGAGAGTGCTAATTGATTACAATTAATTCTTAAAAAGGGCAGCACAAATGAGACTCATTGCCAATAAGTTACCCTGGGCTAGATTTTATGGCTGCAAATTGGGCAGGCTGTCCTCTCGCATGCATGAAAAATACAGCGTGATGACGTTGGATTGGCAATACATCATCACTCCATAGGTGAACTGGCATTGAAATCAGATACCGCCTGATAGTTTGAAATAAGCAATTAACGAGCTACTGAGCTTTTAAAGAGCCAACATGCAATATTTTGTTGCCTGCTGCATTTTTTGGGTTTGAAGGTGCTTTATGGCACAAGGACAGAAGAAAAGGCCTGCCACTGGGACCATGGTTGCATGTGGCATCATCTGTATGTCTTTAGACTTTTTAAATTAACTTTTTTGAGACTGCCATAAGAAGAAAATAGAGATTCAGAGAGCAGGGGAGTCTTAAAATTTGTAGATTTGACTAGCTTCCAGTTCATAGCATACCCCTCTGACGCATGATGTTCCAGCACAGACATCCAATTAGGTGCAGATCCCCCTTCACCTTGCTTGCTCACTGGGCAGCTGTCAATTAAGCATTGAACCCTTGATTCCCTGACCTGAGACAATTTGGATAGGAGAATGTGGACCGCCTAAAACTGTAAAATCCAATTCCTGTGCTAAGTAGCTAGAATTTTCATTTTAGAAATGGTGTACCAGGCATTTATTTATAATAAATTAATTTTAAAAATCTCATAGTTCTTACAGAAAAGATGTAATTATGTACCATGGAAAATTTACTGCACAGAAGGTAGTCATTCAGCATATCTTGTCTCAGCCAGCTCGAGGGCACCCTGGTGCCCTTTCTAATCCCACCTTCCTGCACCCGGCCCATAGCCCTGGAGCCTACAGCACTTCAGGTGCAGATCCAGGTACTTCTTAAAAACGTTTAGGGTCTCTGCCTCCACCATCCAAGTCATGATGTGGAGATGCTGGCGTTGGACTGGGGTGAACACACCAAATAAACCTGTTGGACTTTAACCTGGTGTTGTTAAAACTCTTACTGTGTCCACCATCCAACTCAGGCTGCGAATTCCAGACACCCTTTGTGTAAAAAGGTTCTTCCTCATGTCCCCTCTATACCTAATGCCACATCTTGAATCTATGATTTCTGATTCTAGAATTCTCCACAAAGGGAATCAATTTTATCCTGTCCACTCTTATCTCTTCTCCTCATGATTTTGTACACATTAATCAGGCCCTTAGTGTTCTTTGTTCCAAAGAAAATAACTCCAACCTCTCTTCTCATGTTATACTTTTCTGGCCCTGGCAACATTCTTGTAAACCTCCTCTACACTGTCTCCATGGCAATTACGTCCTTCCTGGCTGTACATATGATGTGGAGAAAATCTCACTAACTGTCCTGGCTGGAGACAATTCACACCTCTTTAACCTGTGCTTAACTCTCTCTCCATTCACATTGTCTGTATCTGTAAAGACTTGATTACCTGTTAAGACTCGCATTCCAACCATTATCTTGTAATTGAGTTTGTGTCTATAAATGCCCTGTTTGTGAACCGAACTCTTCACTCACCTGATGAAGGGGCAACGCTCCGAAAGCTCGTGCTACCAAATAAACCTGTTGGACTTTAACCTGGTGTTGTGAGACTACTTACTGTGGCTGTACATAGTACTCCAGTTGTGGCCTCACCAGTGTTTTATGCAATTCCAACATTATATCCTTACTTTATAAGCTATACCTCTGACAATGAAGGAGAACATTCCATATACCTTTACAACATTGTCTACTTGAACTGTTGCCTTTAGAGACCTGTGTACTTGTATGCCAAGATCTCTCACTTAATATACTCTTAATATATTCCCATTTATTGTGTACTCGCTGTAACTGTTTGACTTCCCTAAATGCATGACTTCACACTTCTCTGTGTTACTTAGGGCGGCATGGTGGCACAGTGGTTAGCACTTCTGCCTCACAGCGCCAGGGATCCAGATTCAATTCTGGCCTCAGGTCACTGTCTATGTGGGTTCGCACATTCTCCCTGTGTCTGTGTGGGTTTCCTCCAGATGCCTCGGTTTCCTCCCACACGCAAAACATGTGCGAGTTAGGTTGATTGACCATGTTAAATTGACCCTAGTGTCAGGGGATTAGCAGGGTAAATATGTGGGGTTGCGGGAATAGGGCCTGAGTGGGATTGTGGACCGTGCAGGCTCGAAAGGCCGAATGGCCTCCTTCTGCACTGTAGGGATTCTATGATTCTAAAATCTATCTGCTACTTTACCGCCCACTCCACCAGCCCATGTATATCATTTTGGAGATCATAGCTATCCTCTACACTATCCAGTACTCGGCCAATCTTTATGTTTCTGCAAATTTCCCAATCGTGCCTCCGACGTTCAAATCGTTTATAACACAAACCGTAAGGATCCCATCACTGAGACCTGTGGAGCACCACTTGAAACAACTTTCCATTTGCAAGGGCATCAATCGACCATAATCTTTGTTTCCTGTTACTAAGCTAACTTTTGATCCAGTTTGTCACATTACCCTGCATCCCATGGGCTTTTACTTTTTTGACCAATTTGCCATGTGGGATCTTGTCAAACATCTTGCTAAAATCCATGTATACAACATGCACTGCATTACCTTCATCAACATTCCTTGTCACTTCCTCAAACAATTCAATCAAATTTGTGAGGCAAGACCTTGCTTTAACAAATTCATGCTGACTATCCTTGACTAGTCCATGCCTTTCTACATGTCACGTCAAATCCTATCTTTCAGGACTGATTCTACTAATTTGCCCGCCATCAATATGAGACTAATTGACCTATAATTGTTTGGTATTTCCTTTGATCCCTTCTTAAACAATGGAACTACATTTGCATTTCTCCAGTCCTCCTGTACCTCTCCTGTATCTAGTGAGGATTGGAAAATCATCTTCAGAGTATCTGTTATTTCCTTCCTGACCCTCTTCAGGAGCCTCAGAAACAATCCATCTGGCCCTGGCAACTTATCAACTTTCAAGGATTCCAATCCTTCGAGTACTTCCTCCTTCTTTATGATTATCCTTTCCAATATCTCAGTCTTCCTCCTGGATTACTATATCAACATCATCCCTTTACTTTAAACACAAAGACAAAATATTCATTTAAAATCCTTCTCACAGCCTCTGCATCTGCACACCAGTTCCCTTCTTCATCTCTGATAGGTCCCACATTTTCCTTAATTAACCTTTTACTATTAATATACTGGTAAAACATCTTTGGGTTTTCTTTAACTTTACTTGCTCATCTTTTTTCATGCCCTCTCTTTGATTTCCTTATAATACATAGATTTCGGATTGGAGGCAGGTTGCTAGCGGATCAGTGCTTGGTCCTCTGCTCTTTGTGATTTTTATTAATGACTTAGAGGAGGGGGCTGAAGGGTAGATCAGTAAATTTGCTGATGACACCAAGATTGGTGGAGTAGTGGATGAGGTGGAGGGCTGTTGTAGGCTGCAAAGAGACATAGATAGGATGCAAAGCTGGGCTGAAAAATGGAGAGGGATAGGGCCGTACGGCAGGGCAAGGTTTACAATTGGGGGAGAGGTAATTATGATGCGATTAGGCAAGAATTAGGGGGCATAAGTTGGGCTGATAAATGTGAGGTGATTCATTTTGGTAGGACTAATTTAAATGTGGATTACAGGGTCAAAGGTAGGGTTCTGAAGACTGTGGAGGAACAGAGAGGTCTTGGGGTCCATATCCACAGATCTCTAAAGGTTGCCACTCAAGTGGATAGAGCTGTGAAGAAGGCCTATAGTGCGTTAGCTTTTATTAACAGGGGGTTGGAGTTTAAGAGCCGTGGGGTTATGCTGCAACTGTACAGGACCTTGGTGAGACCACATTTGGAATATTGTGTGCAGTTCTGGTCACCTCACTATAAGAAGGATGTGGAAGCGCTGGAAAGAGTGCAGAGGAGATTTACCAGGATGCTGCCTGGTTTGGAGGGTAGGTCTTATGAGGAAAGGTTGAGGGAGCTAGGGCTGTTCTCTCTGGAGCGGAGGAGACTGAGGGGAGACTTAATAGAGGTTTATAAAATGATGAAGGGGATAGATAGAGTGAACGTTCAAAGACTATTTCCTCGGGTGGATGGAGCTATTACAAGGGGGCATAACTATAGGGTTCGTGGTGGGAGATACAGGAAGGATATCAGAGGTAGGTTCTTTACGCAGAGAGTGGTTGGGGTGTGGAATGGACTGCCTGCAGTGATAGTGGAGTCAGACACTTTAGGAACATTTAAGCGGTTATTGGATAGGCACATGGAGCACACCAGGATGATAGGGAGTGGGATAGCTTGATCTTGGTTTCATATAAAGCTCGGCACAACATTGTGGGCCGAAGGGCCTGTTCTGTGCTGTACTGTTCTATGTTCTATGGCTGTATCATCAGTGTCTCCGATTTGGTTGTCTCCTCTCCACAGTTGCTATTGCTGGTTGGAGGAGAGAGAGGTAACAACCCCAATTATGCCCTCTGCGACCCAATTGGGGTTGCGACCCACATTTGCGATCTCTTGGTCTACAAAAAGAAATGATATTACTCAAAGATGATCCTAATGGACTGTGTGGAGTTTACATATCCACTCAACTCAGTTGAATGTCTTTTCCAGATGCGCAAATTTTCTTATTGCTGAACATTAACATTTTTTAAAAAATCATTTGAGGGATATGAGAGTCACTGGCAAGGCCAGCATTTATTGTCAATCTCTATTTGCCAGGTGGTTGTGAGCTGACTTCTTGAACTTCTGTAATCCATGTGAAGTAAGTACACTCTCAAAATTATTAGGAAAGGAGTTCCAGGATTTTGACCCAGCGACAGCTAAGGAACAACACTATATTTCCGAATTAGGATAGTGTCTGGCTTGTAGGGCAACTTTCAGGCGGTGGTGTTCCATATGTCTGTTGTTCTTTTTCTTCCAGGTAGCTGAAGTTGTAAGTTTGGAAGGTGCTTGCCAAAGGAGCCTTCACTGGTTGCTGCAGTGCATCTTGTAGATCACACACATTTTTGCCACTGTGGGCCAGCGGTGAACATGGTAAATGCTTAAGGTGGTGGATGGGCACCTTCTTAGAATAACGTATTCAACTAAAGAATGTCTTGATGCGGTCTGATGGCACTTTTTCCATCGCTAAATCTATCTTATTTGGTGGACAATTTTTAAAATAACCGATAAACCTTTTTTGGTATTTTACATTGCACAGTGCTCTCTATTCTGTGCTGTAACCATCTCTAACTCTACTTACCAAATCGCATGAAATAACTTGTTGATATGCTTTATCAAAGTAGTTGTTTTTACTCGTTACAGTAAGGTGCCCAAACATCCTGGAATCATAGAAAGGTTGCAGCACAGAAGGCGGCGGCCTTTTGTCCTGTCAAGCCCATGCCAGCTCTCTGTAAAAGTGATTTAGCTAGTTCCACTGCCCTGTCCTTTCCCTATAACCTTCTCATAAATCTTTTTTGCATCCTTTCTAAAGTCTTCATGTCCTTCCTAAGTGTCATGTTTAGGATTGAACAGAATACTCCAATTGAGGCTGCAAAAGTGCTTTATAAAGGTTCATCATAATTTCCTTGATTTTGTATTCTATGTCTCCATTTATAAAGCCCAGGATTCTATATGCCTTTTAAACCATTTTCTCAATCTGTCCTGCCACTTTCAATAACTTATGCGTGCGTACTCATTAGTTCCTCTAGCACCCTTAGAATTGTACCTTTTAGTTTATGCCTCTCCTCATTTCTCCTATCAATATATATCACTTCAAATTGTTGCGAAGTTGGGTAGAGTAATTGTAGATTGCTGTTTGTAAAATTGTAAAATGCTAGGGAGAAAGCATTGTATGGTCCCTTTAAAAGGTGGTGCTTTTTCTGTGCTTAAGAGAGTTAAAAAAAATGTAAGTACATAGGGAGCCCCAAACTGAAACATTTGAAAAGAAAGGCCAAGCAGCAGTTTTTACCAAGACAACAGGCTTTTGAACTTAGCCAATCTAATTTGAATCAGGCACTTAGATACCAAGATCTTAATCTTACCAGGAATTTAAATCTAATGGTTTTGACAACCTGCGACCAATCCTATTTTGGGAAATATTGATGTGTCATCACGGGTGTAAAAGAAGGGGAACGTGGGACAAAAAGAGAGAGCAACTGCCACCTGCCAGAGTTACCAGCTCACAGCTCTGAGAGAGAGAGAATTCCTGGCTCTCATAGCTTCATCTAGATAGCAAAGGTACCAAAGAAGAAAGAAGTTCCAGACAGAAAAATCAACAGAGAAGGCCCAGAATATTCTGGAAGACACAAAACCTGGTTGCAATCTCGAGAATGACTAAATTCTATTTTTGTTAATGAGTGGGAATTGTATTTATTGTAACAGCATACTATTAGAATTTGTTTTATTTGGGAACAGTTAGAAGTGATTTATTCGCTTGTTAAGAGTTTAATTAATTTGTTCACTGTTAGTTAGGTAAATAAATTGTTGTGTTGATTTTAGAGTGAGTGTCAGGGATTTATTTTATATTTAACCACTAGAAGTTGCTGAAGCGCAGGTCAAACCACTTCACACATACGTTTTACAGATTATAAGGTGAGGTACTCCTCTTTGCGTGTTTCGGTGTTAGTTCGCAGAGGGGAGATCATCCTCCGCTTTATAACAACATTTTTCTGCATTAAATTTTATCTGTCATGTGTTCACCAATTGCACCTGTATGTTTATGTTCCCTTGAAATTCATCATTATGCTCACAGTTCACAATACTTCCACGTTTTGCAAAATTATGCTCTGTACGCTAAGTCTAAATCATTGTTATATATCAAAAAATGCACTCATGTTAAACTTTGGGAAATCCCACTTTCTACCTTATTTCAGTCTGAAAAAAACAACCAATCACCACTACTACCTGTTCCTGTCACTTAGCCAACTCCGTATACATGCTGCCACTGTTCCACTTATTCCATGAGCTTCATTTTTGCTGACAAGCTTGTTACATGGCACTTTATCAAATGCCTTTTGGAACTCCATAGACCAGTGGTTTCCAACTGCTGTGCCGCAGCACACTGGTGTGTCGTGAGAAGGGTGCGAGTGTGCCAAGGCCATTGGCACTCCCGCACACATGCCCTTTGTGTTAAGCCACCCAATAAGTCCCAGCAGTTTTTCTCAGCGACTGCCCGACTAGCTGCTGCTCAAATGTTGCGTACAACATGCTACTGTGCAAAGGGACCTGGCCTTTGTGCATGAGTCGCAAAAACTCAGTCTGCAAGTACAACAGGTGATCAAGAAGGCAAATGTGATATTGGCATTTATCGCGAGGGGGATAGAATATAAAAGCAGAGAAGTCTTGCTGCGTCTGTACAAGGCATTGGTGAGGTCATAGCTGGAATACTGTGTGCAGTTTTGGTCCCCTTACTTGCGAAAGGATATATTGGCCTTGGAGGGAGTGCAGAGAAGGTTCACCAGGTTGATACTGGAGATGAGGGGTATAGATTATGAGGAGAGATTGAGCAGATTAGGTTTGTACTCGTTGGAGTTTAGAAGGCTGAGGGGTGATCTTATAGAGGCATATAAGATAATGAAGGGGCTGGATAGGGTAGAAGTGGAGAGATTCTTTCCACTTAGAAAGGAAACCAGAACTAGAGGGCACAGCCTCAAAATAAAGGGGGGTCAGTTTAGGACAGAGTTGAGGAGGAACTTCTTCTCTCAGAGGGTGGTGAATCTCTGGAATTCTCTGCCCACTGAAGTGGTGGAGGCTACCTCGTTGAATATGTTTAAGTCACGGATAGATGGATTTCTGATCAATAAGGGAATTAAGGGTTATGGGGAGCAAGCGGGTAAGTGGAACTAAACCACTGTCAGATCAGCCATGATCTTATTGAATGGCGGGGCAGGCTCGAGGGGCTAGATGGCCTACTCCTGCTCCTATTTCTTATGTTCTTATGAACGTTTCTTTCAAGTGTTGCAAAGTTGACCATAAGACATAGGAGCAGAATTAGGCCACTCAGCCCATCGAGTCTGCTCCGCCATTCAATCATGGCTGATATTTTACTCATCCACATTCTCCTGCCTTTTTCCCATAACCCCTGATCCCCTTATTAATCAAGAACCTATCTCTGTCTTAAGGACACTCAATGACCTAGCCCCCATGGCCTTCTGCAGCAGAGTTCCACAGATTCATCACTCTCTGGCTGAAGAAATTCCTCCTCATCTTTGTTTTAAAGGATCGTCCCTTTAGTCTGAGGTTGTACATCGTCTTAAATCACTCACTCCTTTACCTCAGAATAAATGAGTGGTGCATGCCCTCTGCTCATGGCCAGCGGCTGTCCGTTAATAGGCTGTGATTCTCTCTATGGCCTTGATACCCTTATGAAAGCAGAGTTCTTCTCTATTTTCACTGAGGCTTAACCACTCAGTTGTATAGGTTATTATCTCCTTTATACACTATATGCCTTTTTATATAAATCTAGAATCCCATATACTCTTGCAGATTTATCACTTGTCTTTACACCTTTAAAGATTTATGTTCTTCTGTTCATTTTAAAGTTTTATCAGATAGTATACTTCCTCTTGTTATTCTTCCTCAAAAAATATCAACCCAATCTTTTTTGTTTAAAATTTCATCTGATGTTTAGATACCTAATCTACTAACTTTTATTCATCACTCTTAAATCATTTAAAGTCCTCTTCATTGTTAGCCAGAGTCCTTATTTTTATGTTGCCTACAAAATTTGATCTTGTATACATTATATCTAAGTCCATATCATTTATCTATACTGATATCAATGGTCCCAACACTGATCTTTGGAGGACACCACTCTTTACATCTGTCCAGTCCAAAAAAAGTCTACCAACTGCTACCCTGTTTTTCAGGTTTTTAAAAAATTAATTAATTCAAGCAATGTGGACCTCGCTGGCTAGGCCAGCATTCATTGCCCATCCCAAATTGCCCTTGAGTTCCTATCTTTGTTGCCACACTCCTGTTAATAATATGTCTTCACTTCAATGACTCCAATGCAGCATCTTATTAAATGGCTTTTTGAAACTTGCAGCGAAGTTGTTTAAGAGAACTACAAAATAAGCACTCCAAATCTGTTGGATCCACAATATGTTGACACGTAGAATTATCCATGAATGGTAACAAGACTGCTCATGAATGGTTTCTTTAGATTTAACCATTTGGCCTTCTTGTGGTAATGCTGCTATCCATTTTCAAGGTGAAGTAAGCGGATTTGTTTTTGCCCATATGTTGACTTCATGATACAAAAGCAAATTTGGCCATATTCCTTAAAACTTAACCAACTGAGAGCAAATGGATGCTTCAATAGATTTAGGAGGCAAGTGGTTAAATGATGTTTTGGCTTCCAAAATTAGAACCATAATCATACTTGAACATCATATAGCTTTCAATCCCTCGTATATCTGCAACATGAGATCATAATTTTTCTCATAATACATGGTTTGGACAGGAAATCGTAAATTCTAATAAATGGCTCATGGTGTTCCGTAGCACAGAACATATGTTAATCTCAAAGAGGTCCTTAGTTTATTTATTTGTCACAAGTAAGGCTTACATTAACACTGCAATTAAGTTACTGTGAAATTCCCCTAGTCGCCACACTCCGGCACCTGTTCGGGTCAATGCACCTAACCAGCACATCTTTCAGACTGCGGGAGGAAACAGGACCAGCTGGAGGAAACCCACGCAGACATGAGGAGAACGTGCAAACTCCATATAGACAGTGACCCAAGCTGGGAATCGAACCCAGGTCCCTGGCGTTATGAGGCAGCAGTGCTAACCATTGTGCCACCAGGTCGCCCTAGGTAGAAAGTGGTAGATTTTAAGGAGTGTCTTAAAAGGAGGCAAGTGAGGCGGAGAGGTGTAGGGAGTCAATTCCAGTGTTTGCGGCCTTGGCAACTGAAGCTACAACAATCAATTAAGGCAGGTATGATTGGTAATGCACAACAGGCCAGAATTTTGGATCAAGACTATGGAGGGTAGAATGTCGAAGACCTGCAAGGAGTACATTTGAATAGTCAACTCTAGAAGTAACAAAGGGACAGATGAGAGTTTCAGCAGCAGATGAGTTGAGTCAGTAGCAAAGTCGAGCAATGTTACCGGGGTGGAAAAAAGTGATCTTGAAAGTTGGCATGAATATGAGGTCAGAAGCTCATCTCAGGATCAACCTAGGTTGCATCAGCATCACCAAAAATGATTATCTGATCCATTCAACCTAGAATGATCTGGTTTTTCTGGGACAGTCCCACAGTGCCCTCAACATTGTTCAAATGTGCCCCCATTTCAGCCTTTTCCCTTTTTGGACAACTTTAAATTATGGCAATGGGAACAAGGTGGTGGCAAAATAATGATGCAACCTAGGCAGTGGGAGGAACTACCCTGAAATGATTGACAGCTGTACTTGCACTCCAGGAGCTTGTAGGACATCTGTCTGGGTTACTTTCTCCGGTGTGGTTTTGACAGCAACTCTGAGGAACCATGAGCTCACTGATGGCGGATGACGTGTGGCAGGTGACATGTGGCAGATGGCGCAGCTTCAGACAGAAGCTTGTACTCAATGAGGAGTAGCCAATGAGGTTTAACCGAGGCTTTACCTGATGCAATTTTTCAAAGCCACCTTGGCCTTTTGGCTAAGATGAAGTGTTAGGCCAAGCTGGGAAGGGGATTTAACGCCTCATCCTGTCAGCTTGGATCTTGTTTGACTGAGCCCAAGATGGGATGCAATGCCTTGTCTGGTCAGCTTGGATCTGGTTTGTCCCTCATGTGGGGACCAAGATTGGATTTAATTTGAACTGGCTTTTTAAAATTAGAATTAAAGTTTATGTTTATTATTAATGTCACAAGGAGGCTTACATTAACATTGCAATGAAGTTACAAAGAAAATCTCCCTTGTTACCACACTCCGGCGCCTGTTCGGGTACACTGAGAGAGAATTTAGCATGGCAAATCCACGTCTTTCAGAGTGTGGGAGGATACCGGAGCACCCAGAGGACGCCCAAGCAGACACGGGGAGGACATACAGACTCCACAGGCAGTGACCCAAGCCAGGAATCAAAGCCGGGTCCCTGGCGCTGTGAGGCTGCAGTGCTAACCATTTTGCCACCCTAAAGTACCAAAAGAAAAAAAATGAGGGGGCTTGGGAAGGGAGAAACAGTTCAGTGCCACATTGAAATGGCGCACAAATACAGACTCTCATCTCTCTTTAAATGTGAAACTCTCAAAGGCAATTCGGATGGATAATAAATGTTGGCCGAGCCTACAATATAATTAAAACTGGTTTTGACTTTTGAAAATCTGTTCACCTTGTTTCATGCAAAACACATTATGCGATCCATTCATGCCAGGACAGTGCTTGGCCCAAGCCGGCTGTCCAACTTGCTGCTGGGTTTAGTTCGTCTCTCCAGGCGCGCCATGGGGACCAACCGCCCCCAGCTGGGCGCGTGCCAGTGGGCACTGGAGTGGGTGTCGGATAGCGCGCTGCTGTGAGTGGGTGCCGGATAGCACGCATGCGCACTGATATGTGGGTGTCGGACAGCGCGCACGCGCGCCGGTGTGTGGGGGTGTTGGATAGCGCGCACGCGCGCCGGTGTGGGTGACGGAAAGCGTTTGGCGTACGGCGCGCATGCGTCAGGACGCCACCGAGAAGTGGCGCGCTTTATGGAATAGTCAACAGCCCCACTCGTGAGGCGGTGCGAGAGTCGGGTCGGGGCGGTTAACGGACAGCCGCTGGCGCGAGCGGAGGGCGGCCGACTGCCGGTCAACCTCTTATTCCGAGGTAAAGGAGTGAGTGATTTCATGCGGTGACTGTCTGGCCGCTGCGACCCACAGCGCGGATTCCACACCGATGGAGCGGTTAGCCCGTCCCACTCTCTTGGGGTTAAGGGGATTGAAGCTCTCCTCCCCCGGGCCGGCTTGCACTCGGGCCGAACCGATCATCGGCAATAACAGAACAACCCTCTCCCAACTGGAGTCCAGGCCCATCTCTTGGCTCGTTAAGTGGCAAAGTTAACTCCACATCAAAGTTAACTGATACAAGTTTTTAGTAAAGCAGTTCCGATTGACATTCTAGGCCGAGGATCCAGGGAGCGAGAGAGGAAATCATAGAAACCCTACAATGCAGAAGGAGGCCATTCGGCCCATCGAGTCTGCACCGACCACAATCCCACCCAGGCCCTACCCCCACATATTTACCCGCTAATCCCTCTAACCTATGCATCTCAGGGGCAATTTTAACCTGGCCAATCAACCTAACCCGCACATCTTTGGACTGTGGGAGGAAACCGGAGCACCCGGAGGAAACCCACGCAGACACAAGGAGAATGTGCAAACTCCACACAGACAGTGACCCGAGCTGGGAATCGAACCCGGAACCCTGGAGCTGTGAAGCAGCAGTGCTAACCACTGTGCTACCGTGCCGCCCCTAACCACTGTGCTACCGTGCCGCCCCTTTGGCCCTTAATAGGAGTTGGCCCATTGGCCCTTAATAGAAAATAAACTATCCATCCAACGAGCAGAGTCTGACTTTGAATGCTGGCTGCAATGCCTGCTGTAGGTGAATAGCCTCCATGATGGTGTCTCCCAGCCAAAAACCCCTTTCCTCCTCTATTGAGGTGCTGGACCTCAGTGCTCCAGAGGGGGATCAAGAACATTGAAGAATACCTACATGGGGATGGTGGACTCACCGACTATTTTAAACCATTTGTTATTGTTTTCATTGAAAGCAGGATTATCAGATTCAAATTTGACAAATTGTCACCTGGTATCGGCCACACTTGACTCAAATTATGTGGAGACACTGGGGTAGAAGGTTGTCGGTTTTGTGGCCATGGGTCGTGTAATTTATACCAATTTCTGGGTGCAAAGTCCTGAACTTAATCTGAGTCTCACTTTTTATGTATCACAAGTGCTCATCTGAAATCAACACTGGATTGATTTAAATATAGAAAAAGTGCCCATGACCTGTTCATTCCTCACTCCTGTGCTTGCTGGCCTACATTGCCCACCCCACCCAATCATCTGACAATGCCTTGCCTTGTTTTAAAGTCCCACATCCTTGTTTTCAAATGCTCCATGCTTCATTCACTGCTGTTTCTGTAACCACCTCAAGCCTCCACAATTTTTCTCCTCCAATTCTGATCTCTTGTGCATTGCTGATTTTAAAGGTTTCACAATAGGAGGTTGGTACCTAAAGTGGCTTTGGCTCAAAACTCTGAAACTCCTTCCTGAAACCTCTGCCTCTTTTTCCCCTGCCCCATCCCTGGCTTTTAAGATGGTTCATTGAACCTTTTGTCTAAATGTCTTGACGTCTATCCTGATATCTCCTGTGGCTGTTTATTATGCTCTAGTTGAATCTCTCCGGTTGTTTTCCTAAGTTAAAGATCCTACATAAATACAAGTTATTGTTAATGACTTCTGAAGAAAATGTGTCCCTCGGCTCCAAAGCACCTTAATCTCCTTAGAATTAGAATTTCTTGACGTCTCATCCTATTGTAGTTTCATCAACACCCTTTACAACCAACCCCCCTGCCCTAAATCCTGGCCTTTAGCACTATTCATCCAGCACCATGTCTCTCCACATTTCCTGTCCCTGTGGTGTAAAGTTCAAATACCTTAGAATCTGAAAATAGAGGGAGATTTGGCAGAGCACGTTGTGAACCGGGTGGAACTGTTCTGCAGTTGGTGTTTGACACTCCTAAACTAAAATTTACTATAATTTATTTGGGCTATATCGAAGGAAGAAAATAAATCTATTTATCTGTCATGTTTAGCAACCTCAGGATGTCTGCATTCACAGCAATTTAAGTCCTTTTTGAGGTGAAGTCACTCATTGTAGTTGATTTGTGGACAGCATGATCCCAAAAGCAACCATGAGTTAGAAGACTAAATAATCTGTTTTGGTAATATGGTTTACAACAACAACAAATTTTATTTATATGGCATATTTGATGTAATAAAACATCTCAAGGCCCTTCATGGAATGTTATAAAGCAAAATGTGGCACTGAGCCACCCAAGGTGATATTAGAGCAGATGACCAAAAACTTGGTCAAAGATAAGTGGAGAGGTTTAGGGAGGGAATTTCAGAGCTTGGAAAATCCCAGAGTTCGTGGGAAGTTGTCATGGGTGACTTTAACTTTTCAAATATTGATTGGAACCTTTTTAGGTCGAATAGTTCGGATGGGGCAGTTTTTATACAGTGTGTGCAGGAGGGTTTCCTGACACAATATGTGGATAGGCCGACAAGAGGTGGGGCCACATTGGACTTGGTACTGGGTAATGAACTGGGCCAAGTGTTAGATTTGGTTGTGGGAGATAGTGGAGATAGTGACCACAATTCGGTGTCTTTCATTATTGCAATGGAATAATGAAAGACTTACGGCAGGGCAAGGTTTATAATTGGGGGAGGGGTAATTATGATGCGATTAGGCAAAAATTAGGGAGCATAAGATGGGAACAGAAACTGTCAGGGAAAGGCACAAATGAAAAATGGAGCTTGTTCAAGGAACAAATACTGTGTGTCCTTGATAGGCATGTCCCTGTCAGGCAGGGAGGAAATGGCCGAGTGAGGGAACCATGGTTCACAAAAGAGGTTGAATGTCTTGTCAAGAGGAAAAAGGAAGCGTATGTAAGGATAAGAAAACAAGGTTCAGTTGGGTTGCTTGAGGGTTACAAGGTAGCAAAGAATGAGCTTAAAAAAAGGGCTTCGGAGAGCTAGAAGGGAGCATGAGAAGTCCTTGGCGGGTCGGATCAAGGAAAACCCCCAAGGCTTTTTACTCTTAGAAACATAGAAAAACTACAGCACAAACAGTCCCTTCGGCCCACAAGTTGTGCCAAACACATCCCTACCTTCTAGACCTACCTATAACCCTCCATCCTATTAAGCTCCATGTACTCATCCAGGAGTCTCTTAAAAGACCCTATTGAGTTCGCCTCCACCACCACTGACGGCAGCCGATTCCACTCGCCCACCGCCCTCTGTGTGAAAAACTTACCCCTAACATCTCCCCTGTACCTACCCCCCAGCACCTTAAACCTGTGTCCTCTCGTAGCAGACATTTCCACCCTGGGAAAAAGCCTCTGAGAGTCCATCCGATCTATGCCTCTCAACATCTTATATACCTCTATTAGGTCTCGTCTCTCCAAGGAGAAAAGACCGAGCTCCCTCAGCCTATCCTCATAAGGCATGCCACTCAATCCAGGCAACATCCTTGTAAATCTCCTCTGCACCCTTTCAATCTTTTCCACATCCTTCCTATAGTGAGGCGACCAGAACTGAGCACAGTACTCCAAGTGGGGTCTGACGAGGGTCTTATATAGCTGCATCATTATCCCCGGACTCCGAAACTCAATCCCTCGATTGATAAAGGCCAGCACACCACACGCCTTCTTAACCACCTCCTCCACCTGCGGGGCCGATTTCAGAGTCCTATGGACCCGGACCCCAAGGTCCTTCTGATCCTCTCCAGTACTAAGAGTCTTTCCCTTTATATTGTACTCCTTCATCCCATTTGACCTACCAAAATGGACCACTACGCATTTATCTGCGTTGAAGTCCATCTGCCACTTGTCCGCCCAGTCTTGCATCCTATCTGTGTCCCTCTGTAACTTCTGACATCCCTCCAGACTATCCACAACCCCACCAACCTTCGTGTCGTCGGCAAACTTGCCAACCCATCCCTCCGCTTCCTCATCCAGGTCATTTATGAAAATGACAAACAGCAAGGGTCCCAGAACAGATCCCTGGGGCACACCACTGGTGACCGACCTCCATTTAGAAAAAGACCCATCTATACCCACTCTCTGCCTCCTTTGGGCAAGCCAGTTCTGGATCCACCGGGCAGCAGCCCCTTGGATCCCATGCCCTCTCACTTTTTCTAGAAGCCTTGCATGGGGGACCTTATCGAACGCCTTGCTAAAATCCATTTAAACCACATCTACTGCCTTCTCTTCGTCAATGTGTTTAGTCACATTTTCGAAGAACTCCACCAGGCTTGTAAGGCATGATCTGCCCTTGACAAAGCCATGCTGAGTATTCTTGAGCATACTAAACCTCTCTAAATGCTCATATATCCTGTCCCTCAGGATCTTCTCCATCAGTTTACCAACCACTGAGGTTAGACTCACTGGTTGGTAATTACCTGGGCTATCCCTATTCCCCTTCTTGAAAATAGGAACCACATCCGCAATCCTCCGGCACCTCTCCCGTCTCCATCGACGACGCAAAGATCATCGCCAGAGGCTCTGCAATCTCTTCCCTCGCCTCCCACAGTAACCTGGGGTACATCCCATCCGGACCCGGCGACTTATCTACCTTGATGCCATTCAAAGATTCCAGCACAACCTCTTTCTTAAAGTCCACATACTCAATCCTTTCAGTCCACCGCACGCCCGCAGTACATCCACCCATGTCCTTCTCCTCTGTGAAAACCGAGGCAAAATACTCATTAAGCACCTCTGCCACTTCTACTGGTTCCGTACAGACTTTCCCGCCTTCACCTTTTATAGGCCCTATTCCATCACGTCTCATCCTTTTACTCTTCACATATTTATAGAACGCCTTAGGGTTCTCCTTAATCCTACCTGCCAGGGCCTTCTCGTGACCCCTTCTGGCTCTCCTAATTTCCTTCTTTAGTCCCTTCCTACAAGCCGTATACTCTTCTAAATCCCTATCTTCGCCAAGCTCTCTGAGACTTTTGTACGCTTTCCTTTTCTTCTCGACTAGGTCCCGCACAGCTTTCGTGCACCACGGTTCCTTTAACCGACCAACACCTCCCTGTCTGCTCGGAACGTTGTCCTGTAGAACTCTAGACAGACATTCCTTGAAAAACTGCCACCTCTCTTCAGTACGTTTCCCTGAGAATACCTCCTTCCAATTTACTCCTCTAATTTGCTGTCTAATGTCTTCATATTTCCCCTTACTCCATATAAACACTTTCCTAGCTTGCCTGATCCTCTCTTTTTCCAATGCAAGCCTAAAGGAGATAGAGTTATGATCGCTATCCCCAAGATGCTCTCCCACTGAGAGAGCTGACACCTGTCCAGGTTCATTGGTCAGTATCAGATCAAGTACAGCCTCTCCTCTTGTAGGCTTGTCCACATGCTGTGTCAGGAAACCCTCCTGAACACACCTAACGAACTCTTTCCCATCCAATCCCCTTACCCTAGGGATATTCCAATCTATATTTGGGAAATTAAAGTCTCCCATCACAACAACTCTGCTATTACTGCATCTCTCCAGGATCTGTTTCCCTATCTGCTCCTCCACCTCCCTGTTACTATTGGGTGGCCTATAGAAAACTCCCAGCAAAGTGACCGGCCCCATCGCACTCTGAACTTCCACCCACAGAGACTCGGTGGACAATCCCTCCACAGCACACACCTTCTCTACAGCTGTGACACTATCCCTGATCAGCAGTGCCACTCCACCCCCTCTCTTGCCTCCCTCCCTGTCCTTCCTGAAACATCTGAATCCCGGCACCTGGAGTATCCAGTCCTGTCCGAGACATCCAAGTCTCCGTAATGGCCACCACATCATACTTCCAGGCATCAATCCACGCTCTGAGCTCATCCCCTTTATTCACTATACTCCTGGCATTAAAGTAAACACATCTCAATCCTTTGGTCTGAGCTCTCCCCTTCTCTATTCCCTATCCATCCGCCCTCTTGCACTGCCTGTAACCCTTCTCTGTTTGCGAGCTACCTTCCTCACTCTCAGTCACCTCATTTTGATCCCCTCCCCCCAACCTATCTAGTTTAAACTCTCCCCAGTAGCCTTAGCCAACCTTCCTGCCAGGATATTGGTCCCCCTCGGGTTCAAGTGCCACCCGTTTTTTGTGTACAGGTCACACCTGCCCCTAAAGAGGTCCCAATGGTCCAGGAACCTGAATCCTTGCCCCCTGCACCAGTCCCTCAGCCACACATTCATCCTCCACCTCACTCCATTCCTGTCCTCACCTTCCCGTGGCACATACAGCAATCCTGAGATTACTACCTTTGCTTTCCTCCTTCTCAGCTGTCTCCCTAATTCCCTATACTCTCTTTTCATGACCCCTTCCCCCTTGCTACCCACGTCAGCGGTACCAATATGTACCGCTACCTCCGGCTCCTCTCCCTCCCACCTCAGGATTTCTGGGACTCGCCCAGCGACATCCTGGATCCCAGCCCCAGGGAGGCAGACCACCATGCGAGACCCCCGCCTGCCTCCGCAAAATAGCTTGTCCGTCCCCCTGACTGTCGAGTCCCCGATTAATACTGCCTTCCTCCTCTTTTCCTTAGCCCTCTGAGTTACAGGGCCAGACTCCACCCCGGAGACACGGCCACTGCTGCTTCCCCCAGGTGGGCTGTCCCCCCCAACAGTACTCAGGCAGGAGTACTTGTTGTGTAGGGGCACACCCACTGGGGTGCTCTCAATCACCCGAGCTTTACCCTTCTTGGCCTCCTCCCGTGGCCCTGGTGTGACCACCTGATGATAGCTCTTGTCTATCACCTCCTCATTCTCCCTTAACAGCCGAAGATCCTCGAGCTGCTGTTCCAGCTCCCTTATGTGATAAATAAAAGAATGACCAGGGTGAAGTTAGGGCCGATCAAAGATAGTAGTGGGAACTTGTGCATGGAGTCAGAAGAGATAGGAGAGGCGATGAATGAATACTTTTCTTCAGTGTTCACCAAGGAGAGGGACCATGTTTTTGAGGATGAGAGTGGGATACAGGCTGATAGGCTGGAGGAGGTAGATGTCCTGAGGGAAGGTGTATTAGCAATTTTGAAAAACCTGAGGGTCAATAAGTCCCCTGGGTCAGATGGAATATATCCTAGGATTCTTTGGGAGGCAAGGGATGAGATTGCAGAGCCTTTGGCTTTGACCTTTGGATCCTCACTGTCCACGGGGATAATACAGTAAGAGTTTTAACAACACCAGGTTAAAGTCCAACAAGTTTATTTGGTAGCAAATGCCATTAGCTTTCGGAGCGCTGTTCCTTCGCCAGATGGCGTGGATATCTGCTCTCAAACAGGGCATACAGAGACACAAAATCAAGTTACAGAATACTGACTAGAATGCGAATCTCTACAGCCAACCAGGTCAAAGATACAGACAATGTGAGTGGAGGGAGCATTAAGCACAGGTTCACAACTAAGTTGGAAGGGCACGAATATCCTGGCTGGGAGTTTTGCTAGTGCAGTTCGGGGGGGTTTAAACTAGTATGGCAGGGGGGTGGGGATCAAAATATTAGGTCTACAAGTGTAGAGGCTGGGGACGAGCTTGGGGCTGGGACAAGGCTGGCAAAGGAGAAGAGCACTCTGGGGGAGGATGACCTCACTGGGCCTGGAGGTCTGGAGTGCTTATACTTCAATGCAAGGAGCGTAGCAGGTAAGACAGACGAACTTAGGGCCTTAATGCTCACGAGGAATTTGGATGTGGTTGCGGTGACGGAGACTTGGTTGAAAGAGGGACAGGACTGGCAGCTGAACATTCCGGGGTACAAGTGTTTTAGGCGAGACAGAGGAGGGGCCAAGAGAGGTGGGGGAGTAGCAGTATTAGTTGGAGAGCATATTACAGCGGTGCAGAGGGAGGACAATTCGGAGGGGTCGTGTAACGAGTCACTCTGGGTGGAGCTTAGAAACAGGAAGGGCGCAGTCACTATGTTGGGGGTGTACTACAGGCCCCCCAACAGCCCAAGGGAAGTGGAAGAACGGAAATGTCAGGAGATACTGGATAGGTACAGGAAAAATAGGGTTGTTGTCGTGGGAGACTTCAATTTCCCTGGTATAGACTGGAAATCGCTGAGAGCAGGGACTCTGAATGGGGAGGAATTTGTAAAATGCGTACAGGATGGTTCTTTGGAACAATATGTAGATAGCCCGACTAGAGAGGGGGCTATACTGGACCTCGTACTGGGGAATGAGCCCGGTCAGGTCTTCAAAGTTTCGGTAGGGGAACATGTGGCAAATAGTGACCACAATTCTGTTAGCTTTAGGATAGTGATGGAAAAGGATGAGTGGTGTCCCAAGGGTAAGGTGTTGGATTGGGGGAAGGCTAACTTTAGTGGGATTAGGCAGTAATTGGCAGCTCTTGATTGGGAGAGGCTGTTTGAGGGTAAATCCAAATCTGGCATGTGGGAGTCTTTTAAGGAACAGTTGTTAGGGCTGCAGGACAGGCATGTGCCTGTAAAAAAAGAAGGATAGGAAGGGTAGGATTCGAGAACCGTGGATAACCAGGGAAATTGAGGGACTGGTCAAAAAGAAAAGAGAGGCGTATGTTAGGTCCAGGCAGCTAAAAACGGAGGGAGCTCTGGAGGAGTACAAAGAAAGTAGGAAAGAACTCAAACGGGGAATTAGAAGAGCAAAAAGGGGTCACGAAATGTTCTTGGCAGACAGGATTAAGGAGAATCCCAAGGCATTTTATTCATACGTTAGGAGCAAAAGGGTTGTCAGGGAAAAAATCGGACCTCTCAGAGACAAAAGTGGGGAATTATGCTTGGAGCCCAAAGAAGTAGGGGAGATCCTAAATGAATACTTTGTGTCGGTATTCACAAAGGAGAGGGATGTGTTGACTGGGAGTGTCTCGGAGGGAATTGTTGAACCGTTGGAGAAAATCTCCATTACAAAGGAGGAAGTGTTAGGTTTGTTAGAGAATATAAAGACTGACAAATCCCCAGGGCCTGATGGAATCTATCCAAGGCTGCTCAGGGAGACGAGAGATGAAATCGCTGGGCCTCTGACGCAAATCTTTGTCTCGTCACTGGACGCAGGTGAGGTCCCAGAGGATTGGAGGATAGCTAATGTGGTCCCGTTATTTAAGAAGGGTAGGAAGGATAACCCGGGTAATTATAGGCCGGTGAGCTTGACGTCTGTGGTGGGGAAGTTGTTGGAGAAGATCCTTAGAGATAGGATGTATGCGGATTTAGAAAGGAATAAACTCATTAACGATAGTCAGCATGGTTTTGTGAGAGGGAGGTCATGCCTCACTAACCTGGTGGAGTTTTTTGAAGAAGTGACCAAAATGGTTGACGAGGGGAGGGCCGTGGATGTCGTCTATATGGACTTTAGTAAAGCGTTTGACAAAGTCCCTCATGGTAGGCTGGTGAAAAAGGTTGGATCTCATGGGATAAAGGGGGAGGTGGCTAGATGGGTGGAGAACTGGCTTGGTCACAGAAGACAGAGGGTGGTAGTGGAAGGGTCTTTTTCCGGCTGGAGGCCTGTGACTAGTGGTGTTCCGCAGGACTCTGTATTGGGACCTCTGCTGTTTGTGATTTATATAAACGATCTGGAAGAAGGTGTAACTGGGGTGATCAGTAAGTTTGCGGACGACACAAAATTGGCAGGACTTGCAGATAGTGAGGAGCATTGTCAGAAGCTACAGAAGGATATAGATAGGCTGGAAATTTGGGCAAAGAAATGGCAGATGGAGTTCAATCCTGATAAATGCGAAGTGATGCATTTTGGTAGAAATAATGTAGGGAGGAGCTATACGATAAATGGCAGAACCATAAAGGGTGTAGATACGCAGAGGGACCTGGGTGTGCAAGTCCACAGATCCTTGAAAGTGACGTCACAGGTGGAGAAGGTGGTGAAGAAGGCATATGGCATGCTTGCCTTTATAGGACGGGGCATAGAGTATAAAAGTTGGGGTCTGATGTTGCAGATGTATAGAACGTTGGTTCGGCCGCATTTGGAATACTGTGTCCAGTTCTGGTCGCCACACTACCAGAAGGACGTGGAGGCTTTGGAGAGAGTACAGAGGAGGTTTACCAGGATGTTGCCTGGTATGGAGGGGCTTAGTTATGAGGAGAGATTGGGTAAACTGGGGTTGTTCTCCCTGGAAAGACGGAGGATGAGGGGAGACTTAATAGAGGTGTATAAAATTATGAAAGGCATAGATAGGGTGAACGGTGGGAAGCTTTTCCCCAGGTCGGTGGTGACGTTCACGAGGGGTCATAGGTTCAAGGTGAAGGGGGGGAGGTTTAACACAGATATCAGACGGACATATTTTACACAGAGGGTGGTGGGGGCCTGGAATGCGCTGCCAGGCAAGGTGGTGGAGGCGGACACACTGGGAACGTTTAAGACTTATCTAGACAGCCATATGAACGGAGTGGGAATGGAGGGATACAGAAGAATGTTCTAGTTAGGACCAGGGAGTGGCGCGGGCTTGGAGGGCCGAAGGGCCTGTTCCTGTGCTGTATTGTTCTTTATCCAGGTTAAAGAGATGTGTATTGTCTCCAGACAGGCCAGCCAGTGAGATTCTGCAAGTCCAGGAGGCAAGCTGTGGGGTTTACTGATAGTGTGACATAAACCCAAGATCCCAGTTTAGGCCATCCTCATGTGTGCGGAACTTGGCTATCAGTTTCTGCTCAGCGAGTCTGCGCTGTCGTGTGTCATGAAGGCCGCCTTGGAGAACGCTTACCCAAAGATCACGAAGCTGAATGCCAGTGACCGCTGAAGTGCTCCCCCACAGAAAGAGAACAGTCTTGGCCTGGTGATTGTTGAGCGGTGTTCATTCATCCGTTGTCGTAGCATCTGCATGGTTTCCCCAATGTACCATGCCTCGGGACATCCTTTCCTGAGCGTATCAGGTAGACAACGTTGGTCGAGTTGCAAGAGTAGGTACCGTGTACCTGGTAGATGGTGTTCTCACGTGAGATGATGGCATCCGTGTCGATGATCCGGCACGTCTTGCAGAGGTTGCTGTGGCAGGGTTGTGTGGTGTCGTGGTCACTGTTCTCCTGAAGGCTGGGTAGTTTGCTGCGGACAATGGTCTGTTTGAGGTTGTGCAGTTGTTTGAAGGCAAGAAGTGGGGGTGTGGGGATGGCCTTGGCGAGATGTTCGTCTTCATCAATGACATGTTGAAGGCTCCGGAGGAGATGCCGTAGCTTCTCTGCGCCGGGGAAGTACTGGACGACGAAGGGTACTCTGTCCACTGTGTCCTGTGTTTGTCTTCTGAGGAGGTCGGTGCGGTTTTTCGCTGTGGACTGGAGAGTGGTGAATGTTGTTCCTCTGTTCAAGAAAGGAAATAGGAATGACCCTGGTAATTATAGGCCGGTTAGTCTTACTTTGGTGGTCGGTAAGTTATTGGAAAAGGTCCTGAGGGATAGGATTTATGAGCATTTGGAAAGATGCAGCTTAATCCGTGATAGTCAGCACGGATTCGTGAAGGGTAAGTCTTGCCTCACAAATTTGATTGAATTCTTTGAGGAGTTAACTAAGTGTGTACATGAAGGTAGAGCAGTTGATGTCGTATGCATGGATTTTAGGAAGGCGTTTGATAAGGTTCCCCATGGTAGGCTGATGAAGAAAGTAAGGAGGTGTGGGATAGAGGGAAATTTGGCTGATTAGATAAGTAACTGGCTATCTCATAGAAGACAGAGGGTGGTGGTGGATGGAAAATTTTCAGACTGGAGACCAGTTACCAGCGGTGTACCATAGGGATCAGTGCTGGGTCCTCTGCTATTGTGCTTTTTATCAATGACTTGGAGGAGAGGGCTGAAGGGTGGGTCAGTAAATTTGCTGATGACACCAAGATTGGTGGAGTAGTGGATGAGGTGGAGGGCTGTTGTAGGCTGCAAAGAGACATTGATAGGATGCAGAGCTGGGCCGAAAAATGGCAGATGGAGTTTAACCCTGATAAGTGCGAGGTGATTCATTTTGGTAGGACTAATTTGAATGCGGATTACAGGGTCAATGGCTGGGTTCTGAGGAATGTGGAGGAACAGAGAGATCTTGGGGTTCATATCCACAGATCTCTGAAGGTTGCCACTCAAGTGGATAGAGCCGTGAAGAAGGCCTAGAGTGTGTTAGCGTTTATTAACAGGGGGTTTGAGTTTAAGAGCCATGGGGTTATGCTGCAACTGTACAGGACCTTGGTGAGACCACATTTGGAATATTGTGTGCAGTTCTGATCACCTCACTATAAGAAGGATGTGGAAGCATTGGAGAGAGTGCAAAGGAGATTTACCAGGATGCTGCCTGTTTTGGAGGGTAGGTCTTATGAGGAAAGGTTGAGGGAGCTGGGGCTTTTCTCTTTGGAGTGGAGGAGAATGAGGGGCAACTTAATAGAGGTTTATAAGATGATAAGGGGGATAGATAGAGTGGACGTTCAGAGACTATTTCCTCGGGTGAATGTAGCTGTTACTAGGGGGCATAACTATAAGGTTCATGGTAGAAGATATAGGAAGGATGTCCGAGGTAGGTTCTTTACTCAGAGAGTGGTTGGGGTGTGGAATGGACTGCCTGCTGTGATAGTGGAGTCGGATACTTTAGGAACTTTCAAGCGATTATGGAGCACACCAGAATGATAGGGAGTGGGATAGCTTGATCTTGGTTTTGGACAAAGCTCGGCACAACATCGAGGGCCGAAGGGCCTGTACTGTGCTGTACTGTTTTATGTTCTATGGAACACCCCTGCTTTATGAATGGTATAATTGGAACTTTTATTCCACCCAAGAGTACCAATAGGCCTTTAGTTTAATACCTGAAAAAGGACACTTGTTACAATAAAGTACACCTTCAGTATTGCCTTCAAGTGTCAGTTTAGACAACGTACTCAAGTTTATTGAAGTGGCTTCATCCCACAATTTCCTGAGTTTGATGAGAGAAAGATACTATTTCGTCATTAATATAGAATAGGCTGTAGAATGAATTTTCATGTATTTTGTTTATCCTAGCAATAGTTTTCCTCATTGTCTACAATTGGTTCAGTCATAGCATATAAAATAATATAGTTCTCAAAAGTAATGGAATATTTAAACACTGCTACTACGCCATTAGTGCCACCCATGAATGATTTTTCTATTACATAAGTGCTGCATAAATATAAATTGTTTAAGTTTAGAGTTTAAGTTGTTTATTAGTGTCACAAGTCGGCTTACATTAACACTGCAATGAAGTTACTGTGAAAATACCCGAGTAGCCACGCTCCGGCGCCTGTTTGGGTACACTGAGGGAGAATTTAGCATGGCCTATGCACCTAACCAGCACATCTTTTAGACTGTGGGAGGAAACCGGAGCACTTGGATGAAATCCACGCAAACACGGGGAGAACGTACAGACTCAGCACAGACAGTGATCCAAGCCGGGAATCGAACCCAGGTTCCTGGCGCTGCGGCAGCAGTGCTAACCACTGTGCCACCGTGCTGCCTTATAATATAAATATAAATAAACGTATATTTATATCATATGATTGTTTAAACAGGACCCATCAAATTACAATAATTTTGGACAGCTTTATACAATAATAATTGGTAGATAAATATGACAATTTCTTCTCGTAGGCGCATCTAGGAACAAGGGGTGCTTATCTTAAATTTCAAATTAATCAAATTAAATTTAAACTTAAAAAATATATTTGAGAAAGAGGGTTGGAAATTTGGATTAAAGAACAAGATGTCATTGCTGACAATGGCAGAGCAGGCAGAGGTCAACCGAATAACTTACTTCTGGGAATATCTTCATAGGGTTGCTGTTCAGTCTACTTTCAATGGCTGATTCCATTAATTTCCTGATAACCAAGTTTAGATTAACATCTCTAATTACAGCTGAGTCTCTGTTGTCTAGCTCGAATGAGAACATTTCCAGTTTTTCAATTATCAGATCATTCCAATGAACCTCAATGAGAGTTGTTACATTCTCTGTAGAGATCGAAACTTTTAAAAAGAAATTCAAATTTCCATTTAGTTGAAAGAATTTCAAGGTTTAAGGTGCTTATTGTAACAAATTACTAAAATCAATATTAACTAAACACTATATTTGTAGGCAACTTGTACTTGAAAATGAGTGGATTCCCCTAATTCTTAGCCCAACTAAAACAATACACTTCACAGGTATATTTTACACTATCCTTTAGATAGAATTCAGATTTCCCAGAATTAATCCAAAGTGATTTTTTGCTCCTGAGGGTTTGTTCCTGTTCATTTCTCGGCCTTGTAACTTGCAATCTTAGAACTGCTGTTCCCATGAGGTTTTTGTATCCCAGAGACCATCCCTCTAGGTCAAGCCAAACTCTTCAAGCCTCATTTTAACTCTCCACAAATTTGGTCTCTTTGTCCAAGCATAGGTTTGCACTTGCATTCCTACATGGCACATCATAGACACCCTTTTGGCCTTCAGCTGCTCCCTCTTTTCTGGATCTAGGCAAACACAAAACATTGTGATATTCTAGGAAACCCTGTTACCTTGGTCTGTGCAGTGGCTTCTTCTGCATCCTTCACCATGGCAAGGTGAATCACATGGGTCTTGTATCTAGGTAGAAGTGTTAATTAGTTATCCTTGAAAGCCCAACTGTCTTTCATGTTGGACCTAAATGGGCAGTTTAAAGCACAACTGTTTAGAAACCAACATTCTCAACACTTCTGGGACTTTGGAGACCCTCCAGTCTCCACACACACTGCTGCCATCAGTCTTCCTTTGATCTCTAACAATCAAATCGCACAGGCTTATTGTCAGACAGACTTCAGAACAGATCGCATGACCCCTTCATTTTGCCTTAAATTTAAAGACAAAGTCCCTAAATATAACAATCTTATAAACACTGTAATTGTGAACGAGTCAGCGCTTCATGAATCTCTGTTGAACTTATCTAGAACGTATGCCTTGTTGATGTTGAAGTCTTAAAGGAGCATGCACAGCATGTATTTCAAGTTTGACATCCAATTAATGATTCACAGGGACTATTGAAGGATTTCACATTTATTATCCTCACCTTCTCATTTTGACTTTCCAGTGAACTTCTTGAAGGTCTAATTCCTCTCTGAGTATCTTATTTCATACTATTGTGCAATTCCTAATGAACACCAAAGCACATGATTCATTTTGGGTAGGTCTATGTTAACTCATTCATAGCTTTTCACAGCTTTGTCTTTTCTTGTAGCAATCTGTTCTGAGTTTAAGTACAACTGTTGGCTTGGTGCAGGGCATGGTTTGTGGCAGCAATGTGACAAAACTGCTGAAATGTTGATGCTATCTACATAATCGTTTGTCAGTTTTAATTGTATTTAAATTTCAGCTTCTGTACTTGAAATTCCAAAATGGCAATGCAAGTACGAACTGAGGAGAATGCTGCAGTTGAAGAGGAAAGTTTTGGGCCTCAAGCTATATCTCGTTTGGAGGTAAGTGTTACAAAAACATTTTGGTCATTTGAAGGAGCTTAAATGCGACCCTCTTTCTAACCCAAGTACATCAGGTTATTTTGTTTATCATTCACTAATTGGTTGGGTCTTTTTTGCTCATGACTTTACCTTGAGATTGATCTGCTCCAATTCTTCAGTCAGTATTAAGATTTTGGTCAAGTGTAATGATGGGTCTGTAAAATGTTCTTACTATATTCACTTAAGATAAGTTGTTCCTTCACTTCTGTTTTTTGAAGCTGTTATTCCAGTTACCCACTTCAGGATCATATTGGAAGGCAAGGTCAATCTAAGGATTCTTTTCCCCATGCCTAACTACTTAATCAAATCCCTTTTCGCCTGCCTTTCATCTTTATCTGCAATACTTAGTACAAAGGAGCCATGGAATTTATTGTCTTAGATTTAAACCAAGTTCGTATCTGCTTTTGCCACCCTCCTTTCCCCCATTCCATCCTCATTCTCCTGTGGCTTGGGTCACTGTCTGTGTGGAGTTTGCACGTTCTCTCCATGTCTGCGTGGGCTTCCTCCATGTGCTCCGGTTTCCTCCCACTCTCCAACCATGTGCGACTCATGTTAATTGGCCAAGCTAAATTGCCCTTAGTGTCGGGGGAAGAGCTAGGGTAAATACATGGGGTTATGGGGATAGGGTCTGGGTGTGATTGTGCAATTTCTTTCCCATTTCCTCCTTGTGTTCACCATACAGTTGTGATGAAACCTACCTTTAGTTTTCTTGATCATTCAGCTTCCCAATTTGGCAGTGTTAAAAGGAAAATATTTAAATGCAAGGAGTATGCCTCTCAAGATCAATCAATACACAAGAGACAAGGGGGGTGATTAACATTGCAACTGTTGGCGGCGCAGTGTCACGGGTGGCGCATGGTGGCACATCGGTTAACACTGCTGCCTTACAGTGCCAGGGATCTGTGTTCAATTCCTGGCTTGGGTCACTGTCTGTGTGGAGTTTGCATATTCTCCCCATGTCTGCATGGGCTTCCTCCATGTGCTCCGGTTTCCTCCCACTCTCCAAACATGTGCGACTCAGGTTAATTGGCCATGCTAAATTGCCCTTAGTGTCGGGGGAATAGCTAGGGCAAATACATGGGGTTATGGGGATAGGGTCTGGGTGTGATTGTGGTTAGTACAGACTGGATGGCCTCTTTCTGCACTGCCTGATTCTATGATTATTGCTATTGAACTAATAAGAAAACATGGATCCTGCAATCCCTCGATGCACTGGCTTATAAAGTACGGCAAGCCAGTCAAACTTACAATTCATAACATAGTTCTTTCGCTTTTATTGTAAATGCCAGTTTAATAAAACATTTTCTGAATTAGGGAACAAAGGTAGACTGCCTCAAAATCCACGGGTTCATCTTAACTGTAATACAGATGCTCAGGTGGTCTTCTCTGCCGATGTGGGTTACGGCGGACTTCTGGTATATGTACAGAGTGAAAATCTCCTAGTTGCCACACTCTGGCATCTGTTCGGGTACACCGAGGGAAAATTTAGCATGGCCAATGTACCTAACCAGCATGTCTTTCAGACTATGGGCGGAAGCCGGAGCATCTGGAGGAAACCCACGCAGACACGGGGAGAACGTGCAAACTCCACACACACACACACACACACACACACACACACACACACACACACACACACACACACACACTGATCCAAGCTGGGAATGGAACCCAGGTCCCTGGTGCTGTGAGGCAGCAGTGCTAACCACTGTGCCACCGTAATGATCATTGGAGACCAATGAAAATTTAGGAGTTGTCGCTGAATTTGAAGTCTTATCTAATGCCAGTGAAGATGAGACAACTTCAACTTCATTCGAGCTGGAGTGAGGAGGTGAGATTGTTGGCATTCCTTGATTTGGAGATGGCTCACTGGTGGGGCAGCTCTATCACCATCTAACTATCCTGACTTGGAACTATGTAGCCTTTCCTTCACTGTCGCTGGATCAAAATCCTGGAACTGTCTTCCTAATAACACTGTGGGTGTATCTACACCACGTGGACTGCAGTAGTTCACAAAGGTGATTCACCACCAACAATAAATGCTAGCTTAGCCAGTGATGTGAACATCCCGTGGACAAAAATAAATGTTCTGTAGACATTGTATGGACTTTAAATATTAAATATTAATCTTTGCACAGATGCTGCCAGACCAGCTAAGTTTATCCAGCATTTTCTGTTATTTATTATTTAAAAACTTGTGGCGTTGGGCATAGACTCAATGTTTATCTGCTGCTATCGCTATCGACTAAAGCAAAGTACTATATCTTTCCTTTCCACTTCTTCAAAGAAATTGACTTGTACTCATTAAGAATTTCTTGTGTCTGATCGTGGAATGATAGGACCTTTTGGTTGAATTATTTCTCATTTTGAGGTACAGTTCACGACTTATCGCCAGCTCTTCAATATCTCTATCTACTTTTGAATACCAAAAATGGCTTCTTGCTACTGCTTTCATATGGACTATCCCTGGTGCACTCTTGATGAAGTTAATCTAACAATCTCTTTTTAAGCCTTGGCAGAAAAATGGCTCTTAAACCCACAGGAGAAAGCCTTAATTTACACTGTTCATTTCTACATGTAAAATACTTCTGCAGTTTCTCAATACATATTCTTTGAGCCATTCATGGAATAATTGAGCACTTTACTAAACAGCACATCCTTGCAAGCTTTTTAACTGATTCACAGGTAACAAACTAGAAATGAATTCATCTTCGTGGGAGATCTTGAACGAAGACCCACTTGTGCATGATCTGCTGTCTTTATAGTATGGGATATCTTAATATTGGCTAATTTTATCATTTGGTCTTCCTTGCTCAAAGACCACTTTGTTCTCTGTTAGCGCTCCTCCGGTGACATATGTACTGATTCATTCTGCAAGTAGCTTGATCCAGTTTAGCCGTATTTTCTGAAGCGTGCTCCTTCCCATCAAGAAGACTTTGTTCCCTCCTGCTACTACCTGTGGCCGGTATTAGGGTGCATCACCGTATTATAGCCTAATGTTAATTTCACCTCACACTGAAATACTGTTACGGGAATAACAAGTTAATTTCACACCAGTTTCGCATAAGAAAATGGCTCTTCAACCCACAGGAGAAAGCCTTAATTTACACTCAGTTCATTTCCCTCAGAGGGAGAGAGTGCCCTCCCTCCGAAATCATAGACACTACTGCAGGTGTACGAGTGATGATGTTCATTCATTGTTATTGTGGATGCAGAAAATATATTTTTAGCCCTTTAATTCTCATCTTTCATGTGTTGTTTTACTTGTTTTCTGAGTATAGCTCTTGACCATCATGCTTGATAATGGCAATTTTGTTTCCACATCTAACATATCTATTATGTTGGTTTAGCTCAGTTGTCTGGATGACTGATTAGTGGTGCAGAGTGATATCAACAACACAGGTTCAATTCCTGTACTGGCTGAGGTTATTCATGAAGGCCAGCCTGCTGAACCTTGCTCCTAGCCTGAGGTGTGGTAATCCTCAGGTTAAAATTACCACCAGTCAATTTTCTCTCTCAAAAAGGGGGAGAGCAGCCTCCAATTCCCAGCACTGGCAATAATTTAACAGTTCTATCAAAGTGAAATTTGGCTTTGCTGTTTCACTTTGATTTTGTCAGTCACGGCTGTTGCTAGTTCTGCCTTTGGTAGTGTTTTAGCTAATAGAAGAGTAGCTTAGGTGCAGTGTGTCATTGGTTGCTGAACTGGGCTGCTTTCCATGCCCTCAGTGGGTGTGTTTTTCCTCAAGGATTGCCTTGTACACATCTATGCTGGAACTACTTGATTATTTGACAATCCCTTTGGCAATTTTCACTGCCTCAGCCTTTCCATTTGACAGGGGACAATATGGAGATAATGTGTAGTGCTGAATTTCCTGATTATTTACAAGGCACCAGAATTCTTTGCTCAGGAACCGAAGACCATTGTCACTCATCACATGTCATGATAACTGAAGTATGCTTTCAGGCATTCTGCGATGTGACTAATCATTGACATCAGCTTGTCTAATTACCAGTAGTATGAATAGTTGTCAATGATGACAAGGTAGTCAGTTCAAAGAGAGGTCTATTCCAAGTTTCATCCATGGTCTTTCTGGGATGTCAGAAGCTGCTTTTTAGTTTGCAAAGCTTGATGTTCATTATAAGCACTGCACTGACTAATATGGGTTTGATTACATTGCTTATGTTTGATTGGTAGAGCACTTATCTTGCCTTCCTCAGACTAGACTCAATTCCTTTATGGTTTTCATGGATTTTCTTCTGCATTTCTTTCCTTATCTCCTTAAGGATGATGACTCTAGTTCCTTTGTACAAGATGCCACCTTGAGCAATCGCTTCATCCTATTTGCCTAGCACTCTCACATAGATGTGTGCTTGATCATTTCTGACCATCCTTTTATTGCTACTTTCTGCAGTACTTGGAGAGTTACAACTCATTGTGTAGTTTGCTTGACCTGAGAAAAGGGCTTGTCTGTCAGATTCAGTGTCTCTTTTGGATTAATGACTTCTGGAGAATATCGATGTTACTTCTCATTGAATCTGGGAGATTTTGCACTCTGGTTCTAGCATTAGCAACTTTTTTTCAAAGGGAGCAGCTCTCAACAATATGTCGACAATGTACATCCACTTGTTTGTTCTTCCAAATGATATCACTGCAAATGATGTAACATTCTTTGTAGGATGCTTTGGAGTGGTTAGAAATGATTTGAGAAAGATACTTTGAAGTGGCTTGTTATCCGACTCTAACAGCACAAACAAAGGAGATAGTCATCAACTTCAGGAAACCCAGTGGAGGACGTGCTCCTGTCTACATCAATGGTGATAAAGTGGGAATGGTCTTGAGCTTCAAGTTTCTTGATGTTCAGATCATCAACAATCTGTCCTGGTTCCTCCACGCCAACACCGTAATTAAGAAAGCACAACAATGCCTCTACTTTCTCAGGAGGCTAAGGAAATTTGGCATGTCTGCTATGACTCGCACCAATTTTTACAGATGCACCATAGAAAGCATCCGTTCTGGATGTATCACAGCTTGGTATGGCTCCTCCTCTGACCAAGACCGCAAGAAACTACAAAGGGTTGTGAACACAGCCCAATCCATGCAAACCAACCTCCCATCTATTGACTCTCTATGTTTCTTGCTGTTTCGGAAAAGCAGCCAGCATAATCAAGGACCCCATGCAATCCGGACATGCTCTCTTTCATGTTCTTCAGTCAGGAAAAAGATACAAAAATCCGAGGTCACGTACCAACTGACTCGAGAACAATTTCTTCCCTGCTGCCATCAGACGTTTGAATGGACCTATTAAATATTAAATTGATCTTTCTCTTCACCCTAGCTGTAACTGCAACATTATGTTCTACGCCCCCTCCTTTCCTTTCCCCCCTATGTACTGTATGAATGGTATATTTTTGTCTGTATAGCGCAAGAAACAATAATTTTCACTATGTCCCAATACATGTGACAATAATAAATAAAATTAAATTGAAACTTTGTCTCGCCTAAACAGGGACTGATTAAAATGTTCCCATGCAAAGACAATAGCCAGGCACATTTTCTTGATCTGTCCATGATGCCGTTTGGTTTGATTTAACGCTGTGATGAGAACAAAACTAATTGTCTTTGCAGTATGAGGGTTGCACTAAGTCCTGTCTCACTGACATCACACTGTTGGGTAACTTCATCATGGCACCTAAGCACTGGTGTTTTCGTCATTTGTTGTCTGATGTGAGTGAAAGCTACTTCTGTTCAGTATCCAAATACCATTAAACATCCTTTGCATTGAGTTTGCGTAGTGCCTCGCATTCTGATAAGTTGGGAATGAACTTTGCTCGATAATTCATAATTCCCAACAATTCATTGTACTGCCTTCTGGGCCATAGCTCTTACCTTATCTAGAACAGGGGAAACTCCTTTTGTTGTCAGTACATGACCTAAGTACTCCAGCATCTTCAGTTGCAATTTCTTCTGGCTCAGGTTCATCTGGCAAGCTCGCTCTAGCAGTCTCATTAGATTCTGATCATGATCCTTGATGGCTTTTTTCATCTTAGCTCCACATCTATAGACTAACAGATGACTTCCAATCACTTCCACTCCTGGATGAACATTAAGTGTCTCATGCTGTCAGTGTTGATGCTCTTCCGGAGCAATAGAAATGCCAAATGGCATACGCAGCCATATGTATCTCCCAAATAATGTCCAGAAAGTAGTCGGAAAACTGTTGCTTTCATCCAACTTCGCTTGGCAGTATCAATCCTTCGCATCCAGGGTGGTAAGTTGTGGCAAAGTTTCTTCAGAAGTTTGCATGGGATAGTGAGAGCCCTCCAAATCTTTACTGAAATCCTTTGGATCTATGCATACTCAGCTTTCCAGAATTTTTAGCTGCTACTGTGTTGTTAATCCAGTCTGAAGGAGTAGTCGCTTTCTCAATTATTCATATATTTTTAAGCTCCTTTATCTTTCAAACACCTGGAATTCATCTTGGAAGATGTTGAGTTGGTCGCACACATTCATCTACTTCAAGATTATAGGAAGATATCCAAGATCTGTGAAAACATCTTTGTAATTTCTTAGAATTTGTTCAGCAGTCGATGACTTTGTGCCATGTGAAACACTGCAAATCTCTTCTGTTACTTGGAGGGTTACCTGTCCAAGCTTTTGACTTGTTTCAGCTGTGATGAGTGGATTTTGCTTCATGTCTACTATTTGGAACTAGAATTTTTTAAATTCCCATTACATTGGGTTCTCAGCTTAGTTTGCCCCCTTGGGGTGAGCATTGTTCCATCATATAGCTTCAACTTTACCGTTATCAGCTTCATTTATAGTCACAATCTTGAGCAATTTCACACAGGTCTGCAAAGCTCGTTGTGTTGCATGAAGTGTCTGTGTCTGACTGATACTTCATATTAACTTGACGCTGTCCATATGTAGTCATCAGTACAGTAGTCATAAACCTTTTTTCTTTGAGACTTGAGGATGTCAACCTGTTCTAAGGTGTAAAGTGATTCTTCATGTTCATTATCCAACTCAGAAAAAGATTTGCATTTATATAGTACCCTTTATGATCTCTGCCTGTCCCCCAACACCATGGGTGTACCTACACCTCGGGGACTGCAGCGTTTCAAGAAGGCACCACCTTCTCAAGGGCAACTAGAGGTCAGCAATAAATGCCGGCCTAGCAACATCCATCTCTGTAAATGATCTTTTTTAAAAAAAGGTCCAAAGAACTTTGCAGTCAATTAGTACTTGTAGTCACTATTGTAATGCACAAAATGTGGCACCTAGTTTGCACATAGCAAAGTCCCACAAACTGTGATAATGCTCAGATAATCCTTTTAGTGACGTTTGCTGAGGAATAGCTGTTAGTCAAAATATTAAAGAATGATGCTATGGGATCTTTTACATCCACCTGAAAGATTAGACGGTACTCTACTTTGCACCTCCAACAGTAAAGTACTTGCACAAAATTGCCGTGTCAGTCTAGATTATATGCTCAAGGCTTGAAGTTGAAGATGCAACTTTCTGTCTTGGGATGTGAGAAAGCTACCAGTCAACGGTGGCAGACACCAAAGTGGACAACTCGAAACAAATGGGACAAATAATTCCACTGTTAGGGTGTGAACATCTGAAGTAAAATGACTTTCAGTATCCATTGTTCAAGGTGTGGTATTAAAAATTAGTCCTGCACAGATGAACAGGGTGGTTGATGTGGGCTATTGTGATGATAGAAGGAAAGAAAGCTTGCAGTTATTTAGAAAATTGTACATTTTCAGGGCATCCCAAAGCAATTTGCACAAGTCCGTCAAACAGAGTGAGATAAATTACCAATCAATTTGTTTTGATGATGGTGGTTGATGAACAAATGATCATCAAGTTTCTCCTCTTGGAACAGTGCTTTGGGGCCTTTTGTAATGTGAAAGATTGCAATTCTGCCAGTGCAGCATTCCCTCAGTACTGCACTGATGTGAACACCTAGATTATGTTCTAATGTCTATGGGGTGAGACTTGAATCCATAACCTTCTGACTGAGCTTGTCTCAGGAGTGGCACTCTTGGATCTGACAGCGAGTAGGGCTAATTTAGCCTTAGCTAGGCTAGTTTAGATGATTTCCCTGTTTGTAATCCACATTAAATATGGGCATTAAATACTTTGTGAAGATGGAAATTGGAGAAATGGTACTTTTTCTACCATTGATTTCTCAATGAAATACTAAATTTAAAGCTATGGCCCCCCAAGTTTCCCAGTGTTGCATTTGGAGGTATCCCAATGATGTGCTGGGGAATCCCTCTAGGAAGTTCCCAGATAAGGGTTTACCCGGCAACTGTCTAGAAGGTCTAACTTCTCCTGGGCAATTGCACTGGGTTGGGAACCACCCAACCAAACTACTTCCCCAGCCTGACTGGACATCCCGTCCCCTCCACCACCACTCCTGGTCCGTTCCAACTCCACTCATGTCAGGGCTTCCTCCTGCTCCCTGTCTGTCTGTCATGCTCACACCAAAACCCCCCCCCCCCCCCCCCCCCCCCCCCCCCGCCCATGTCTCCCTCACATTCCAACACTTGCCCCCACCCCCGCCCATGTCTCCCTCACATTCCAACACTTGCTTTATGGCAGCTTGTGCTGTAAAAAGAGGCACATCTTTCCTCTCTGCGCTTCACACTGATGCAACCAGGGGCGTGCTTCGTTGCTCCTGTCTTACTGAGCCTGAGAGAGGAAGGTTGTGCAAGGCAGTAGCTTTGGAATTTCAACAAGGGCAAGTCCTCCAGCGGATATCCACTGGTGATTGCCACTCCGAGGAAGTTATTGACCATAATCTTTTTGATTGGGGAGGATAGTGTGAAATTCCAGGTGTAATTTTTCTTGTGCATGGCAATAAAATATCTCAATTTCTTATACCACTGTTGTTCAGCTGAGTTCATTCCTCAATGTTGCAGGAGATTCAACTGTCTCGCTTTGTGCATGGCAGTCCAATCAGTCCCATTCCTCCGTTAATGCCTTTAGTTCTGAAAGTTAATTTCCCTCAAGCACATGTCCACTTTTCTTTTGAAATCATTGCTTCTCTCCACTTCCACCACTCTTGAAGGCAGTGAGTTCCAGATCATTACCACTCGCAGTGTAAAAAAGTTCTTCCTCGTGTCCCTCTTGCCCACAAATTTAAAACTGTTTCCTCTAGTACAACAATCAACAACCTTTTTTAACTGCAGAGCCTTTAAGAAAAATGTGCAAGGCAAAAATTCAGTATTTCTGAATCAAATGCTTGACATATTGCCAGGTGTCTCTGGTGGAATGCATAATTTGGATGTATAATCAAATACATGTATTGAATTTTAAATGTATTTTGAATTTGTGTATCAATAGAAAAAAATTAAATAGACAGGTTTTTTGTCTTTTAACTAAATTTTATCAGTAAAGTTATCTTTAAAACAAATTTTAACTTGGGGTGTAGAATGAAGAATTTTTTCGACTTGATTTTCATGATTTAAAAACAATGCTTCCAATAGCACATTCAGAAATAATTTATCAAATCAGCTATATTGGAAACAATAACAATCACAACCAGAGGCATTGTGTATAACTATGTTGCAGCTATACTGTTCAGTTTATTTAGCTTTTAATCCTCACAATTAAAAAAACAGCTTTAACTTATTTCTTGGCGTAACTTTTTTAGACTTTTTCATGTTAAGGTGATCAACTGGAAATGATTGGAAGCTGAAAATATTATTTTAAAGAGTTGCATGTGACTTTGAAACCACAGATTGCAGACCCTGCACTCGTCCTTGTTTGGTCAACTAATGGAAACAGCTTTTATTTCTCTATCTGGTATATATCTGTCATAATCTTCTGCACCCCTATCAAATTTTCCCTCGATCTTCTCCGTTCCAAGGAGAGCAAGCCCAACTTCTCCAAGCTAACCTTGGAGCTAGAATCCATCATCCCGGAAACAATCTCCTCTGCACGCTTTCAAGAATCCGCGCATCCTTCTTGGTTTGTAATGACCAGAACAGTACTAGTTGAGGCCCAACTAGAGCTTTCAGGAAGTTCAGGATTAGTTCCCTGATTTTGTACTCAACACCTCTATTTATGAAGCACAAGATCCTATATGCTTTGCTAACTACTCTCAAAGTATCTTGGCACCTTCAGTGACCTATGCACATGAATTCCCAGGTCCCTCTGTACTTGTGCACTCTTTACAACCGTGTCAGCAAATCTATATTGCCTCTCCCTATCCCTTTTGCCAAAGTGCCTCACCTCTCACTTCCCCACAGTCTCACCCAGTTTACCTCAATAACTTTGTTCTGTCTTCTCTTCTGTTTGCACTCCTAACTTCTAACAGCCTACTTCTCATTCCCCATATCCTTCCCTTCACCAGTGGCATCTATGTTGCAGTCCACATGTCCCGACCTCTGTAACTCCCTTTCAAAGCTCCACTACCTTATCTCTTCCCTCCAAATTCTACAGCAATCTATTATACTTGCAGATTTACTGTACGTGTGAGATTCAGCATTAACTTGTGGCAATTTTACAGATTGCTATTCCTATAAAATTAAATTGACTTTGCTTCTATTCTTAGCAATGTGGAATCAGTGCTAATGATGTGAAAAAACTGGAAGAGGCCGGTTTCCATACAGTGGAGGCAGTTGCCTATGCTCCAAAGAAGGAACTGCTAAATATTAAGGGCATCAGTGAAGCTAAAGCAGAGAAGATACTGGTAAGAGTGGAACTAGACCGTGTATTCATTTCAATTTCTTTTTGAAAGTGAGGGGGAAAATATTTTCTGGTAAGGTGCTCCTCCTGAAAACTGTAATAACTGTATAGCTAACAAGTAAAGAAAATTCTGGATTTTAAATGCTAGCTCTTGATGCTTTATGTCCATTTTCTAAAGCACTAGTTGTTGTACGTTAAGTTTATAGGTCCAGTTTGAATGTGTGAATGGGTTGGTGGGTCAGGTTGGTGGGGGGGTATGGGTGACAGTCGGGATTGACAGGCGGGGTATGGAGTAATCGATTCTGGTTAGAGGGTTTGTTGGATCAGGTCGGAGGGGCTGGGGTAGTCGGGACTGGTTAGAAGGGACTGGGGTAGTTGGCACTAGTCGGGAGCGAGTGTGTAGTCGGGACTGGTCGAGAGCAGGTGAAGTAGTCAGGATTGGTCAGCGTGGGTGGGTAGTCTGGACTGGCTGGGGTAGTCTGGACTGGCTGGGGTAGTCTGGAATGAACTGGGTGGGAGAGATGGGTCTGGTGGATAGGACGGGGAGTGTGGGGTAGTTGGGTCAAGTTGGAAATGAGTGGGATAGTTGAGTCTGGTCCAGGGAGTTGGAGTAGTTGGGTGTTGGTATATTCATATTAGTTGGGGGGGTGTCAAGTGGTCAGGAGAGGCAGTTGGGTCTCGTTGGGATTCAGTGGAGTTGTCAGGGTAGGGCCGAGGGTTTGAGGGAAGAGTTGGGATGGTCAGTGTGAGTGATTGGATGGGGTCAGTTTCGGAGCTACACTATGGTTTTTCTATCACATTTCCTGGGTAACTATTCCGATAAGTACATTAGAACTGTCAGAAGTCTCTAACTGTAGCTCTGAGTTGGAGACATTCACGGAGAGTCCAGGAGATCAGGGGTTTGCTCATTGTAAGTTCAAATTTCTCAGGCAATTCCCAGAGGTCAGCATGTCAGGACTTGCATAGAGTCCCAACTGCATATGTTCAGTCACTAATGGTCCAGAACCCGGAAGATTTGGTCCAATATTAAATCATCACAGCTAAGACAATTACTTAACTTGTAAACTTTTATATTCCCTAAGCCTTCTCTTTTTCATAATGTACTCTCTTTTCCCTATTTTAAAAATTATAGTTGGAGCTTTGTCAAAGATTTGGAGATAGATTTTTTTGTGACCTTTCTTTCTGTTCAATGGACACAGAGTTTATGACAAAACCTTAAAACCGTAAACATCTGAATTACCTTGATGTAAATGCTTAAACATAATTTATCAATATTTTGTCTTACTCTGCAAATGTTTGCCCATCCTCTTTGGCTAAGAGATGATTCTTAGACAATTTGCTGCTTTGGTTGTACAAAAAAATCAATTGAAATGTTAAATATTAAGTTTCTCTTTACCCTCTGCCAACTATGTCCAATTTAATTCTTCTGTATTTACATAGTTTGCATGTCTTGAGTAAAAGCATCCATTCCTGATCCTGCTTTGTTAGCATTGGCTTTTTTACAAATCTTGGCATTAAGGCAAGTATACCCAAAGTACAAGTATTCAATGTCAATGCTAATCCTTATAGGTGGGAAGGAAAGAGTGGGATAGATTTGTGATTTGAGGAAACTTCCTCTGGGGGGTAACGAAGAGCCACCAGATAATAATATGAATTCAATATCTAATCCACTGATTCAATTTTGTTGAAGTATAGGGATATCCTTAATTTTAATTGCAGTTGTCTTCTGCAAACATTGTCCCTCTGAAATGGATGTTGTAAAAGACATACCAGCAGACTTGAATCAACACATTAATCATTGGGTACAACATGTTAACATTTATTGGTTTTCTGAACAGCAAAGTATACTGTAGTATTTCCAGATGGAGAATGAAGAGTGCAAGTACATGTTCATCTTCATTCAGCTGGTTCTGGGGACAGCTCCTGATGCAGATCTTTGTACTTGGTAAATTTTGAATGGAGAGCAAGACACTTCTCACAGGATTGCAGATGTTACTAAGGAGGACTTTGCAGGGTAAATACTGTGGCTTTAGATGATATTGCAGAGGGACCACATGTATTTAAGAAGTAGAAGGGGGCCAAGGACAGATCCTTAGGTGTTCAAAAGGTAATGGAGGTTGGGGAAAGTAAACTTTATAAGAGATGCTGTGGCTACAATGGGAAAAATAAGAACGAAACAAGAGGAGAGGAGTCTATCCCTGCTGGACAATGGAGGAGAGATATTAGAGGATGTCAAAGGTCAGAAGGTCAGGCTGGGTTAAGTGAAATAATTCATCATGAACACAACCATATAGAATGCCATTTGTGACTTTGATATGGTCAGATTCAGTGCTTGGTTAGGGATTGAAACTTTATTAGAGAAGTTCAAATATGGGAGTTGTGGGAGAGATGGACACCAATTTAGGAGGCAGCAACAGGTACATCAGTTTGGAGTGGAAAGGGAGCTTGCAGGCAGAGTGGCAGTTTACAAGGATGGGGTGTTGTGGGTGGGGGTAGGGATGTCAAGTGTGGACTTTTTGATGAGATAATGGGGAAGGCAGTGGTGAAGTGGTATTGTCACTGGACTAGTAATCCAGAGACCCAGCGACTGATCTTGAATTCTACCATGGCAGATGTTGAAATTTGAAATAAAAAAAAATCTGGTATATAAATCGAATGACCATAAAACCATTGTCGATTGTCATAAAAACCCATCTGGTCAACTAATGTCTTTTAGGGAAGTAAATCTGTTGTGCTTACCTGGTCTGGCCTAGATGTGACTCCAGATCCATAGCAATGTGATTGACTCTTAAATGCTCTCAGGGATGGGCAATAAGTGCTGGCCCAGCCAGCATCACCCACATCCCATGAACAAATAAAAGAAAAGGTAGATAAAGGGGATATAGTACTGTAGATGTAGTATGCTTGGATTTCCAAAAAACATTGATAGGATGCCACCTGAAAGGTCGCAACCAAATTAAGAGCCCATGGTGTAGGGTGCAACATATTAGTATTGTTACGATTCCAGTTGATGTTATAACTGGTCAGGAAGGTCTCAGACTGGAACTCTGGCTCAACAGACCGTGACAGGAAAAAAAGCAACAAACGTGGAGTAACAGAGTCACAGGACTGCTTATTAGTTTTAACAATGAGAGAAAACATTTATTAAACATGAAAAATGGATTATAATGCAATACATCTTTACTTCTTTAACTTAACCAATACACATAGGTTTTAAGATTAACATGGATGACAACGTTCATTTGAAGCTACAATGGTCTCATTAACACACAAAGTTAGTGTTTGTGGATTTCTCCTCTGAATCCCCCAGGTGATTGTCATATGAGAGTTTCTAAGCTCTAGTCCCAAAATACGTTTTAAAATCTTCTCTTGTCACAATGCATTAACTTAACAATCCGTTTTCCTAAATCAGGTTCATATTTTCCAAAAGTTCTGTTTGACCAGAACTTCCGCTTCATTTTTAGCAGTAAGTCTGTACCAGGATTTTGGGTAAACTCTTTCAGTTTTTAATTGTTACACCAATTTTGATATACGTTCAATACTTAACAATTTATAGACAGTAGTAAGACATTTCAAAGTTTAGGATTACTTTTGGAAAACGTTTCTCTAGTATTCTCACCAGTCAACTTCTTTTCAGCTTTGTCTGGTGTCCCTGAACAGAACCCTGCTCTATTTCCAAATTTCTTCTTTGTTCTTTTTAAGTCCAGACCTTCTGGAAACTTTTCTTAATTTCTCTAGCTTCTTCACTAGTTGCTCTTTGGATGTTTGGTACTGGCTGTCTGAACCATTAATACATTGTAAAGTTTTTTTTAAGCAAAGCTAAAAAAGCTGGTTTCTCTTTAGCTTCCTCTTGCAGAGTTGAGAATATTATTTACTGGTTCATTATCCATCTCCAATTGCTAGCTTTTAGCTAAAACTAAAGAACAAAGAAAGTTTCTGCTCATCTTACGGAGCCCCTCTGGTTGCTAAGCAACTATCTTTCTTTACGCAATCTGAACATAATATATCAACTGAAACTAAACCTCCAAAGAAACAAAACACTTCAGTTCAGCATGAAATCTAACTACAACTCCCAGGCACAGAAACATTACATTGAGCCTTAAAACTATACCTTGTTTCTAATGTTTACCCATACAAATATAAATTACTTAAAACTACCTTTGGTTTCCTAACAGCATAGATAAAGGATTGGTTAGCTAATAGGAAGCAGAGAGTAGGGATAAATGGGTCATTTTTAGATTTGTAAGCTGTTACCAGTACAGTGTTGAGGCATTAGCTATTTACACTCTATATCAATGATTTGGATGAAATGACTGAATGTGTGGTAGCTAAATTTGTTGACAATATGAAGGTAGGCAGGAAAGTAAGTTGTCATGAGTACATAGAGGGTGGAATTTTACGAGAACGATTCTAAGTATCTCGATAGTGTGAAATGGGAGAGTTGCACATCTGTTTTTTGAGTGGGTTTTCACGCCTAATCTTGTGCATATAGTGCATGTAAAAATGGTCAAGACTACTTCTAGTTGCTGCAGGTAGTGGGCTGGAATTAATTCGCCAGCCAACCTGCTGAGGGAGCTATTGTGCATGTGCAGACCTCTGTGCCCCGCCCCCTGCAACAGTTGATGCAGAGTAGATAGGCCTGCCCCCCAGCTCACCCCCCCTTCCCCCCCCCTGGTAGATGCGAGGCTGAATTAGACTTTTGATCGAAAACAGAGTTGAGGATTATGGGAATGGGGATATAGTTGAGGGCACAGATCACCCATTATCTAATTGAATGGAAGAGCAGGCTTAAATGGCTTGGTCCTGCTCCAAATTGTTGTGTTCTTTTGAGAAAATCTAATGAATGATGCAAGCTCAGGGGGAGGTCAGGGTGATAGAACAACGTAGTATTGCTTTCTTCCATCTTGTGGTTTCATGAAAGCTTGCACTAACCCAACTGATGGTGGCAGTAAATGTCCATTATTGATGGGTTGCATACTGTAGCTCATGTGGGGAATGTTATACACATTTTCACAGCCTGTCTTTAATCCAAAATGTTTTAAATATGGATTCTCCCAAATGTATTCTAAATGGAGGATACTACAGGTAAAAAAATTTGATATTTTGTTCATAAGTCAGTGGTGACTTCTCAATCTTGCAGAATGAATTCACGAACAAGTAAAACATGGCTCAATCAATAGTGCATGAACATGGTATTCAGTAACTCCATATGTGAATTTCGTGAGGCATGCTAAATTTAACAAACTTTTGTGGTTTATCGGCCTGTTTTTCATGTTACAAGACATGTGGCAGTCCAGAAATGCCTGGGGCCTTTACTTCACAGTGGTGCTTATTCTTTCTCAATTGATGTGTATTTCTCAAATGGCATGCAGCGATAGTGTTTGCTTATGTATACTCATTATTACATTATTTATATGCTCCCTGCTCAACTTGGTGCTTTATAAAGTTGGCAGGACTGCTGAATAGCATTATAGAATTTTCTAATTTGCAGATGACTTGTGATGAGATTAGTTCCAGTTAAATTACTTAATTTTCTTTAGACCAAATCTCTCCCGTCCCATCTTTCCTAAAAATGTTGATTCTTTCCAGAGTATGTTTTCAGAAGTCTTCAGATGCCTTGTTGAAAGGGTGTTTATTTTTGAGGACTATGTAATGAATGTGGCTTTGCCAAGACATGTGTCTGGATTGCGCATGTTGACAGGCTATTTAGATATTCTCTGAAGGGCATCACAGCCAATGTAATTTTTATAGGGTACCAATGCACATGTTTTTCCAGCAGACAAGATGATAATATTGACTTTATGTGACAATGTAAAAAGGTTGGAAGTGAAGTGACTGCTGTGTTACGTCTTTCTCAAGTATTTCCATTGGAGAGATTTAGAACAGTTTGCCGATTTGTTGTTGTTCACTTTACACCGTCAAAATTGGAATTACTCCGAGTGAAAACTATGATAATTTATTTAATTTCCCTTTTCCACAGTTACTAATCCCAGTTATAGTACTGAAACAGTTGTCAGCTGGCACAATTAACTTGAAAGCTTGAAATACATTTTGTGTATATATGATGGGTAATGCACTATGTGGCCTGGAACTTGTAAAAGTGTAAAAAGAAATGTAAAAGTATTGGGAGCTTGATTTGTGATTTTTCAGCATATTAAGCTGTAATTTTTAAAAAAATACAATTTTGCTTTGTGTGGGCACCATGCCAGTGACACTAATTATAAGATATACCAATAATGTTTGTTGCATCATTTTAATTAAAAAAGACCACATAACTTACTGAAATTGAATTGAAAGTTATTACCGAGCAGTGTGGGTTTTTGTGCCAAGCCGACTGAAATTAGGTTGTATTGCAAAAACCACACTTCCCACAGAGTAATGCTGTGCAACCATTTGTTGAGAAAATCCAGCCTGTGTTTTTGGAAAGGCTACCAGTAGTTCATTTAATTTTGACACTGAATTCGGGGATTAGAAATTGAAACTATGAAGAAGGGGGGAATGAATTGAGAATCTGAGTTTCTCCTTAATTCACACATTTTGTTGGTGTGCTGGGGAAGAGGAGAAACCAGGGCTAATTTTTTTTCAAAAATCCTATCTATTTGTATAAATATCAGGCTCCAAAGCCCTTGAACATGTTGCCTCCCAAATCTGTTTCCATCTTTCCCGGAACTCCATGTTTGAAATTGAATCCCTCAAAACAGGTTTCCACATGTACCATCAGTTTGATATTTCTTGCATACCATCACATAAAGATGATAACACATAACAAGTAATAAAAACAGATTTTGACTTATTCAGTTCATTTAATTAGGCAGCTCTTGGAAATCAAATAAATCATTTTTAGTGATGGCGCTAGCACATTTGTAAATGATCATCTAAACAAAGTGGGCAAAGTACACCCAAAGGCAGAAAATTATTGTGAGAACCAATATTTATCAGAATGCAATATTGAAAACTTGGAGATAAAAATCTGGTTTCTGGATTTAATTATGGTCCTAAAGGTATTTCTGTGCCCATGTCAATTAATGTTTACTGAGGTTGGCAGAGGACTGGGGACTTATGGGCTTTTGTATTTATAAAGGAAAATTATAGCTTTTATTAACACTTCATTATAAGCTTTGTGGCTAAATTTGAATGTCCTCCCTAATTGCACAGCTATTACCCTTTCACATCTTTGTTCTCTTTTGTTTTAGGCTGAAGCAGCTAAGCTTGTGCCAATGGGCTTTACTACAGCTACAGAGTTCCACCAGAGGCGCTCAGAAATCATTCAGATTACAACGGGGTCGAAGGAACTTGATAAACTTCTGCAAGGTATAAAATATAATTTTGTTCACTAGCTTCTATGTGTTGGAGTAGTGAGGGAAGAGGCATTGAATGAATTGAAGCAACACCAGTTGCCTCATCCTATTCTCTCCTTGCCCTGCGCATATCCTGGGGTTCATAAACCTCCTTCCTGTAACATTCAGCTTTGAACCTATGAACTCTGTAGACATTTGTCACTGCTTCTCTCCACATTTGCCTCAAATGAATGTATGTTCATTTGCTAATAGAGCCCTTGCCATCTGTGGACTGAATATAGATGATCAATCTGACATTATGGCTTTGATGGAGAAATGGCTAAGAAGTGATGACGATTTTCTCGTTTAATTAAGCTTTATCGAGGCTATATTTGCTCCGTTCAAACCATTGCATCTTGTCCTGGCAACTCCTCTAAGCATATCACCTTGTTCCACTGTTCACACCTCTCATTTAAAATCCTCATCCTGTATTGCCCATCCAAATGTCATTACAAATTCCTCAAATATCTTCTCTGCTTTCCTCCCTTTGCCTCTGCAATGAGCAACTTATTAACCTCCTTGTCAATTCTTATTCTCTCTGCTGAGTTTTGCTACCCTCCATTCCTCTCCAAATCTCTCCTTCCGTATGATTTTTCTTACCCATGTGGAAACATAGAAAATAGAAGCAGGAGTAGGCCATTCATATACTGCCAACCCCCCAACCTTGTCATCTCTTGTTATCTATATTGTTATCAATGTTAAAGCGGTCTCTGATCATTTCCTTGTATCATTCTCTACGCACATTCTATCTGTATCCTCCCTCCTAAGCTCACTTCTTTCTGTGTCTGACCCTGAGGAAAAAACTCTCCCTCCACTCACTCACCACAGCACTCTCAAATTCACAACTATCTTGACTATGGCCTTTAATTTATTGTGACATCTTCCTGAAATGTCACGTTCTGAATCACCTTTGCCTTGTCCCCACTACAACTACTATTTATCCATACCTTATTTGCTCCTCCCTAATATAACACTCCTCTCTACTTCATTAACCCCAAGGGAGGCAGCCTTAAACATCTTTGGTGAAAAACATATTTAAGCATTCATTGCCAGATCTGACCGGACTGCTTAAAATATTATCGGCCAATGCTCTCCATCACGGTCCACTATTCAAAGATCATCAGCAAGGCAAAGATAATTATGGCTTATCTTCTCCACCACCCGCCATTGTCTTCAACCTTCCTTCCCTGCCACTTCCACCCTTAGTTCTGACAGTAAATGCAATCATACGCTTTTATTTTACAAAAATTGAGGCTATCTGTATAGCTGCCACGATTGCTTCCCACCTTCCACTGTCAGACCTGGCTTAACTTCCTCAAAGTTCCCCTTTGCTCTAACGTTGAATCTGTATCTTTGTCTTGTTTCTTTCCCATCTCCACATATGTTTCCTTTGAGCTCATCTTGTTGATCAAACTAACCTCTTACTCCCTCAACCTTATTCCTACTAAACTGTTGACCATTCAGCTTCCCTTCCTGGTTCTCATGTTAGCTGGCATTATCAATGGTGTTCTCGCCTCAAAAACTGCCATCCTTACCCCTTCTTAAAAATGTCAACTCTTGACCCTTGCTAGCTACCTCCTTTCCCTCTCAAGTTCTTGAGTGTGTTGTTGCCTCACAAATCCATTCTCTAAGCCAATTTGCTCATGTCTCAATTAATAATCCAAACATTATAACCCTTGAGAGTTTGTGGACAGTGAGACAGTGTCGAGTGAACATGTCTACAGTTGCTAATCCCAACTCTAATGTCTCCAGCTGGAGTTTGAGCTGGAGATACTCCTAACATATAGGGGTAGTTGGTGCAAGGAGCACCATCTGGACGGTTTGCTCCAGACTTCAGAAAACTATCTATGTGACCTATGATGTGCTGACTGCAAGGAACCCAAGTGGGATAGGCAACAGGGATCCACAGAAACTGATCTTATTCCACAGATACGATTTATTTACTACCTGTTTGGATAAGGAAAACAACCATCAGACAGACAGGTAGAAGGCTGACCATGCGATCTTGAAGTAGGAGGCTATCCAAGTATTTGTAGGGAATTTCATAATTAGCAGGAATGGTATGTGCTGGAATGGCTGAATTGGTGCCAGGGTAAGGGACATCTTAAAAGGGAGAGGGTGGATCAAGTCTTGGGATCCTTATTGGAACCAACTACATTGGAAAGAGTAGGAAAGACATCCTGTTGGAAGAATACCAAGAGCTAATTAATTAACAAAATCTCAAGGGTTATAACATCTAGATTATTAGCTGAGACATGGGCAAATTGGCATACTGATAAACATGAAGATGAAAAGCTGACTGAAGGATGGTGGAAAGAGGCGTCCTTTTCATGGTTCGTCGGCACCAGTGCAGAAAGAGCTGTTCCATTGGGACAGGCTGTGCCAGAACCAGGCAGGGACCTGAGTCTGAGTGGAAAAGATAAATCAGGTGGTCATAAGAACTAGTAAGGGGGAGGGGTGCAAGGAGATGCTTGGGTGTGAATAGTATTAATTATTTCAAAAAACCAAAAGATTAGAATAGAGCAATAGTCAGAAACTGCTTCAGACATTGCAGGTATAGGGAAAGCTAAAAAATATAAGTAATTGAAACAAGAAAGAGGAATAAAACATTAGAGCAGAAGTTCAGGTCAGAGCATGCCACCCAAATAAGTGTTCACACTGTCATGGGAACATAGGAATAGGAGTAGGCCATTCAGCCGGTGAGCTTGCTTCAGCATTCAGTTAGATCATGACTGATCGAGTGCCTCAACACCACTTTGCTGCACTACTTCCATACCCTTTGATGTCATTACTGCCCAGAAATTTATCCGTTTCTGTCTTGAACAGCTTCCACACCCTCCGACATAAAGAGTTCCAAAGATTAGCATCCTCTGAGTGAAAAAATTCTTCCTCTTCTATGTCTTAAATGGCCTGACCCTTATTCTGGGATTATATCCCCTCGTTCTAGATTCACCAACCAGTGGAAAGCATCCTATCTGTATCCACCCTTTTTTGCCTGTAAGAATTTTGTAAATTTCAATGAGATCACTACACATTTTTTGAAACTCGAGAGAATACAAGCCCAATTTCCTCAATCTCTTCTCATAAAATAATCCTGCCATCCCAGAGATTAGCCTAGTGAACTTCCATTGTACTCCTTCCATGGCAAATATATCCTTCCTTGGATAAGAAGACCAAAACTGTAACAAGACTCCACATACGTCTCATCAAGATTCTGTACAATTGCAGCAAGACATCATACTCAAATTCCCTTGCAATGAAGACCAACATACTAATTGCCTTCCTTATTGATTGTTGCACTGGCACCTTTTAATGACTCATGGACAAAGACACCCTTTGAACATCAACACTTCTCAACATCTCCCCATTTAAGAAATATTCTGCTTTTCTGTTTTTTTTTCTCCCAGAGGATAACTTCACACTTATTCACATTATATTCGATCTGCCATGTTCTTGCCTATTCACTTAGTCTGTCCAAGTCTGCTTGAATCTTTCCTTCCATCCTCTTCACAACATACATTCCCACCTAGTTTGTGTCATCAGCAAATTTGGAAACATTACAATTGGTCCCCAGATCCAAATCATTTATATAGATTGTGAACAGCTGTGGCCCTAGCACTGATCCTTGCAGTACCCCACTAGTAACAGCCTGCCATTCTGAGAATGACCCATTTATTCTGACTCTCTGTTAACAAACTCTCAATCCATTCTAGTATATTACCCCAAATCCTACACGCTCCAATTTTGTTTACTCAGCCTTCTGAAAATCCAAATACACTGTATCCACTGGTTCTCCTTTATCTATGTTACAAGTAACGTCCTCAAAAACTCCAGGTTCATCAAAGATTATTTTTCTTTCTTAAATCATGTTGACTCTGTCCAGTTTTATCATTACTTTTTACGTATCCAGCTATCACATCCTTTGTAATACGTTCCAACATCTTCCCTCCTACTAGCATCAAACTTACAGGTCTGTGGTTTGCCATTCTCCCTTTCTCTCCCTTCTTAAATAGTGAGTCTACATTTGCTACTTTCCGATCTGCAGGAACCTTTTGAGGATCTATAGAATTTTAGAAGGTAACCACCCATGCATCCACTTACTCTATAGCCACCTAGTGATGCATCAGAGAGACTGGACACTTCATTCCAAGAGATGATCACAGACCTTAGGATAGGAATGTAATGGTAGTTAGGGACAGTGTAGTCAGAGAGACAAACACAGTTTTCTGCAGCTGTGAGCACATGTGCATAGGGCTGTTCGATGCCAGGTTATATGATATCTGCTCTGGATTGAAGAGGACCTTGAAGTGGGAGGAGAGGATCCAGTGGTCACGGTCCACTTTGGTGGAACTAAGGAAAGATTTTCTACTCGAGGATAATGAGCAGCTAGGGGCTAAAATAAAAAGCAGAACCTCGATGGTAATAATCTCAGGATTATTACATGAGATATGAGCAATTTGGCATAGGGTAAATAATATTAAGAGAGTTAAACGTTGTTAAGACCCAGGCCATAAATCCCAAGATGTTTTATGAAGTTAGCCTAGACCCTTAAGTTTTTATATTTGATTTTGGCATTGGTGAACATAAGCTGTTTCACTTCAGGTATGATTGAAGTGACCCACTAGGAAGCTTTTATCAAACAAAGTTTATTTAAGAACGCAGTTAGAATATAACAAAAAGAATTAGCATAACATTTACCAATTCCAAGACTTAAACATGACAAGTTATAACTCCTAACAACTAGCTATCTCTGTTCCAAGTTAAAGCAACATCCCACAGACATACACCCTTCTTCAGACTTAGCACAAAAACAAGTATGCTCACGTGATGCTGGATTTTCAGCTTTGCAACACATCTGGACAGAAATCCAAGCCAGCAGTTTTCAGAAAAGAATATATCCTCAAAACAGCAAAACCTCAGAAGTAAACCCAATCTATGGCAGCTTCCAAAAACAGCCACCCAGACAACAGAATCTCCAATTCCAGAGAGGGGGAAAAGCACTGCTGTCTCTCAGCTTCAAGCCACTTCTAAGCTTGAATATTCTGTGAAAAATCCAGCTTCCCCATCACATGACCACACTGGCCAATCATCCCAATGAAGTCTCACTACAAAATCCCAGGAGAAAACAGCAGAACAGCATTAGTTCAGATTAAAACCAACATTCTAGCCATTAGAAACAATTATGCTGTTGCAACATTACAGGATGCTGGTAGACACCACGGCTCCGACAAAATGCCAAGGACTGCAGATGCGTCTTTTTCTGAATGGAGGTCGGTCACCAGTGGAGTGCCCCAGGGATCTGTTCTGGGACCCTTGCTGTTTGTCATTTTCATAAATGACCTGGATGAGGAAGTGGAGGGATGGGTTGGTAAGTTTGCCGACGACACGAAGGTTGGTGGTGTTGTGGATAGGTTGGAGGGATGTCAGAAGCTGCAGCGTGACATAGATAGGATGCAAGACTGGGCGGAGAAGTGGCAGATGGACTTCAACCCGGATAAATGTGTAGTGGTCCATTTTGGCAGGTCAAATGGGATGAAGGAGTATAATATCAAGGGTAAGACTCTTGGCAGTGTAGAGGATCAGAAGGACCTTGGGGTCCGGGTCCATAGGACTCTTAAATCGGCCTCGCAGGTAGAGGAGGTGGTTAAGAAGGTGTATGGTGTGCTGGCCTTCATCAATCGAGGGATTGAGTTGAGTCAGGAGATAATGATGCAGCTTTATAAGACCCCCGTCAGACCCCACTTGGAGTACTGTGCTCAGTTCTGGTCGCCTCATTACAGGAGGGATGTGGAAATGATTGAAAGGGTGCAGAGAAGATTTACAAGGATGTTGCCTGGATTGGTTGGTTCTAGATCTGGTAATGTACAATGAAACATGATTAATTAATAACCTCATAGTAAAGGAGCCCCTAGAAAGCAGTGATCATAACATGATTGAATTTTGCATTCAGTTTGAGGGAGAGAGGAGTGGGCCCAAGACAAATGTTTTAAACTTAAAACAAGGGCAATTTAAGGATATTAAGGCAGAGCTGGCTAAAATGAATTGGAGAACTAGGATAATTGATAATAGAGATGCAGTGGCAGTTATTTAAGGAGACATTTTATAACACACAGAAAAGATTTATCCCAATGAGAGAGAAAAAATATTCTGGGGGAAGGACGCATCATCCTTGGCTAACTAAGAAAGTTAAAGATAGGATCATATTGAAAGAAAAAGCGTACAATTTCACCAAGATTAGTTGCAGCTCATAAATTAGCTTCAATGTAGACAAATGTGAAGTCATCCATTTTGGACTTTAAAAGAAAACCAGGTACTTTGTAATGGGTTAAAAAAAACACAAATAGCGGAGCCAAAGAGACCTGGGGATCCAGGTACACGCATCAATAACATATAATGAAACAGGACAGAAAATAATCAGAAAGGCTGGTCTTTATCTCTAAAGGACTAGAATATGACGGTTGGAAGACATGCCTCAGTTATACAAAACCCTGCTTAGACCCCTTTCTGGAGCACTTAAGTGTCTGGGCACCATGCCATGGGAGTACTATATTGGCCTTGGAGGAACTGCAACAAATGATGCCTGGACCTCCAGGGGTAAATTATAAGAGATTACTGTAACTAGGAATAAAAACAAAATGCTGGCAATACTCATAAATTTAATGAAAGGTCGTCGACTTGTTTGTTCCGGGGCAGTCACACAACTTGGGCGAGGTACTTCAGATTTGGTCTGTGTTCAGAGCCAGGAATGTGTGACAGCAAACAAGACAGGAATTCCCCTGCACCGTTGCATATTCCTTCTATTCAAATAACTATCTAATATTCTCTTGCATGCCTCAAACGAACTTGCCTGCGCTATACTTCTAGGCAGTGCACTCAAAACCTGAACCATTTGTTGTCTGAAAAAGTTTTTTCTCATATCACATTTACTTCTTTTGCAAATCACTTAATATCTGTGCCCTCTTGTTCTTGATCCTTATACGAGCAGGAACAGTTTCTCCTTATTTACTCTGTCTGGCTCCTTCGTGATTTTGAACGTTACCAAGTCTCCTCTTAGCGTCATCTTTCAAGGAGAACAATCCCAATCTATCCTCATAACAAAGCTCCTTATCGCTGGAACCATTCTTGTGAAACTTTTCTGCACTCTCTTCAATGCATTCACATCCTTCCTATAGTGTGGCGCCCAGAACTGTGTACAATATTCCAGCTGAGGTCTAACTAGTGCCCTGTAAATGTTCAGCATAACATCATTACGCATCTATTCTATACCACAATTACTAAAACCTAGAATATTACATGCCTTATTAATTTTTCTCGCAACTGCTGTACCACCTTCAATGATCTATCTGCAGGGTTGCAGGGGAGAGGGTCTGGGTAAGATACTCTGTCAGAGAGTCGGTGCAGACCCAAAGGGCCGAATGGCCTCCTTCTACACTGAAGGGATTCCATGATTACCACCAATGCATCTTTCATCTCTGTAGCCATTCCTTTTAAGACCCAAGGATGCAGACCATCAGGTCCGGGGACTTATCAATCTTTAGTTCCATTCGTTTCCTAGCTTTTTTTGTCTAGTGATTGTGATTGTTTTAAGATCCCACCTCTCTTTTGCCCCCTTTTTTTCTACTATTCTTGGGATGGTGAAGACAAATACAAAGTCTGCCATTTCCTTGTTTCCTATTATTAATTCCCCAGTCTCAACCTCTATGAGACCAGTACTCACTTTTAGCTTCTCTTGTCCTTTTTATGTACTTATAGAAGTTCCCTACACTTTGATAATTCTTGCTATTTTCCTCTCGTGCATCAGTTTCTCCCTCTATTATTTTAGTTATCCTGTGCTGTTTTTAAAAATTCTCCCAATCTTCTGGCCAACTATTAATCTTTGTAGCGTTGTATGTCTTTTCTTTCAATTTGATCCAATCCTTTACTTCATTAGTTTGCCACGAATGGTGCATCCTTCAAATGTCTTCCACTATTTCTCTATTGCCTTACCTTTTAACTTATTTTCCCATTCCACTTTTGCCAACTCTATTTTCACAAATTTAAATAAAGCCTAGTTTCAGGCCCACATTTCTCATCCACAAACTGAATGCGAAATACCAGCATATTATGATCAATGCTTACCAAGAGCATCCTTTACTTTGAGGTCATTAATTAATCCTGTTCATATATTACCAGGTATAAAAATGTCTCTTTCCTGGTTGGTTCCAGAATGTATTGTTCTAAGAAACTGTCCTGAATATGAAGGCTGCCTTTTACAATTTATTTATCTAAGTCTTATGAAGGTTAAAATCTCCCACGAATGTTCCCATACCTTTCTTACAAGCCTTCATTATTTCTCGATTTCTCCTCTGTCCTACAGTGTAGCTCTTATCATGGGGCCTATAAACAACTCCCACCAGTGATTTTATACCTTTCCTATTTCTGATTCCGCCCAAACAGTTTCTACATCGTGATGCTCCACACAAGATTACTTATCACTACTGTACTGATTTAACTATTTATTAACGTGCTATCAATATCCTATCAATTACATTATTAAGTTTTGTTAATGTCAATTACATTATCAAGGGAAATGGGTGATGGGAATATGGGATGAGGAGTGTCTATGATGAGTGTTGGCACTGAACAAAGTCAATAAATTCTCTCAGCAAGGAAAGGGTGGCAAAAGGAGCAGGGACAATCAGGAACCTAAAAGGGAATCTACACATGGGGGCTGGGGGTATGGCTGAGGTATTAAATTAATATTTTGCATCCATCTTTACCGAGTAGGTAGATACGACCCAGGACATAGTGACAGATGAGGAAACTCTGTCCCGAGAAGGGCTCAGAATTGATAAAGAGGAAGCTTCGAGTAGACAGTTGGTATTGAAAGTTGACAAGGTGCTGGGACCAGATGAGATTGAATCCAAGGATATTGAAGGAAGTGAGAATGGAAACTGCAGAGGCACCGGTCATAATCTTCCAGTTTTCTCCAGGCTCAGGGGAGGTGCCAAAGAACTGGAGAATAGCAAATATTATTTCTTTGTTCCCAGCAATTACAGGCCAGTCAATTTAACATCAGTGGGTTGATTGGGAACAATCAACATGGATTTCTGAAGGGAAAATTGTGTTTAACTAACTTGCTGGAGTTTTGTTTGAGGAGAAAGCAAAAAAGTCAATGAGGGTAAAAAAGTCGAGGTGGTGTAAAGACTTTCAGAAGGCTTTTGAGACTGCTACACAACAGAGAAAAAGTTATAGCTCATGAATAAAAGCGGCTGTAGCAACGTGGATACAAAATTGGCCCAATAATAGGAAGCAGAGAGTAATGGTCAATGAATATTTTTTGCGCCGGAGGCAGATTTGTTGCGGTGATCCCCAGGGGCTAGTATTAGGATACTTGTTTTTCCTGATGTAAATATTAATGATCTAGATCTTAGTATGCAGGGGACAATTTCAAAGTGTGCAGACGACACAGAACTTGGAAGTATTATAAACTGTGAGGAGGACAGTGAAGAACTTCAAAAGCACATAGACAATTTGGTGGAGTGGACAGATGAAGTTCAATGTGGACAAGTGAGATGTGATGCATTTTGGTCGGAAGAACACGGAGAGAGAATATTAAAAAGGGGGTAAAATTCTTAAGGGGGTAATATTAAAAAGGGGGTAAAAATTCTCCCTCTGCAGGAGCGGAGGGACCTGGGTGTATATGTGCAAAGATTATTGAAGGTGGCAGGACAGTCAGGGTCACTTAAAAAAAAATCATCAGGCCATCATCATATTGGTTATGGGACTTTGCTGTGCATAAATTGATTGCTGTGTTTTCTACAACAGTGACTACTTTTTAGAGCACTTGTTTTAAATTTCTTTAGGATATCCTGAGGTTGTGAAAGGCACTTTAAAAATACATGTTTTTATTTCCTTTCTTCATATAGCTTATGTTGCACTCTCCCAAAAATGCTTCTTCCCTTTGCAGTCTCTGAAATGTTTGAGGTCAGAGCAGGGTAAATGGCACTATTTTGAACCGTGAATACTGCTTGCCTTGATGAGCTACAATTGTCAGTAATAATTATAGTACATGAAGTATGCTTATAAGCTTTTGTTGTTTAATACCATGTGTTGAAGGATCTTTTTATATTGTGCTTTTTTAAGGATCACAGGTATTGATATTCAAAAGACTTGGAAAATGTTGATATTCTTATTGATTTGTACATCTGGTTTTCATTGCACAAGTGGTATGACAAACCAGTAATTTACAGAAGGCCCATGCTTAGCATTCTGATAAAATCTAACAGATTATTGTAATTTAAATCAATATTTTTGAATGTAGTACTTTAAAGCAAACTAAGTTTTTATACCAACTGGAGTTGCAAGCATGATTACAATATTTAGTTAATTGCTTTCTTAACATTGTTTGGTCTTGTAGAATTTTACTGAGGTGCACATCTTGTAATGTTATAATTTAAGTATCTTCAGGAGGAAACTTGAATTCTTGTTTTGAACCATTTCTATACAGTGCATATGAACAATCTCAAGTGAATATTGCACCCATAAATACTATTTGTCACCAGACTTACAAAACAAAAACAATGCGCAGAACAATGTTCAATCATCCTGAATAGTTTTTATGTTTGGAAATTGTAGGCGAAATGAAATTATAGGCTAAATTTTAAATGACGTTAGTCCAAGATTTTCAATCATGACAGTTGTGGTGATCTGATTCCTTACTGATTGTTGCTGTGAAGGAGCGGGGAAGAAGCGGATAAAGAAAGCACGACACTGTTGGAAAGCAAGATATTCTTTACTTAGTGATCCCAATGTTTACCACATGTTTGATTGTAGTTGAAAGAACATGCCTACATTGCCACAAGATATTATTTGTGCTGGCATACAGACTGCAAAAAGAGTGCATATGTTCACCTTTCCAACTGCCAAAGTATGTGTTTTTATAGCTTTTGGGCACAAAATATATTTAACTGCCTACCAAATAACAAGCATCCATTTTGCATTTTACAGTCAACCGCACTGTAAAGTTATCTAACTCACCCTTCCAGTTGAACCGCACTCCAGGTAAACATCTAAGTGAGAACATCCTAGTTTTTTTTAGGTTTTATGACATTTACTACAGTCAAAATGTGGTGTACTACATTTAAAGATAGTAATTGCAAACATTTTTCTGTCCGGTATGAGGCTGCTCTCACCCCAAGGGCCCAATTGCACTTCCCTGCTCTGTACATAGACATCTATATGCAAATCTTGGGTATAACCCAGATAGCCAAATGGTGTAGGATAGAATTAGAGTTGAATCTTAACTTCCGAGAGACACTTTACATATTGTGTTCCTCCAATCAGTGCCAAGTGAATCTTCAGTTAATGCCAATCACCTGAATACAATAAAGAAAGCAGTTACAATAAAGAAAGCTGGCCTGGCCAGCAATGTTAACAGTGAACGAATGAAACCTAGTTAACATACAATTGACAAACAAGTTCTAGTTTTCAATAGCACCAGCCTGGAGACCTTTGTACTACAGTATCTATATAACTGCCCTTAAAACTAGATTAAATTGATTAAATTTAAAGATTTTATATTTATTTCATATTTGAATGACCTGTGCCCAGTATTTATGTGGCCTTTTCAGTTTGGTTTTGGTCAGTTATGATGTCAAGGATGTAGATGGCAGAGAATTTGTAGATGGTAATGTCATTGACTGTCAAGGGCAGGTGGTTAGACACACTCGTGGGAAATGGTCATTTCTTGCCAGTTGCATGGTTACTGGCTTGCTGTTAATAACAAAGCCTGAATGTTGTCCAGGTCTTTTTACATGTGAGAGCAGACTGCTTTATTATCTGAGGAGGTACAAATGGCACTAATTGAAAACTGCAGTCATCAGAGTATAACCCCACTTCTAACTCATGAAGGAGGAAAGATCAGAGGAACTGCTGAAGCAATGTCCTGGGATTGAGATGATGTGCTTCAACAACCACCAACATCTTTCTTTTGTGCTAGATATGGCTGCAGTCAATGAAAGGATTTCTCCTGATTCCCATAATCTTTTTGAAAATCTAAGCAGACAGTGCCCTCTGGACTCCCCTCACCCATCACCTTGGTAACTTTGAAAGTACAATCCAATTCAGAAGGTATAACATTTTAATGAAACCATTTTGGGTGTCTCCAGTAGGCCCTTCTGCAGAAAAGCAATCTTGTATTACATCTCTGGTGATTCACTGCCTCAAGCATTTTTCAATAACTGATGTGAAATTAATGAGCCAATATTTATCTGGGTCCATCATGTCACTTTTTAAAGATGGGGATCTATATATTGTAGAAGTTCACAATTCTAGCTTTAATGTAAAGAGTTATAATATATTGTAGTTCAAGTGATACTTTGTAGATCTACCTGGCTCAGTACATCATGTTTTTGCTTAATTTGCATCATAAGCTCCAAGAATTGTGGTTTGGAACAACAAATCTTCTTGATAACTTTGGCAGATATTATATTTGTTGGAAGGTCTTTAAGAGCTCCAAAAAAAGCACAAATAAACCAACTTGGCTTCCAAAGGTACCCAGTTTTCATTTATGACTCAACATGCTGACATTCATGAAGGCCAAATCCTTTAATGCCAAAGGCTACTTCATAACTGTGCTTAAGAGATGCAGGGGAGGAGATGCAGCTGAAAATTATTGGAGGTTTCTGTTACTGCCACCACCCCCTCCATCCCCAACTGTAGAACTCACTCGGGTGAGGCCGGAAATTCCCACCCGAGGTCAATGGAGATTTCCATTGTTAGACCCCCACTGTGCTGATTCTGTGGCAGGCGACGTGGTAGAGTTCCGGCCACTGACTGTTATGAACCTCTAGATAATTGCCTTGTAGTTTTCAATTATAAGACTTCGATTTTCTTGATTGATCCAAATTTGAGGTCAAAAATTATTAGACTATAAGATATAGGAGCAGAATTAAGCCATTTGGCCCATCGAGTCTGCCCTGCTATTCAATCATGACTGTTAAATTTTTCCAACCTCATTCTCCCACCTTTTTTCCCTGTAACTTTGATCCCCTTATCAATCAAGAACTACCTATCTCTGTCTTAAATACACTCAATGACCTGGCGCCACAGCCTTCTGTGGCAATGAATTCCATAGATTCACCACCCTCTGGCTGAGGAAATTCCTCATCTCGGTTCCAAAAGGTCATCCCTTTATTCTGAGGCTGTACCCTCGGATCCTAGTCTCACCTACTAATGGAAGCATCTTTCCCATGTCCATTTTATCCAGGCCTTTCAGTATTCTGTAAGTTTCAATGAGATTCTCCCTTATCCTTCTAAACTCCATCGAGTACAGACCCAGAGTCCTCAAACGCTCCTCATAGGTCAAGCTTTTCATTCCTGGGGTCATTCTCATGAACCTCCTCTGACCCTCTCCAGAGCCAGCACATCTTTCCTTAGATACGGGGCATAATTGCTCACAATTGACCAAATGTGGTCTGACCAGAGCCTTCTAAAGCCTCAGCAGTACATTCCTGTTTTTGTATTCTAGTCTTCTCAAAATGAATGCTAACATTACATTTCTTTCTTAACTACCAACTCAACCTGCAAGTTAACCTGAAGAGAATCCTGAACTAGAACTCCCAAGTCCCTCTATGCTCCGATTTCTGAATTCTCTCACCATTTAGAACATAGTTTACACCTTTATTCCTCCTGCCAAAGTGCATAACCTCACACCTTCCCACACTGTATTCCATCTGCCACTTCTTTGCCCATGCTCCTAACCTGTCCAAGTCCTTCTGCAGCCTCAATACTACCTGTCCCATCATCTATCTTCGTATCATCTGCAAACTTAGCCACAATGCCCTCAGTTCCTTCATCTAGATCATTGATGTATAAAGTGAAAATTTTTACTCCACTGGTGACCAGTTGCCATCCTGAAAAGGACCCTTTTATCTCCACTCTCTGCTTTCTGCCAGTCAGCCAATCTTCTATCCATGCTCGTATCTTGTCTCTAACACCAGGAGCACTTATCTTACTCAGCAGCCTCCTTTTGCAGCACCTTGTCAAAGGCCTTCTGTAAATCCAAGCAGATAACATCTACTGGCTCTCCTTTGTCTAATACTGCAATGAAGTTACTGTAAAAATCCCCTAGTCGTCTCACTCGGCGTCTGTTCGAGTACACTGAGGGAGAATTTAGCATAGCTAATGCACCTTACCAGCACGTCTTTCGGAATGTGGAGGAAACCAGAGCACCCGATGGAAACCCAAGCAAGCATGGAGAGAATGTGTGGACTCCGCACAGACAGTGACCCAAGCCAACAATTGAACCCGGGTCCCTGGTGTTGAGGCAACAGTGCTGACCACTGTGCCACCATGCTGTCCACTGCAATACCGTTACATCTGACTCCAGCTTCTCCCTCTCAAACTGCAGGGTGAATTCTATCATATTATGGTCATTGCCTCCCACGGGTTCCTTCACCTTAAGCTCCCTTATCAAGTCTGCCTCATTACACATCGCCAAATCCAGAATTGCCTGTTCCCGAAAGGGCTCCACCACAAACTGCTCCTAAAAGTCATCTCATAGACATTCCAAATTCCTTTTCTTGGGATCCAATCTGATTTTCCCAGCCCACCTGCTCATTGAAGTCTCCCGTGATCAGTGTAACTTTGCCTTTCTTACACGTCTTTTTTAATCTCCTGGTGTATCTTGTGCCCCACATCCTGACTATTGCTTGGGGGGCCTGTACATAACTCCCATCAGTCTTTTTACCCTTGCACTTCCTCAACTCTACCCACACAGATTCTACATCTTCTAACCCAAATTGTTTCTTGCTATTGACTTAATTTCTTACTAACAAGGCAACCTCACCCCCTCTGCCCACCTGCCTGTCTTTTTGATAGGATGTGATTTGATACGATAGAATTCACTCTCAGGAAGGAAAAGATAGTACTCAATTTCGTGTAATTCGAATTTCACCAAAACCAGTAGGAAACATTGGTGAGGATGTAACTCCCAAAGCCTGTGACTCCAGTATTAATGGGGTGCTGGGAAGGATGCAAATAAACTGAAATTGGCTGAAGAACTCAGTGTCACCTGACTCCCCAAAGCCTGCCCACCATCGACAAGACATAAGTCAGGAGTGTGATCGAATACTGTCCACTTGCCTAGATGAGTGCAGCTCCAACAATACTCGAATGTCATCATCATCTCATACAAGGCAGCCCTCATGATTGGAATCTCATCCACCACCTTAAATGTTCACAACCTCCATCACCGATCCACCGTAGCAGCAATGTGTATCATGTGCAAAATGCACTGCAGCAACTCACTAAGGCTCCTTCAACATCACCTTCCAAATTCATGAACTCTGCCACTGAGAAGGGCAAGGGCAGCACGGGGGAACATGACCACTTGCAAGCTCCCCTCTGAGTTGCACACTATCCTGACTTGGAACAATATCGCTGTCCTTCACTGTAGCTGGGTCAAAATCCTGGAACTCAACCACCTCATCCACCCACTACCACCACCTGCAACACTGTGCATGTTCCTATATCGCATGGACTGGTGGTTCAGGAAAGCAGCACACTGCCACCTTCTCAAGGTGCTGGGCTAGCCAGTGGCACTCGCATCAAAGTAACGAATTTTTAAAAAAGGCCAGGTACGTGGAGACCCTGACAATCTTAACAGCAGGGAATAAAAACATCCTGGCAGACAGGAAACAAAGAGTAGGAATAAAGGGTCTTTTTCCAAGTGGCTTACAGTGACTCATCGGGTATCACAGAGATCGGTGCTGGGACCCCAGCTATTCCTGATGTATGGTGATGATTTAGATGAGGGAACTAAATCTAAGTGCGGCCCCGTTATAACGCGATGGTTGGGGTCCATAAAATGTTATCGCGAAAAAAACGGGGTCGCGCTAAATTTGCCAATTTTTTGCGGGGAAAAAAGGGTCCAATGATTCATCGTGTTATATCCGAATTCGCGCTAAATCAGGGCGCGTTAAATCGGGGTTCCACTGTATTTCCACATTTTTTGAGATGAGACAAAGCTGGGTGGGAGGGTGAGCTGTGAGGACAATGCAGATATGCTTCAGTGTGATTTGGACAAGTTGAGTGAGTGGACAAATACACGGCAGATGCAGTATAATGTGGGTAAATATAAGTTTATCCACTTTGGTAGCAAAAACAGGAAGGCAAATGGCTATAAATTGGAAGAGGGGAATTGCAATGAGTTTGGAGTGTCCCTGTACACCAGTCACTGAAAGTAAGCATGCAGGTGCTGCAGGTAGCAAAGAAAGCAAATGGTATGTTGAACTTCATAGCGAGAGGATTCAAATACAGGAGTAGGGATGTCTTGCTGCAGTTATACAGAGCTTTGGTGAGACCACACCTGGAATATTGTGTGCAGTTTGGTCTGCTTATCTGAGGAAGGATGTTCTTGCTACGGTGGGAGTGCAGCAAAGGTTTACCAGACTGATTCCTGGATGATAGTATGAGGAGAGATTGAGTCGGTTAGGATTATATTCACTGGCGGGGCTGGGTGGGGAGATGGGACAGTGGGGAGAACAGCCTAAGGATACAGGGTAAACCATTTAGGATTGAGATGAGAAGAAATTTCTTTACCCATAGAGTGGTGAGACAGTGGAATTCTCTACCACAGAAAGCGGTTGAAACCAAAACATGATGGGGGCAATTCTCCCATTTGGCTGCGCTGCTTTTTGTAATGCATCGGGCCAGGAGAAATCAGCGGCAGTGGATTCACACTGGGTAACCGGGCCGTCGCGCATCTCCCAGCCTAAGTTTTTTTCGCATCAACGGATTCACGCTGAAAATCAGAATAATGGCGATTTGCATTCATTAACATACGTTAGCATGTCATGAGCGGGCCCAAGACTAGAATCTCCACCCCCGCTAGCGTCTCCCCATTCTCTGGCGGGGTTTACAACTGCTCTATATAAGTTGGCGTGGCAGCGTTGAACAGGAGTAAGGAGGTAAGTGTTATGGAGCTGCAGCCCCCAGAATGCAGGGAAGGTTGGAGGCAGGATCTGGAAAATTTTTGCTTGGTATGGGGAAGTTCTTGGAGAGCTGGAAGTGCTGTCCCCAGGCCCAGGGATGTTTGATGTAGTCTGTATGGGGTGGGGTCCTTCACTGAGTGCTGGTCAGGCTGTTGTCTGCAGCCACAGATGTCTGTAGGGTATGGTGAGGGACTGTACTGAGTGCTGGGTTTTTAGAGAGGGCTGGAGTGGGGGGGGGGGGGTGCACCATGTGCTGCTTGGGGGCTCAACAATTCAGGCAGCTAGTGCTTCAAGCAGGAGCGCTCATGTTAGCATAGACACTCATACTGCATGTACTCTGCAGTGAATGGGAACCCATCTTGTGATAATTAGGTGCCTTGTCTCTGACCATGCCTGGAAAGGAATGCTGTAGTTGCACTCATGGCAATGGCTCAAGGGTGTGCAATGGCCATGCCCGAACACCAACCATAAGACAAAGGAGCAGAATTAGGCCACTCGGCCCATCGAGTCTGCTCCGCCATTCAATCATGGCTGATATTTTTCTCATCCCCATTCTCCTGCCTTTTCCCCGTAATCCCTGACCCACTTATTAATCAAGAACCTATCTCAGTCTTAAAGACACTCAATGACCTGGCCTCTACAGCCTTCTGCGGCAAAGAGTTCTACAGATTCACCACTCTCTGGCTGAAGAAATTCCTCCTCATCTCTGTTTTAAAGGATCGTCCCTTTAGCCGAGGTTGCGCCCTCTGGTTCCAGTTTTTCCTACTAATGGAAACATCCTCTCCCCGTCCACTCTATCCAGGCCTCGCAGTATCCTGTAAGTTTCAATTAGATTCCCCCCTTATCCTTCTAAACTCCAATGAGTACAGACCCAGAGTCCTCAACCGTTCCTCATACGACAAGTTCTTCATTCCAGGGATCATTCTTGTGAAGTTCCTCTGGACCCTTTCCAAGGCCAGCCCATTCTTCCTTAGATATGAGGCCCAAAATTGCTCACAATACTCCAAATGGGGTCTGACCAGAGTCTTATACAGCCTCAGAAGTACATCCCTGTATGATCTCCCTGCCTGCCGTGTTTACAATGCCAATGGCAGGCAACCTAATCAGGTGATGCATGGCACCACAGATTGTGTTGTGTTGTCAGCATCCAATAGTGGGAGTACTGGTCCCAGTGAGGGATTGGGGGGGGTGCGGATGTTGGTGCAGGGGTTAGTGTTAGGGTTGCAAGCAATGACCTATGTATCAATCTCTCTCTAACCCCTGCCATGCAGAATGGATTTCGGTCTTATTGATCTAGAGCTGGCCATCATGGCTGAGGAGGAGGTGGCTCAGGAGATCCAGGGAGTAGCTAGGGCACTCCAGGAGCAGCCAGTGGCAGGCTCTCAGGAAGGAAGGAAAGAGGCTGCCAGGGATGCCCATGAGGTGGGAGAACAGTCACCTGAATGGAGAAGGAGGATGCAAAGGCCATGACAATACTGGACCAGGACGTAATTTGAGGGCCTACCGGAGGCCATGTGCCATCACTGGCTCCGCCTATTTAAGGATATGGTCCAGCACTTGTATGAGGACCATATCCTCATATGGTTGCATACCTGGCACCTCAAGGGAGAGGAGGCCACCCACTCCCAGTAGAAGTTAAGGTGATGGTAGCACTTAGCTTCTACGCAACAGGGTCGTTTCAGGCACCCAGTGGCGACCTCTGTGGAATCTCGCAGGCCTCAGTCCACAGATGCGTTTGCCTGGGCAGGCAAGTAGATACACTTTAATGTGGGCCAGGCACTGCAGGAAACCTGGGTTTTGCTGCCATTGCCGGGATGCCCATGTTCAGGGAGCAATGGATGGGACACATCACCCTGCGGTCCCCATGAGTTGAGAGGCAACCATTCATTAACAGGAAGGGGTTCCACTCACTGAATGTTCAAATTGTCTGTGACCATAGACGAACATCATGCAGATCTGTGCACGCCACCCAGAGAGTGTTCATGATAGCTATGTGCTGAGGCAGTTGGACATCCCTGGGCTCTTTGAAGACCAGCTCAGGTTGCCAGGATGGCTCGTGGGGGACAAGGGCTAGCCGCTGAGGTCATGGCTGATGACGCCAGTGTGAAGGCCTGAGGCGGAGGCCCGCTACAATGAGGCCAACGCTGCCACCCGATCCATAGTGGAATGTTGCATAGGATTGCTGAAGATGCGGTTCCGCTGCCTGGACCACTCTGGCGGTGCCCTACAGTATGACCCTGAGTGGGCCTCAGGCATCATTATAGTCTGCTGCATCCTGCACAACATTGTGCAGCACCGGGGAGACCAGCTGGAGGAGGAGGATCGATACCAGGCAGAAGGGGAGGACTTGCCACATGAGGAGCTTGAGGACAGGCGGCAATGGCAGAGGTCTGCTAGGGCAGGGCTACAGGGCTGCCCTAATAGCAGCCCACTTCACCTACTTGGTGCCCAACACCCTGCCACCACACCCCAGGAGCCATTGCAGCCGCCACCCCCCCACAACTCAAAGCTGGTCCCTCAACACACATGACCCTTCCCCACCCCTTCTCAGCACCCCCTCTCACCCCCCAACTTCGAGAAACATCACAACAGGTTAATGCGCCTGGGCTGGCCATGGTAGCGAGTCTTTGGTAAAGGCTGGAGGATGATGATGACTCACTGTAAGGCACACTGAGATCCTGCCCCTGGTGCCACTCAAGTCTGACTCCTGCCTGTTCTCCGACTGCACACTGACACCTGGGCGCATGTAGCAGTAAGGGTTCAGAGCATGAGCGGTTTGACTAAGGGTTCAGGGGATGCTGTGGAAAGTAGGGCAGGCAGTCTATAACTTTTGGCCAAGGTGCTGGTATCACGCAGCACAGCAGTCTGCGCCTCAGTGTGTGGGATTGGGGTACACTCAGCTCTGTGGGGAGAGTAAGAGACATATTAGTCACAGCTGCGAGGTGCAAATAACATTTAATGGTACTCTTAACATTTACAAAAATTTAACCCTGATTACTGGTGACCTACTTGGATAGTCAAAAAGATTGATTTGCCCTCTTAGTGACCCTACAACTTTCTAATCTTGTATGGCCTACTCCTTCGTCTAGGTGCTCCACCAGGATGCACATCAGACGTGGAGGTGTCCAGCTGTGGTCCACGCCCCGTTGCCTGTAATGCCCTTGGTGGCCATCCCCTGGGGGGCTGAGATCTGGAGGGCCCCGGCCGACTTGGTGTTTCTGTGCCACCCTGTTCATCCAGCTGTCCCTGAGATGTCCCTGTGTGAGGAAGGGGGGTGTGGAAATCGGAAGGTCTTGAGACGTCCAGTCTTCTGGGTGGAAGGACCTTGCATGGGCTCCAGCCCTTCCTGCTCCCTCGAGGTGCCCATAGGCCCCGGGGATACTCCATGGGTTGCCAGGGTAGCTGGATTGAGCTCTAGAAGCTCCAGCATCACCTGGCTCTGCCAATGCCGATGCGTCTGCCCCATGGTCTGTGATCCCTCAGCCCTGGCCTTCAGAGAGCGGAGCCCCTTCACTACAGCATTCTCTGAGTGAGCCAAGTTCTGGAGCACCTCAGCATTAGACCTGTGAGACTGGGCTAAGTTGTCGAGCCCACAGCCAGGGCTTGCTGTGTTGCCAGAATCCCAGCGAGAGCCCCCAGCCATGGCCAGCTGTCTCTCCAATGTACATGACACCCGTGGCCATGGACTGATGTGCCTCCAGGATGCCAGCAACACCTTTGGCCATAGCCTGCTGTGTCTCTGCCATGGTCCGCTGTGTCTCTGCCATGGCCCACTGTATCTCCAGGATAGCCTGGACCCTGTCACCCATGAGGCCAAACCCCTGTGCCAGTCTTTCCACTGAGGACACCACCCTTGCAGTATTGGCTTGGTTATCATGCTGTGCCAGTACCGCCTCCTGCGACAGCACTCTGTTTGATTCCTCTAAACAACCTTGCAGTCGCAGCATGGTTGCTGACTGCCCATCCACAACTCCTCAGGTTTTCTGGTGCTACTCCATTAGCTTCGGGATGAATGAACCCTGAGGCCCAGCATCTGACTTGGGGACGGCTGAATCCTAGCCTCCGGCAGACTTCTGTGTGCCCGAGTCCTCGGATGTGCCCACCTCCACCCGATGTGCATTAGCGGCTGTGATGTGCTCACTAGTAAGAGGCCCGGAAGCCTCAGCACTAATATGACGCACCCTGTGTTGGTGGGTTGTGTGGTTGATGTCTGTGCCAAATCACTGGTGCTGTCCTCGGAGGATTCATCAGAGCCTCCCTCCGAGGTGTCATCTGTGGTGCCCAGGGGAGTTGGTTCAGGAGTGGCGAAAGAAGACTTAAGAACAGAGCTCAGCTGATGCTCACTTGCATGCCGGACACCAACCTTGCTGGTCGTTTACTATTCTAGGCTCATTCCCACCTACTCACTCCCAGCTCCAGGGCACGCTGCGCAGAAACAGTCAACAGCCATAGCTCAGGAACACCACTCACCAGTCTTTTCCCCCTCATGGTAGTTGTGCATGTTTTTCTTCTGTGGGGACATAAGGGGGATTAAAAGCATGATGTATGGAAGAGCATGGAGTACAATGTATGTCAGGGTTGGGAGCTCGTGCTGGCCGTTTTGGGGAAATGGGTCCCCACTGGGGGGTGCTGATTGGGGGGCTGCCACAGGGGTTGGAGGCAGTACGAGGGGGGCTGTGGCTGGTGTCTGCCCTTGAGTGTCTCAGGATGGTTTGACATTGTAAGCACAGCATATGTACAAGTTTCAGAATGGGATGCACACTCACCCTTGCTGCCCGAAGATGATCATTCAGTATCTTCTGGTACTGGTCTCCAGACCAAGGTGTCAGTGTCCTGGCATTCACAACTGCAGCCACTGTCTTCCATTACACGCTTGCTGTGTGAGCTCTTGGACGACGGCCCTGAATGGGGTACAGCTGGAGCAGTTGGCGCCCCTTCTCCATTGCGTCCAGCAGGCAGACTTGCTCACTTTCGGAAAAACTGGGACCACTTTTCTTGGATGCCATCTTCCTGGCCTGACTGCCTGTATGTCCGTAATTGCAGCTTATATACAGCGCTGGCATGTTATGGGAGTCCAGGTGCAGTCAGTTTGGGCCAGTCATGGGCCTGTTAGTTAAATTTCATTGTGAATAATGCACAGACAACCTGCTTTTAATAGAGGGTGAGCCATCTCCAAAGGTGCTGATTGGGCTAACTCAACAAGGTACTGTGTCCAGGGTTGGAAAGCTCAAGGTTGTTACTCAACGAGGGGGAATGCTTGCAGGTGGAGTCTGTGCATAGCAGCACAGCACTGTGTGTGTGTGTGCGCGGGTGTGTGTGTGTCAGCGGTGAGGCCAGTGCTCTGTGTGAAGGGATGGGGCGCCAGCGATGTCTGGGTCAGTGGGAGATGGGGAGGCCAGCAATGTTCATGTGGGGGGGGGGGTGAAAGGCCAACAATGCCCGTGGGGGGGTGGGGGTGAGGCCTGAGGAGAGAAAGGGCAGCGATGAGGCTAGCAATGTCCGTGAGGGAGTGAGAGGCCAATGATCTCAGTGCTGGGAGGACTTGTTTAATGATCTCCCAGCGATTGGTGCATGTACAGTGGCCCACTCAGCGCGCTGATTTCAGCCTCTATAGTGGGAATAGGCCCCAGCCGCTGATTTTTCAAGTGAATAGTGCCCTTTGCAGTTCAGAGTGTGAGAGATTCATTTTGAAAATCCCATTGGAAAAAAAGTGACATTTACTCCAGTTTTCACGCAAATTCGAAACAGAATGTTTTGGGAGAATGGCCCTCATGATATAATGAATGGTGGAGCAGATTTTCTGTGTCTCTATTAATATTTGTAGGGTCAGGAGCATAGCTTGGTGGGAGGGAGCACTTGCGGCAGGGGACCACATTTAATCAAACTCGGAGATGGCTCCTGGCTCTGGGAGAATGCATCTGCTCCAGCTGGTGATTACATGGGCTGGAGAGTGAAGGGGGCTGATGATCAAGAGGACTCTTTGAGGTGAGGATTTGGGGAGAGAAGGCTGGTGATTGGCTAATTGGGAGGGCTGGTGGGTTGGGGGCAGTGCTGATGATTTGGAGGGATGAGACCGGAAATTGGGAGGGATGGGGTTGGCTGAGGGTGATGTCTGGAGATCACGGCTCTCTTTTGTGTTGGTTGAGACTCAATATCTTAAGTCTGGTGGGGTTAATTTCTGTCACCATTTCCTATCTGTACACTATGACAGATTAGTAATGCAGTGGGATACTTTGGTCAAATTTAGTAATCAGTTAATCAGAGGCTTAGAAACTGAGTGTTAGCCTGCAACTAACTCATGAATGGGCAACATCACAGAAACTAATATTTCTGGCCTGGAGTCTGTGGATGGATTAACCTTGCGATGTGACTTAGTGCTAATTGACTACAGAAAGGCACTTACAAGACTTGATTGTAAACCAATCACTGGCTAAGATTTATAAACAGAAAATGCTGGAAATGCCAGGCAGTATATGGAGAGCAAAACAGAGCTACTTTTTAGGTCAGTTAGCTTTCATCGGAAAGATGAAAGTTTGATGAAAGTTCATAAGCCTGAAACATTAACTCCGTTTCTCTCTCCCTCTACAGCTGCTGGCTGACCTTTAATATTCCCAGCATTTTCTGTTTTTATTTCAGATTGACAGCATCTGCTGTATTTTGCTTTTCTGTCTCTGACCAAAATTCACTGGTAATGATATATGAATATTTCTTTACCTTATAAAGTCTTTACTTTGTTTGATTACTCACAAAGGATTGTATACCTTCAACTCTCCAATTCTGCTTAAAGTAGACAAGCATCCCATGGTAATCTGAGGAGGATTAAAACGTTTATTTATTAGTCACAAGTAAGGCTTACATTAACATTGCAATGAAGTTACTGTGAAATTCCCCTAGTCGCCACATTCTGGTGCCTGTTTGGGTCAATGCATCTAACCTTTCAGACTGGGAAGAAACTGGAGCATTCGGAGGACACACACACACACACACACACACACACACACACACACACACACACACACACACGGAAAACGTGCAAACACCACACAGACAGTGGCCCAAGTTGGGTCCCTGGCGCTGTGAGGCAGCAGTGCTAACCACTGTGCCACCGTGCCCCCCATGGTGTCTCCCTTAACTACCCTGAAAATTAGAGAACACAACTTTGAAATTAGTTATTATAGCTCCCCCTTTTTACCCCTCCTTCAGCCCTACATTTATGTATCCACACTATGAATGAATATTTTGCAGTATAGGTTGATCTACTGCATTGGTTAATTTTTGGTGAAGTGAGTTAGGAACTTAATTGAAAATAGTATTTTTAAATCTCTTCAAAAATATTGTTGTCATTCTCCATTTCGATTGTGAGATGATGAAAAACCACTAGAGTAGGAATTCCAAGTTTCTTAAAATTAACACCCTTGGAGTTTGGGGTTGAAAGGAGCGTTAGCATGAGAGTGGGAAGGATTTTAAAATTTGTAAGTAGTAGCTCATACAATGGTATACAAGTGTTTTTTTATTTGTTTTTGCTGGATGATGCTCTTGACATAATGTATAATTCTATCGTTGGTTTGTCTTCAGAAACAACCATGTAATTTTCATGTACTCCAGCTTACTCCAACTTGGAAAAGAACTGAAGATTTTTTGTTCAATAAGTCTCTTTGGAGTTTGGGTCAAATTTAATTGCAATGGTAAATTTATTGTACGATGTAAGTAGCATTTCTTCCCAAGATGTCACCTGGATAAGAAACTCCCTATTTTGTACATATTTGGTCAAAAATCAAGTTTTTGATTTGATTTGTTATCATAGAAATGAATCATAGAAACCCTACAGTGCAGAAGGAGGCCATTTGGCCCATCGAGTCTGCACCGACCACAATCCCACCCAGGCCCTACCCCCACATATTTACCCGCTAATCCCTCTAACCTACGCATCTCAGGACTCTAAGGGGCAATTTTTAACCTGGCCAATCAACCTAACCCGCACATCTTTGGACTGTGGGAGGAAACCGGAGCACCTGGAGGAAACCCACGCAGACACGAGAATGTGCAAACTCCACACAGACAGTGACCCGAGCCGGGAATCGAACCCGGGACCCTGGAATGAATTATTTATTGTTTATGGTTGCTGGTAGCGTTGAAGCAATATCCAAGTAAAGACACCACCCAATATATTGCATGTTAGAGTTCACAAGGCCCCAAGATCAGTCATTGGCATGTGTTGAGTTAACTGATCTAGGGCAACAGTTGGAAGACTAAAGTAATTCTTAACATTGTTGCACTGGATGAAATTGAACCTGGTTGTTGTACATTGATTTCTGCTGAAAACTATACATATATGAACCAAGGGGAAAATCAGCTATAATGCCTTAGCAGAATATCATTCTTGATTCTACTTCAGTTGTTGGTTCCCGTCTGAACCACAATAACTGGATTCTCTCTCTTTCGCTCCCAGTAGATCTTCCAAATCTTGGTACTGGACAGGCAATCAATCCTAATATTGATTAACATGATATTGATTAACATAACAGATACGGCACAATGACCATAGCACTATGATGGTGGAGACTGTTCAAGTGTGGGGAATAAAAAGGAATGTAGAAAATATGATAGGGGAATAGATACTGTTCTTTGCAGCCAAGACTGGTTTGGTTGCCTGCTCAGTGCCAATGTTTGTAGATCTACTTGAAGTGTACATGAATTATCACGGAGTGGCACAAATAGAGAACATTGGTTTGGCATAATTACTGTTCCAGATAAATAGCTGCAAGAATTAAATATGTCAGATTGAGTCACCTATGGCACAGAAGGAGGCCATTTGAACCATTGAGTCCTTACAGAGCAATCTAGTCAGTTTCACACACCCAGTTGATCCCCTTATCCCACAAGTTTACTTCCTTCAAGTGTCCATTCAATTTTCTTTTGAAGTAATTGTTTCTATTTCTACTATCATGAGGGCAGCAGGTTCCAGGCCAGTATCATTTGCTGCAAAAAAGAAAAGATCCTTACTTGCAGTTCCCATGCATCTCTTTACCCAAAATCTTAAACCTATGTCTCCTAGTCATTCTACCATTAGCTAGGGTTAGCTAGGCTCTGGTGGGTTTTCAAACCACAATCAGTTTGGTGAGAGATGTTTCAGAGAGAGGAGGGCAAAGATGTTGCCCCTATTGTCCCTGTGCCAGTCTCTGCCTGTTAGTTGAAATTCAGTGTATTTTACACTCGAGCTGGGTCACATAATTTTTCTCTGGTTTGAACTATGGCTTATCTTAACCATTTTCTCTGAGAGCTCTGTAGATTCTGTGAGAAGAATATTACGTTCTGGAGACTAAGTCCAGTGCTGGAGGTCTGAATGACTTTTACTAGAGAGCTCATTAATAATGCATCCGTGAGGAGCACATCGAACCTTGTGGAAGGGCAGGCAGGAAATGGCCATCCTTGCTGTCACCTCCTAGACTCCACCGTTTGGGGATCAAATTTAAAAGCACCTGGACAGCCATATTCATTCCTCCACTCTGAGCCTTGACTTCCTCACCCCAGACCTGCCTCTATCTCATCCTCCCCTTTGCCCAGCCTTAGTGCAGCTGTGCAAAAGGATGTCAATATCTCTAAATGACACTGGGAAGAGAAGGTGAAAGCATGTCTACTAACCTCAAAGTCCAGGAATAAGTCTATCTTGTCAGATGCACATTACTGGAGAAGAACAAGATTACCGTGTGTCGGCCTTTTTAATGAGCATTCGTGATATGCAAATTAGGTTCCTGACATAGCTCCACAGGACACCTGCCCCAGTTTTAATCCTCCATGATAGTGGAGAGAACAAGATTCCAAACAAATTTCCCATTGTTGGGAAACTGATCTCAATCCCGCCCCCCCCTCACCCCCCTCCAGCCACTATTGCCATTGTTGGTAGGAACGGAATATTCCACTCTGTGCCTCTGTAAAGTGACTTGTGGTCTTGACAAATGCAACTTAATAGGTCAACAACAGAAAATGCTGGAAAATCTCAGCAGGTCCGACAGCATCTGTGGGGAGAGAATAGAGCCAATGTTTTGAGTCTAAATGACCCTTCGTCCAGCTCTTTGGGGAAATTGAGGGAAGATGAAATAAACTAAAGATATATTCACAAAATTATAAAAGAATCAGAATCCCATTATCTGGAGCAATGGAAAAAAAAGACTTGTCCACTGTTTTACTTCACTTTTATTACAGTACAGTACTGTTTGAAACTTTTTACTTGGTGAAAGTGGAAAAAACACTTGTGAAATTTCACTGTGCAATCTTGCACGCTGTATTTAAACTGCGTGATTGGTCTATAGTACTTGAAAGCATAAAACTTCCTTGCAGTAACTTCAAGACGTTCAGGGTATTTATGAATTACAGTTAAGAGATGTACAGTCTTCTGGGATGGTCCAAGATCTTTTTGCTTTCTTTGGTCTAACGGTTGCTTTCATCCTTCTATTTATGTTTGTGAACTAATTCTAGTCCAGTTGGCAGAGAAAGATTTCATGCATTGTGCTTCGCCTTCTGTCATATTTTGAAATTGTGTCTTACTTCACTCTTGCATATCATTCTGCCGTCTTATGAACTTTCCCATCATACATGACGCATCAGGCTGAAACAACTTCAATCAACCTATTTCTACCTTTTAAATGCATGTTTAGAGTTGCGAGAACCAACTTTCTCACCACTCCAGCAATGATTGGTGCTGTTATGTCACCACTTGTTTTGTCATTTGTATAGATCTACCTTTTCACTTCTCTTATAATATGGTGGCAAGCCACCTTTGCAATTCTTTCTCAAGGAAATCAGACCTTTATTGAGTTAATTTTCTCCACTAATTCCAATCCCCATAATTATAGTAAGGAACTGCCTTCTGTGCTGTTTGAACAGGTTATTAACTATCTGGACCTGGACTCATTGAGGGGTCCTCCTGATTTTCTGCCATATTGTGAGGAATCCTGAACATACGGATTTTTTAAGCCATCACTAATCTCCAGAACCCCCATCAAAATTCCAAAAGCCATACATGGATCTAGCCCCAAAGGCATGAGGACAGTGTATTTCCTTCTTGCTCTTTCTTCAATCTTCAAGGCAGGCTGAATATCCTTTATCTGTAAATCTAAAAACCTAAACATCCAAAAATCACACTTTGTAACCTCATTAGACCTTTAGCATAGCAAGTCTAATTGTTTGTCTTTATTGTTGACCTTGCAATTTTTGTGGTGAATGTGTCAAAACATTACAGGTACCCTGTATTCATTATTCAGTGATGCATCTTATTTTCTATCCATTTTATTTACTTTAGATTATAGTTAGGCTTAGGCTGTTGTAATGTATTGTAATAGACAGTACCTGAAATGCAAAGTATACTCAGCCTGTATTGACCCTGCACCTGAGCCATCTAAAATTATTGAAATAACTTAAGTCTCATTATCCAACATCTTCAAAGTTCTTTGCTGATCCAGCTCGCCAGCATAGCTTAGCCATATCATTATACTGCTCATGTATACACTTCATTGAATTATCTTACATTGCCATGAATATCTCCAAAGCCTTTGCTAAAATCTAGCATCAATACATAATCATATAGCCTCCCACTAAAGCTATGCTCAGACTTTCTACTCTGTTTTTATCAGTGCTGAAACTGATGGCACGTAATATAACTCATTGTATATATTTTTCTCTCATTCACCGTTCTTTTCTCACACTTTATTCCCAATTATATGCCTATTTTATTAATACTGCAATTCGTGGTGCTCCTGAATTTTCCATCTTTATAGATCAGGCAGCAAATATGCTGCCAGAAATATATCTGTGACAATTTATAACCAAGACATGTTGCAGTGTGTTATTTTCTTTAATATATTGTCTCCCTTTTCTTTAGTTCCACAATACATAACAATCACATAATTGCACCTTTTGATTTTATCTACTTTTTTTTCCTTTTCATCCTTAATAGGTATCTTACTGTAAGGCTCTTGGCCTTTCACCTTGCCTTTTCAATTTAAAAGTAGCCACTAGTCTTATTTACTATAGTAATAAGAATATGCTTTAGGACTATGACAGTTATGCTGATATGCTGCTTTACTGTGTCATTATGTGCCTTGTGGTGTTCTTAATGCATAACCTCAAATTACTACCATCAGTCCTTTACCACTACTGAACAGCTCTCAATACTTTGCAGACACAAGTTGTAGACCGTGTCTACAATTCAATTGTATTGATGGGTTTATGCCCAGAATTTAAGGGGGCGTGATATTTTTTTAAAAAACATATGCTTAGTTATCTAAAAGTAAAACACTGCAGATGCTGAAAATCTGAAATTGAAACAAATGCTGGAAAAATTCAGCAGGTCTGGCAGCACCTGTGGAGAGATAAACAGAGTTAACATTTCAAGTCCATATGACTTTTTTGCAGTGGATTCCTCCATGCTAGATACAGTGAGCCATTCAAATCTCTGTTGAATCTCTGTTGACTGCTGCGGGACTGGAGGAACCTGTCGGAGCGAAGGGCTGTAAATTTCACTCGTTGCCTTTTCACCAAGAGCTAGAAGAAGATACTGGTGTAGAGAGATAGAGTCATAGAGGTTTACAGCATGGAAACAGGCCTTTCGGCCCAACTTGTCTATGCCGCCCTTATTTTTTTTTAAACCCCTAAGCTAATCCCAATTGCCCGCATTTGGCCCATATCCCTCTATACCCATCGTACCCATGTAACTATCTAAATGCTTTTTAAAAGATTGTACCCGCCTCTACTACTACCTCTGGCAGCTTGTTCCAGACACTCACCACCGTCTGTGTGAAAAAATTGCCCCTCTGGATATTTTTGTATCTCTCCCCTCTCACCTTAAACCTATGCTCTCTCGTTTTAGATTCCCCTACCTTTGGGAAAAGATATTGACTATCTACCTTGTCTTTGCTCCTCATTATTTTATAGACCTCTATAAGGTCACCCCTCAGCCTCCTACGCTCCAGAGAAAAAAGTCCCAGTCTATTCAGCCTCTCCTTATAACTCAATCCATCAAGTCCCGGTAGCATCCTAGGAAATCTTTTCTGCACTCTTTCTAGTTTAATAATATCCCTTCTATAATAGGGTGATCAGAATTGCACACAGTATTGCAAGTGTGGCCTTACCAATGTCTTGTACAACTTCAACAAGACATCCCAACTCCTGTATTCAATGTTCTGACCGATGAAACCAAGCATGCCGAATGCTTTCTTCACCACCCTGTCCACCTGTGACTCCCCTCGATCTCTTTGTTCTGTAACTCTCCCCAACGCCCTACCATTAACTGAGTAAGTTCTGCCCTGGTTCAATCTACCAAAATGCATTACCTCGCATTTGTCTAAATTAAACTCCATCTACCATTCATCAGCCCACTGGCCCAATTGATCAAGATCCCGTTGCAATTGGAGATAACCTTCCTCACTGTCCACCATGCCACCAATCTTGGTGTCATCTGCAAACTTACTAACCATGCCCCCTATATTCTCATCCAAATCATTAATATAAATGACAAATAACAGAGGGCCCAGCACTGATCCCTGAGGCACACCGCTGGTCACAGTCCTCCAGTTTGAAAAACAACTCTCTACAATCACCCCCTGGCTTCTGTCAAGAAGCCAATTTTGTATCCATTTAGATACCTCACCCTGGATCCCGTGAGACTTAACCTTATGCAACAACCTACCATGCGGTACCTTGTCAAAGGCCTTGCTAAAGTCCATGTAGACAACATCAACTGCACTGCCCTCATCTATCTTCTTGGTTACCCCTTCAAAAAACTCAATTAAATTTGATGAGTCCATGAATGGATTTAGACACGAGCATGAGAACTCTACATTTGTGTTGGATGATTTCAGCTAATATAGGGTAATGAGAATGGTAGTAAGGTGTAAGTAGGACTTGGTGTGGGATAAGATGAGCTGACATTGAAGGAATGTGCGGTCAGAGGCTGACCAGGAGAGCATGAAAGTAATTGTGCCTGGAGATGACAAATGCACAAATGAGACCGGTGAGGTGAGCTGCGACAGGTTGAAGGGAGACAATGTAGGGATGAAAGTAGTCTTTATGATGGAAGGAATGTGGGGTTGGAAACTCAACTGGGGCAAAAGAGGATACCAATGTTTTAAACAGTCTGGTTCAGTCTAGGAGTGAGGCAGTAATTGTAGTTCCGGAGTTTGTGGCAGCATCGGAATATAAGGTGACTTTGGCCTTCCTGATATACTACTGGGGGAAGCCAATTCAAGACTGGATGATGTTGGGCAAGCTTCATGAGGTGGGGTGGCACAGTGATGTTGTCACTGGACTAGTAATCCAGAAACCCAGGGTAATGCTCTGGGGGCCCCGGTTCAAATCTCACCATAGCAGATAGTGAAATTTGAATTCAATAAAAATCTAGAAATAAAAGTCATGTTGCAGCTTTATAGAACCTTAGTTAGGCTGCACTTGGAATATCGTGTTCAATTCTGGTCGCCACACTACCAGAAGGATGTGGAGGCTTTGGAGAGGGTACAGAAAAGATTTACCAGGATGTTGCCTGGTATGGAGGGCATTAGCTGTGAGGAGAGGTTGGAGAAACTTGGTTTGTTCTCACTGGAGCGATGGAGGTTGAGGGGAGACCTGATAGAAGTCTACAAGATTATGAGAGGCATGGACAGAGTGGATAGTCAGAAGCTTTTTCCCAGGGTGGAAGAGTCAATTACTAGGAGGTATAGGTTTAAGGTGCGAGGGGCAAGGTTTAAAGGAGATGTATGAGGCAGATTTTTTACACAAAGTGGGTGCCTGGAACTCGTTGCCGGGGGAGGTAGTGGAAGCAGATACGGTAGTGACTTTTAAGGGGCGTCTTGACAAGTACATGAATAGGATGGGGAATAGAGGGATATGGTCCCCGGAAGGGTAGGGGGTTTTAGTTAAGTCGGGCAGCATGGTCGGTGCAGGCTTGGAGGGCCGAAGGGCCTGTTCCTGTGCTGTAATTTTCTTTGTTCTTTGATGGCCGTGAAACTATTATTGGTTGTCATAAAAACCCATCTGGTTCACTAATGCCCTTTAGGGAAGGAAATATCCTGTCCTTACCTGGTCTGGCCTTCATGTGACTCCAGACCCACAGTAATGTTTTTTAAAATGCCTTCTGAAAGGTCCTAGCAAACCACTCAGTTCAAGGGAAGTTAGAGATGGGCAATAAATGTTTCCCTTGCCAGCAACACTCCGATCCCATGAACAAATGTTTAAAAAAGCAGTTTGAAAATATGGGTGTTGTCGAGAGGTACAGCATACCTGTGGAATTGTCCCTTGCATCTTTTTGTGATGCTGTCACAGGCTACTTGTAGATGTGGAAAATGTGGAGACTGGGGATGAGACATTGGGGCACTTTGGGGTGGAGGACAACCAATTGCTGGAAATATCTTGCTGTTTAGGTTTAGGAGATTTAGGTTGAGGAATGGCACTATAGCATGACTGATATTTGTGGAACTGGAATCTCACATGAGCCAGTGCCTTAAGTAGAGGAGAAATGGTAAAGGCTGATGTATTTTGCAAGAATAACTTGTAGATCTGACACTTCTGGGTTTTATTTTCTTTCCGTCAGATTTTAGTTTGCTATCTTTCCAATTTGATCTCGGCACACAACTGATGCAGATCAATTGACTTTAAGATACCTATTAGCAAAAACAAAAGCTATTAATAAATGTTTACACAATTCTGGATTCATCAAACTCCATCATAAGCTGGAGAAACAAGTGATCTGTGGAATTCTTTACAATAAATGGCTTTAAAATGAATCCCATTATTGTTTTAACCAGTATCTAATGTGGTTTTATCATTTCTGGGTTAAGACCCTTTGCCAGAATTGTGTTGTGGTACTATGATTTGTGCTTGGTGTTGCAGGTGGAATTGAGACTGGTTCAATCACCGAGATGTTTGGAGAGTTTCGTACTGGGAAGACCCAGCTCTGTCACACATTGGCAGTGACATGTCAGGTACTTAGTGTAGCAGTATTTTTAAATTCTCTTTTGATCACGTAAGTTAACTGTATTCCTCAATTATCTGCTTATTGAGGTCACAACCTCTTTCACTCGCCTCCACCAAGCATTGCTGTTTGATTTTATATATTTTCTTCCTGCTAGTGCCACTCTGAACCTTCATATCTGCTGTACTTGACTTATTTGTCCTCTGGGATAGTACTTTTACTATACTTGATATTTTCTAAGAGCCCGCTCATAATTTTACCTCTGACAGGAAAAGAAATCTGCCAGTAGGTTAATGGGAAATTGAGAATTTTCATTTTAGAACATTGTACAATTGCACAGAGCGTGCCACTGCCATTCCAGACTAATTATGAGGACACTAGTGTCTCATGAAAATGACATCTGTTCAGTGTGGAATACCATTGCAGTGAAGTAAATTCCTTCAGTGTTGCCCACTTAAAGATGACTACAAGTACATTGAAGTTGTTGATGTTAAAGGAGACAATATTTTTCTGCTTTGTTGAAAGCTTATTAATTTCTCTTCTTTCATTGACTTGCAGTTACCTATTGACCGTGGTGGTGGAGAGGGAAAAGCTATGTACATTGATACTGAAGGTACTTTCCGCCCAGAACGGCTTCTTGCTGTTGCTGAAAGGTTTGTATTGCAGTGTAATCATTCTAGTATGTTTGTAGTATCAGATTGGATAGTCTTTCAAAGTTAATAGTTGACAATTATATTTGTGGGGGTGGGAGGGAGGTGTGGGGAAACTATATTCCTTAATTAATTCATTACTTACAATTAGCACTGTGATTTAGACAACTGAGGCACACTGGAACTGAATGAAAAGCAATGCACCATCCCAAGACTCTGCACTAATCAAGAGATGGTTTGTTTCGATGGTCAATAATCCATTGTGGTTGTCCTAAATGTTGAAAAGCGATAAGAATTGGGAGAAATGACCACAATTGTGGTCAAAAATGCATATTTGATGGAAAGATGTATCAAGAGAAAGACGTTTATGGAGTTGCAATGAGTGGGGGCAAGATAATTGAAAGCCCTGCCTCTAATGGATCAGCAGGGGAGCACTGGAGGCAAGAGTCAGAGGACTAAAGAATATGGGTTGGTGGGAATTGCCCAATTAGATTTATGACTAGATTTGTAAGCAAGGACATTGACTTTGAAATCCATATGTTGGAGGACAAAGATCCAGTGAAAGCTGACATGGATACAAGTGATCAATAAATGGAACATTCTGCAGGACAAGATGTGAATGTATATCTTTGTGTGAATAATAGTTTGTGATTACTAGAACTCTGTCAGACAGCTTTGAAGATGTCAATTTTCAGGTATTGAAAGAAGGTTCAGAGTTTCAGCTGCAGTGAAGAGAGGCAGTTTTGTTTGTGTGAAAGTAATAGATCAGATGAGATATTTGAAACCCAGCTGCATGGGACAGAACCAGGCTGCTTCAAGGTGAGGAAGCGACTGGTGAGTTAAAATGCAGGTACCTTAAGGGTGTGGACTTTTGGTAGCAGGTGCTTAAACTTGATTTGGTTTACCTAATGAATTTCATACGGTTCTGTACAACCTATTTGCAGCTTGGGGGAAGGCAGTTTAACAATTCAAGTAGAGAAATGACACTGAATGCTGTCAATATATGATATATATATACATATATACAGAGACTTAACCCCATGCCTGTGGGCACATTCTGAGGGGCACATGCAAGTGAAGAGAAGGGAGGAACCCAGATGGAACTTTGGAGCACTCTGGTGGTCACCATATTAAATGAGAAGGAAAGGCCTAGACATTTGGTTGGACAAGTAAAATGGGAACAAAGCAAGGCTTATTCTCTGGAGATGGAGTAGGAAGAAGGTGGTGGAAAATGGAGAGCTTGACCACGTAGAATCTCATTGAGGTTAAGACAAGCAGCTTCTTTTCATTGAAGATTTTGATGGAATAGTGAAAATGAGATTCAGGAAGGGAATTTGAGAGGAGATATGCAATGAACTGATTCTTGGAAATTGGAGAGGGATGGATGGTCAGCCGTAAGAGTTGAGAGGAATTAAGATATGATTTTGAGTAAGAAGTCTCACAACACCAGGTTAAAGTCCAACAGGTTTATTTGGTAGCACAAGCCACTAGCTTTCGGAGCGCTGCCCCTTCATCAGGTGAGTGGGATTTCTGTTCACAAACAGGGCATATAAAGACACAAACTCAATTTACAAAATAATGATTGGAATACGAGTCTTTACAGGTAATCAAGTCTTAAAGGTACAGACAATATGAGTGGAGAGAGGGTTAAGCACAGGTTAAAAAGATGTGTATTGTCTCCAGCCAGGACAGTTAGTGAGATTTTGCAAGCCCAGCAAAGTCATGGGGGTTACAGATAGTGTGACATGAACCCAAGATCCCGGTTGAGGCTGTCCTTACTGTGTTTACCTCAGTCCAACGCCGGCATCTCCACATTATGATTTTGAGGGCAGGATTTGGGATTGGTGTCTCAGCAAATCATTCACTGCCATATTCGAGCAAGGAGAGGAAATCCAATGGTCAAAATTGTGTTGACAGGAGTTTGAAGGTACATTGGATGTGATAGCTTTGTGGTTATTTTACTGTACTCGTAATCCAGAGATTTGGATTTACGATCTGCAGACAAGAGTTCAAATCTTACCATGGCAGCTGGGGAATTTAAAAATAATTAGTCCAGTAAATCTGGAATAAAAAGCTAACATCAGCAACAGTGACCATGAAACTACTGAATTTTTGCAAAAATACTTTTAGTTCACTAGTATTCTTTAGGGGAGAAAATCTGCTGTCTTTTGTTAGGATCCTGGACCAGAACCCCAAGGTATATTCTGAAGCCAGATTAGATCTCAACAATTTTTCTATTTTGGCATAAATGTGAGCAAACGATGCTTCGCTCCAGGAGTAATTCCACTGTCAAATTAGGGTTTTATTTTATCAAAACAAGTTTTATTTATAGCACAGTCTAAGTATAACTCTAACAAAATGAAGCAGCTTTTTGTTTAGCAGTTGAACAATCTTTAAACAACTCTTAACTTCTAACTTATCGCTATTTCAGTTCCAAATAAGCAACATTCTTCTTAACTTAGAACCTTTTAAGTGTAGTTAGCAATCGCAAACATATTTGCTGTAATGAATGTAGGCAGCCTTGGAGTTTTCAGAGATATCGAGCTTTCAGAAGCCTGCAAAATTCTCTGAACTTCAACCAGAACAACCAAATTCCAACTCCTTTCTGCAAAAGCATGTTTGTTTCATCTACAGATCCAGGACTGCACATAAACCACAACTTCACATGTCCCTATCAATAACTCTAATCTGAACTCCCAGGGGAACTTGGGTAAACAAAAGTTCAATAGCTCTACTTAACATAACCACTTGCAAGGTTGAAATGAGTAATTATCCTGCTTCCCAGCATCCGAGCTGTATTCTTTCCAGACATATTGACAACCTGTAGACAAAAGATAAACTTTAAAGCATTCTCTTGAAACATAAAAACACGATATATATATATGTACATATCATGTGCACACTTCCATCACACCATACCTGGTCGTGCCTACATGTGATTTCAAACTCTCAGCAGTGTGATTGACTCTTGGCTGCTCTCTGAAATGACCTAGCAAGACACTCAGTTGGCAGGAAGATGGCATCTTGCAGATAATTGGGGATGGGCAATAAATGTTGGCTTTACCATTAATGGTCACATCCTATGAAAGGATGAAAAAAAGCAGGAGGTGGGCCTTAAGAAATTAGCCGATCAGGGCTGGGGGGAGGAATAAGTTGCAGTTTGAGTGATGCGAGTTTTGAGCTGAGGATTGGATTTTGGGGTGAAGGAATAGGTGGTGGCCATTTCTGATGAATGTCTGAGATTTTACATGCTACACTGATTTAGCTCTGGTCATGTGGATTAAATTTTGAAGTTTTGCTGGGTGAATTTATTTTTTAAATTGTACTTTCTGTAACGCTTTTCTTTTTCCTGCTGCCTAGGACAATTCCAGTAAGAGCTTTCAAAAAGGGAGAAGTGAGTAGGTTACCTTGAATTCCCTAACCTCTTCTTGGGCAAGTAAAAGCATCCAGATATTTTTTGTTTAGAGGAGGGGATGCAATGGTAAAGAGTTTGGAATTGGAATTCAGTTTTGTTTTTCTTTGAATACAGTATGCTTAAAATCTCCCAACAGAAAAGGTCAGAATATATGAGTTAGATAAAGATTTGTTTTTCCCATTTTCTTTGCCCTGCCGATGCAGTTTTGATGTATCATGTCATTCATGCATCTCCAATGTTGTTTTGTTGATGACAGAGAGGAGGTTCATTGCTGAGCACTTCGACTGAAAGCTATGCACTGCCAAACCTTAGTAATCCTCACATCACATGTACCTTTTGATTGCATTCAGGAAATATTGTTGTAACTACTGAGTTTTTGTGCAGTTAGGAGGAGATGCTGAAATTGCTTGACAGATTTATGGACTGAGGACTTGGCAGCAATTCATGTTTTATGGCATTGTAGCTGGAAATGTATTTCTCGGTCTCTCACTTCCATCATGTGGTCTCTCTTTCCCCCCCCCCCCGTTATATACTCTGGAGTACTGCTTTCTTTGTTTACTGCAACCATTAACATTTCCTTTGTCATTTAATCTCTCCCGCTGTCAGATTAATCTCTGACCTACCTGACCATCCCCCCCACCCCTTTTGAACAACATAAGACCATTGCTTTTCTACCTCTCTTCAGTTCTGAAGAAGTGTCATATTCATCGTTAATTCTGTTTCTCTCTCCACAGACGCTGTTCGACCTGCTGAGTTTTTCTAGCACTTTGTTTTTATTTCAAATTTCCATCATCTGCAACAATTTGCTTTTACTCACCAATTCAGTGACTGCATATTTTGAGCTGACGTTGCTCTTAATACTTTTTGTGATTGTAAGCATCTTTTCTTGTATCTTTTAGATATAACCTTTCAGGAAGTGATGTACTTGACAATGTTGCATATGCTCGAGCTTTCAACACCGACCATCAGACCCAGCTGTTATACCAAGCATCTGCCATGATGACAGAATCCAGGTACCAATTTGTTTAATGAGCACTTGCAATAAGACTGTTCAAAATCTCACGTACTACATCAAAGTTCATTAGTTCCACTTGTTTTTGTATCTCAGCAGTAATCTTGACCTATTAACTATTAAGTAGCTGTTACTCAAGTTCACATGGAAAATCTCATTATTCAAATATTCAGTACATGGATTGGATTTGCATTTAAAGCCTATTCTGCACATATCAGACTGTTTTAGGTTATTTTTTTGGTTCAAAACCTTACTGCTCTTTTCACATGAAAAATACATAAGACTATAAGAAATAGGAACAGGAGTAGGTCGTTCGGTCCCTTGAACCTGCTCTGCTATTCAATAAGATCATCGCTGATCAACATTCCTCATGTCCACTTTTGCCCTTTCCACGCAACCCTTGATTTCCTTACTGATCAAAAATCTATTTCTCTCTCACTTAAATATACACAAGGACTATGCCTCCACAGCTCTCTGTGGCAAGGAGTTCCAAAGATTCTTAACCCTCTGAGAGAAGAATTTCCTCCTCATCTCAGTCTTAAATTGGCACCCCTTTATTCTGAGACTGTGTCTTCTGGTTCTAGACTCTCTCATGAGGGGAAATATCCGCTCAGCATTTACCCTGTCAAGCTCCTTAAGAATCTTAAATGTTTCAAAGAGGTCACCTCTCATTCTTCTAAATTCCAATGAGTAGAGTCCCAACCTATTTAACCGTTCCTCATAAGACAATCCCTCCATAACGTTGACAAATGCGAGGTTATTCACTTTGGAGGAAATAATAGCAAATTGGATTATTATCTAAATGGAAAAAAATTACAACATGCTACTGCGCAAAGGGACCTGGGGGTCCTTGTGCATGAGACGCAAAAACCCAGTCTGCAGGTGCAACAGGTGATCAAGAAGGCAAATTGGATGTTGGCCTATATCGCAAGGGGGATAGAAGATAAAAGCAGAGATGTCTTGCTGCATCTGTACAGGGCATGGGTGAGGCCGCAGCTGGAATACTGTGTGCAGTATTGGTCCCCTTATTTGCGGAAGGATATATTGGCCTTGGAGGGAGTGCAGAGAAGGTTCACCAGGTTGATACCAGAAATGAGGGGTGTTGATTATGAGGAGAGACTGAGCAGATTGGGTTTGTACTCGTTGGAATTTAGAAGGCTGAGGGGGGATCTTATAGAGACCTATAAGATAATGAAGGGGCTGGATAGGCTAGAGGTGGAGAGATTCTTTCCACTTAGAAAGGAAGCTAGAACTAGAGGGCACAGCCTCAAAATAAAGGGGGGTCAGTTTAGGACAGAGTTGAGGAGGAACTTCTTCTCTCAGAGGGTGGTGAATCTCTGGAATTCTCTGCCCACTGAAGTGGTGGAGGCTACCTCGTTGAATATGTTTAAATCACGGATAGATGGATTCCTGATCGGTAAGGGAATTAGGGGTTAGGGGGATCAGGCGGGTAAGTGGAACTGATCCACTTCAGATCAGCCATGATCTTATTGAATGGCGGGGCAGGCTCGAGGGGCTAGATGGCTTACTCCTGCTCCTATTTCTTATGTTCTTATGTTCATAACAGGGAGCCTCCTAGTGAACGTTCTCTGAACTGCTATCACTGAAATAATGGGGCGATTCTCCCATCCCGACACGCTACAAAAGCAGCACAGTGGGCTGGGAGACATGATCGGATGCCATTTCGTGGGCTCCCTGCTGGGCACTACAGCATCCGCGCATCTCCAGCAGCCGGATTTGCGGTGCCATCAGCTCCACACCGATTTCTGGCACGGAGCTACATAATTTATGTAGATGCGCATCTCCATCTCTTTTAAATCTCATTAGCGGATCCGGGACTGAAATCTCCGGGCGCGCTAGCCTCTTTCTCCCGCCCCGCCAAGAATGGTTCACTCCATTGGGGTTTAGTATAGCTCCCCGCTTGCAGGGAATTGGCAGCCCAATTCCGCTGGAGTGAAGGGGGCCATCGAGGGAGGGGGACTGCCTCCTGGGCATTGCCACCTGGGCAGTGCCAGCCGAGGCCTCTTGACATTGCCCAAGGGCAAAGTGCCAATGCCCAGGCATGTTGGCACTGCCCACTAGGCATAGGACAGTGCCCTATCTTTCCTTAAAGAAAAGGACCAAAACTGCTCACAGTACTCCTGATGTGAATACATAGGATTTACTGTACAGAAACAGGCCATTAAGACCAGAGTCCATGCCAGTGTTTATGCTGCACTCAAGCCTCTTCCCATTTTTCTCTCTTCTAAATCTGCAAACATAACCATCTCCCTCAAACCTCTTCTGTCTCTGCTTTCTCCCCCAAATGATTGTCTAGCTTCACCTTTAATGCATCTGTACTAGTCACTTCAACCACGACTGTGGTAGCGAGTTCTATATTTTTGCCACTTTATGGGTAAAGAAGTTTCTTCTGAATTTCTTATTGGATTTCTTGGTGACTATATTATATTGATGGCTTCTACTAATGTTCTTTCCTACAAGAGGAAATATTCTCTTTGTATAAATACTATGGTTACAAGAACAGGTCAGAGGCTTGGTATACTGTGGTGAGTAATTCGGCATCTGACTCCCCATACCTTATAGATGCTGCGCAGGTTTTGGAAAGTCAGGAAGTGAGTTACTCGCCACAGAATTCCCAGTCTCGAACTTACTCTTGTAGCCACAGTATATATAATATATTGGTCTGGTTAAATTTATGATTAATGGTAACCCCCAGGATGTTGTTGGTGTGAGATTCGGCAATGACAATACCATTAAATGTCATGGAGTGATGGGTAGATTCTCTCTTTTTGGAGATGATCATCATTGCTGCATGTGGACACAGACTGCTTCAGTATCTGAGGAGATGCAAATAGTACTGAACACGGTGCAATCATCAGCGAATATGCCCACTTCTGACCTTATAAAGGAGGGAAATTCATTCCGAATTCAGGTGGATTAAAAAATGCTGAAGATGAATTTTGATGGGACAAATAATTTTTCCTTGTGTACTTCTGATCTGATATTGTCAAGAATTCTATAATGGTTATTGAATGCAGTTATTTTATACTCTTTCCAAACTATAGATATGCATTGTTAATTGTGGACAGTGCAACAGCCTTGTACAGGACAGACTACTCTGGGAGAGGTGAATTATCGGCTAGGCAGATGCATCTTGCACGTTTTCTACGAATGTTATTGCGATTGGCAGATGAGGTAAGGCTCCTCAAATTATATTATTATTTTTCACAACTTTGAATTCAGAGATATATTTGTAAACCAGGTTAGTAGGGCCAGTCAGGTTGTCAGGGGCAAGATAGAGTTAGACTTGTAATAAATGTCTGAAAGTAAAGGATGAGAAAAGGAAAATACAGAATAATATTGCTTTGAGCTGGGAATCACTACCAACAAGCTTTATTAAACCTTGTAGAGGACAACTGTGGGGGCTGGGGATTCACATTAAGTGAAACCTAAATGATTGAAAAATTGAAAACGTTCCAGTTTGCAAAATGTTTACCCAGCACCATATTATTTCAAATGTTTTTTTGTTCCTAGATTAGAAAAGTTAGGGACAAACTTGCAGGAATGTTCTCCAGAACCATCAACATTTACAGCAGAAGAGAGGCCATTTAATCAATGTTGTCTGCAGTCTTCCTTGTCTAATGGCACTCACCCTGCAGCTCTGGTTCTCCGTGTAACCTTGTGTTTTCCAATGTTTCATGTATTTCTGCACTTTCATGTGATATATTTTCGGCCTCACTAATTTCTGTGGCAAATAATCCCATGCTCCAATAATTCTGCATAAGAATATTTGCTCTTAACCTCAGATAGTTAACTTTAGCACTAGCTTCCTGTCAAATAGAAATAGTCTTGCCATAGCTGCCCCATCAAAACTCATAATTCTAAATCTCTTGTTTATTTTTGTTGAAGGACAAATGCACATGGGTACTCAAGAAATTTGATTGGTAAATTGCAGAATCCTAGTAATGAATTTTGTATTAAAAGCAGACAGAATATGTTGGAAATGTTAAGCAGATCAGGCAGCATCTATGGAGAGAGGAAGAGTCAACATTTAGGTCAATGACCTTTCAAAACTGGTTCTGAGAGTCTGAAATGTTAACTCTATTTCTCTCCCCATAGCTGCTGCCTGACTTGATTGTTTCCAACAGTTCCTGTTTCTATTTCAGATTTATTGTATCTGCAACATTTCGCATTTGTATTAATTTGTATAGTTACTCCAAAACAAAAGAGGCTTAACAACTTTGAATATGTACATTTGACCATAGGCTTTTGCAGTAGTTTATAATGTAGCTTCATATTATATGCCATGAAGATCTTTTTTTTTTACATACAAGGAACCACATCAACAACACTGAAAAATGGGTTTCTGATATTTCAATAGCCCTGTTTTCCTGCACTTCAAGTCTGCATGCTTTCAGTCAGCAGGGTCAGTTATGTAATATGTCGGTAGTGTCTGAATTAATTGCCACCATATTGGTTCTTACTCTCTCAAATATTGATAAGAATCATAGAATCCCTACAAGAAGGAGGCCATTCGGCCCACCGAGCCTGCACCAACAACAATCCCACCCTATCCCCGTAACCTCAAATATTTACCCTGCTAATCCCCCCGAAAAGGTGCCACAGGGTTCTGTATTTTTCAGTTATTAACTCTTCTGGGAAAAACGTTAACTTTGGCTTTCTGGAATGTTAATATATCCATTGTGTATAAATTTAGTGGACCTAAAAGGGGCATTAACTGAAAGAAGGATTGTGATTTCTATAACCTGTATTGAAATTGGAACAGTGTGCATCACATTTTAACATCTTGCACTTAATTTTCTTCTAGTTTGGGGTAGCTGTGGTAATAACTAACCAGGTTGTGGCACAGGTCGATGGGGCAGCAATGTTTGCCGCTGATCCAAAAAAGCCAATTGGGGGAAATATCATTGCTCATGCATCAACAACGAGGTAAGCTGGTATTATATGGTGGTGAGTGCATACTGGGTTTATGAACAGACAAATGTGATTGAGCAGAGTTGACAGGGTAGTTGGCTGTTTTTCTGTGTTAAACAGTTTGAAAATAAAGTTTCACAAATTTCTACGTGATGAAGTTAACTATCTGATTTAAAATTTGCTTTGCACTGTTTGCAATTGGGATACATTTGACAAAGCCCAAGTGGTGTGAGATTGTCACCTTAAAGTTCTTTTAATTATTAGACAATTATTGATCTAAATTCTCCAATTGTTTGACCCCACACGTGGAAGCATAAATCCCCTAACTCGGATATGGTTCCATGGATGTTGGTCACCCTCTGATACCGTAGAAAAGTGATCATTTTTCATGCTGGAGTCTGAGACATTGAATATATTCATGGCTGAAATAGATTTTTTAACTATAGGGGGAGTCGAGGGTTATGGGGAATAGGCAGGAAAATGGAATTTAGGCTAAGAGATCAATTATTGAATGGAGGTGCTGGTTGGAGTGGCCATATGGCCTCCTATTATGTTCTTGCCTTCATACTTGAATCTTGATGCTTGATAATTGCTGGATGATATTTGAAATAGAAACTCAAGCCATTTAAAAAAATATTTGATCAAATTCCAGGACCTGTCTCCAGAGAATTGGAAGGTAACAGTGTGCTAATAATGAAGAAAATTAAATGTCCCATTTTGAAACTCAGTGAAATACATAAGTAGACCCGAGAGATTATGCATAGGGTTGAAAACACTAGCTGCGGAATTTTCCGATATATTTTCAAAGTGCGGTTTCAGTGAGAAAATCGAGGAGAATCCCGTCAGCGCCGTCAGTGAGAAAATTCCCAATATCTTTAGCCACTTTGGAGAATTGGGAGTGGGGGGGGTCCTTTTAAATGTCTCCCCAGCACTTGTTCTAAGTCCAGTTTGGGGAGGGTGGTGGCAGCCAAGAAGACAGTCTCACATTTCTCAGAGGGAGCCATGATGAAGATGTTGGATGGGGTAAGAGCAGAGACGTGAAATTCTCTACTCTCGCACGGGCGGGCAGCCAGCCTGCAAGATGATAACCCCATGTGGGAGGCAGTAGCAACAATAATGAACACAGCTCTCTGTATAAGAGGACGGGGATCTAATGCAGGAAGATGAATTACCTTCTTTGTGTAGCAGGATAAGTCTGCCTTCTCATATGTCCACCTGCACCCCATAACACAGCCATCACTTTCATAGTGATCTCAATTCCATCCACCGTACGGGGTCCCAACTCTCATCTTGCACTCCTATCTCATTATCCCCCCACCCAGTGACCCCTCTCCTCACATCCCTGCTCTCACTCACCTACCACATATGTCTGACATCATTATCATCTGACCGGACATGAGTCCTTCCTACATTCTACCCATCTGTCTCATTGCAAGACAAGCTAGCACAAGCAGTGGGTGTACCTACACAACATGGACTGCAGCAGGTCAAGAAAGAGGCTCACTGTCATCTTCAAGGTCAATTAGGGATGAACAATAAATGCTGGCCTAGTCAGCAGCACCCCACATCCCATGAATGAACAGAGAAAAAATGCATAAATTCTTAGGATTTAAAGCATTTCCACACCAAGTAAGCTATTGGAAATGTAATTTCACTGCATTTCATTACGTGCTATTTTGGTGTTTGTGTTCACTTTTTGCAGGAGTTTGTCTGAATTGTATTGCATTTTTTGTGTAGCATTAAATTTCCTCCTAGTTATTTCTAGATTTTGTTCTGTAAATATCGTAACCCTATTTAAATTGTTTGATATGTCCTCAAATTATATTCAGTGCCAGTCTGAAACCAATTGCTAGCAGGTGTACAACACAACTGGCTGTGGTTGAGCTGTCGTGTGAAGTGCCTTTCCCTGAGACTTAATGAAAGCAGTAAGAAGTCTCACAACACCAGGTTAAAGTCCAACAGGTTTATTTGGTAGCAAATACCATAAGCTTTCGGAGCGCTGCTCCTTCGTCAGATGGAGTGGAAATGTGCTCCATCTGACGAAGGAGCAGCGCTCCGAAAACTTATGGTATTTGCTACCAAATAAACCTGTTGGACTTTAACCTGGTGTTGTGAAACTTCTTACTGTGTTCACCCCAGTCCAACGCCGGCATCTCCACATCACCACTTAATGAAAGTGCAGCTGTGATTGTAAAAGTAATATGTGGAGAACTGTGGACAAGAATCAACCTCCTCCTCCTCCATGGTACAATAATTGGTTATCTGAAACAGCTCTGAAACTTATTTTAAATGTCTCATTTTAATAAATGGAGTATTTGTTGTGGAATACAAATAAAGGATCTTGTGACATGTAGCCATATTCTGTTAATCAAGACTACTCCTTTAAACTCTTCCTTCAAGCTCTTCCTTTCTCCTCCATTTCCAAGTCCTCTATCTTGGTGAGGTTTTCTTATTTATCGTTCATTACCCCTTAACATAACACGTCTGCTGCCCGCTTACTCAGTTGCTCGCTTGTACCAAGCCAACCACCTTGTTTACCCATCAACAATATCAATGGAATGGAGCAAGACTAGTTTTTACATGTACACCAATAACACCCAGCCCTGATGCTCCATTTCTTCTAGACCACATCCATGCTGTTGGACTTTTGCCCAACTTATTATGGATGAATCACAACTTCCTCTAATTAACCATCAGGAAAACCAAATTCATTGGTTTTGTCACCTGCAACAAATAGTGTTGGCTCAAGGCCCAGTGCTTCACAGCAGAAAATGTGATGGGTCAACCATAGCTTCCTTGCTGGCATCACTCCTTTCCTGGCTCCCATCAGATTTACCCAGACCATGTCAAACCTTAGACACCTGTTCAACCTTGACCTGAGCCTCAACCCAATATCCAGTTATTTGCCATAAGATGTAAGAGCAAATGTAGGCCAATCTGCCCATCAAGTTTGCTCCGCCATTCAATGAAATCATGACTGTGATCTGATAAAATAGTCCTCAACTATGTTCTATGTTCTAACTCTGCTTCCCTGCCTTATCCCTGTAACCCTTCATTCTCTTACTGATTAAAAATCTCTCTATCTCAGCCTTAAACATACGACGCAGCTTCTACAGCTCTCTGCGGTAAAGAATTCCACTGATTCACTACCCTCTGAGAAGAAATTCCTCCTCATCCCAGCCTTAAATGGGCAACCCAGTCCTCTGGTCCTAGCCTCTCCCGCAAGGGGAAACCACCTTTCAGCATCTACCCTGTCAAATCCTCATGAGAATCCTATGCGTCTCAATAAGGTCACCTCTCATTCTTTAAACTCCAAAGAGGATAGGCCCAATCTACTCAACCTCTCCTGATAAGAAAGTCCTTCCGTACCTGGGATTAACCTAGTGAACCCTCTCTGGACTGTCGCCAATGCAAGAAAATCTTTCCTTAGTTAAGGGGACCAAAACTATTCACAGTATTCCAGGTGTGGTGTAACTAGTACCTTGTATAGTTTTAGCAAGACTTCCTTATTTTTATATTGCATTCTCTTTGAAATAAAGGCCAACATTTCATATACCTTCCCTATTACCTGCTGAACCTTTTTGTGATTTATGCAAGAGGGCCCCCAAATCTTTGTGCTGCAGTTTTCTGCAGTCTTTCTCCATTTAAATGATATTTAGTTCCCTTATTCTTCCTACCAAAGTGCATAACTTCATATTTTTCTACATTATTTTCTATCTGCCAAATTAGATACCTTGTGTAATCCTTCCCACCTATTTTTGTCATTTGTAAATTTGGCAATGGTACATTTACTTCCTTCGTCCAAGTCATTAGTATATATTGTAAATAATTGTGATGCCAGCACTGATCCCTGTGGCACTCCTAGTTACAGGTTGCCATCCTAAAAATTCCCTGTCTCCTATCAGTTAGGAGTCTAACAACACCAGGTTAAAGTCCAACAGGTTTATTTGGTAGCAAACGCCACTAGTTTGCGGAGTGCTGCTCCTTCGTCAGGTGAGTGGGAGGTCCCACTCACCTGACGAAGGAGCAGCGCTCCGAAAGCTAGTGGCATTTGCTACCAAATAAACCTGTTGGACTTTAACCTGGTGTTGTTAGACTCCTTACTGTGTTTACCCCAGTCCAACGCCGGCATCTCCACATCGTTCTATCAGTTAGCCAATCCTCTAACCATGCTCATAAACTACCACCAACACGGGCTGTTCTCTTACTAACTATCCTTTCATGCGGTATCTAATGCTTTTTTGGAAATCCAAGTATATTCTACTCGTTTCCTTTTATCTATCCTGTTCATTATCACCTCAAAGAATTAATAAATTTGTCAGGCATGATTTCCCCTTTGTGAAGCCATGCTGACTCTGCTTGATTATCTTATGTATTTCCAAATGCTCTGCTGTTACATCCTTTATCATGAACTCTTAACATTTTCCCAAACACAGATGTTAAGCTAAATGGCCTGTTTTTTTTGTCTCCCTCCCCTTTTGAGTAAGGGTATTCATTTGCAGTTTTCCAAAATTCAAGGATTTTTCAAGAATTTAAGGATTCTTGGAAGATTGCTGCCAATGTATTTGCTATCTCTGTAGCTACTTCCTTAATATCCTAGAATATAATCCATCAGGCCCAGGGAACTTATCAGCCTTTAGCCCCATTATTTTCCTGAGTTTTTTTGCAAGCGATAATTATTGTATTTATTTCCTCTCCCGCTTTTGCTCCTTGATTGCTTAATATGTATGGAATATTATTAATGTCTTCCACTGTGAGGACTGACGTGAAGTATTTATGTATCTCCTCTGCCATTTCCTGGTTCACCATTACTATTTTCCCAGTCTCATTCTCTTAGAAGCTCATGTTCACTTTGGCCTCTCTCTTTTTATCTATTTAAAGAAGTTGTTATTGTGCATTTTTATATTACTATATTCACCCTCATAGTTTATCTTCTCCCTCATTTTTCTGGGGTCATCTTTTATTGGTTTTTAAAACTTTCCTAATCCTCTAGATTACCACTCTTTGTTGTGAGTTTGAACCTGTTCTTCTTTCCCTTCTATTTCTAATCTTGTAGGCGTACTCAATGTAGCAGTTTTGATTCCCCCGTCGCTCCATGTAACCATCGTTTGATTTGTTGCTGGTAAATTTAAATTAGTTAATTAAATGATGGCTCCTGTATCAATCAACATGTTACATTTCCTAATACCGCTTCCACATACATTCGGGGATCTTTCTAATTCTGACTCTCGGGGCGCTAAAAGTCATTGTAGGTTTATCAGTTTTTGGATCTCTTCTGCGATAATATTGAATGTTGCTGATTCTTTTGCTTGTCTCTCTGTGGCTTTTTAACTTTTTAACTGTATTTACCTTACTGGGTGTCTGTCCCTTCACTGCCTCCTCCTTTTGCCCAACAATTGGCCATGTTATGACCTATTTTACTACAGTTATCACATTGTTTTCCAGCTCTCCCTGATTTGCTCTGACAATCTCTGGCAATGTGTCCTCTCTTCCTGCATGCATAACAATTTTTTACTTTAGATGTGTGTTGCTTTCCTTGTGTTCCTTGTTCTGTAAATCCTCTGCTCTCATCGCCCAATTTAGTATCTCTATATGTGTTCCCCATTGGTATTCCCATTTTGATAACACAAGTTAATTCTGGACTAAATCCATCCGTCAACATCGGTAAGAATATTCTGTCGTCCCTATTTGGTTTGTCTATTCCCCCATTTTCTATGTAAGCATGGAACTTTCAGCGTATTCCTCGCCTGGCTTCTGTTTTATTATTGTTACCCTAATCCAATTTGCAATTCTGTCCCCAATGCTCATTTTAGTGCCCATTTGTAATTATTGTATTTCCCATCTTCATTTATTCTCCCTTGAGTTATCCATTCTCTACCTTTCAATGCATCGGGTAACATTTCCCAAACTGATCCTGCTAATTTTCCTTTAATGAATTCTTACATCATCTAATGTCAAATGATGTATACTCCTCACTTCATCCCATGCGTTCCCAAAAAGCTGAATTCTTATAATTCCGTTTCAGGGGACCTAATGCATCTGCTATCATTTGCTTATCAGCTGATGATAAAGGTACTTCTTCAGTTACAACAGAAGATTTTTCCCTCCTCCCATGTGATCGATGTACCTTTGTTCGAATTGGGACCACGGATTTTTTCTTTAAAGAACTCACAGGCTTTGATTTTCCCTTCAAAGATGTTTTTGTTTTCTGATTTTTGCCTTTTCACCACTAGATGGGGTTTTTCTTTTAATTTTTATTTTTTTCAAATCGACTAATAATTCCCTCCGTTTATTCCTCAGTAAATCCATCTGATGATAAGAAATCTGATTCTGTACTTTCTACAGATTCTTCTATTTCTTTTTTATTCTCATGTTCATGAGTTTCCTGATCTAACTTTTTAAGGTCTGTTTCTTTTTCTTTGGCATCTCTTGACAATCGATTTCTCGTAGTGGCAGCAAAAATAACTCGGGCCATTTCTGATTGATGTTTAGTCTGCTTATTCCACCAACTTTTCTGTAAATCATCAGATGCTTCAGGGTCATATCCCTTCTTGATAATTTTCTTAATTAATTTACTATTTTCATTAACAACAGATTGAATTACTGGTCCTTCAACTCCCCATTCCTGATTATTTCCTTCCGCCATTTTTACTTAATTTGTAAAATTTGTGTTTTCTTTTTCCTTCTAACCCTGAATCTCTAGCTTCTATCTCCGAGATTCCTAAATTAAACTTACAGATTTTTGTCGAAAGTATAACTCCCTACTAACTTAGTTTTCCCTTTCTTGCAAACTTATTTTTTTAAAGCCGTAACACCTCCTTCACTCCCACGACTATTTAATGTTCAGCTACCGTCTACTCCTACTTTTCGCTGCCCTGATCAGCTTATGTTTAAACGCACGGCCATTTTATACATAGAACAGTACAGCACAGAACAGGCCCTTCGGCCCACGATGTTGTGCCGAGCTTTATCTGAAACCAAGATCAAGCTATCCCACTCCCTATCATCCTGGTGTGCTCCATGTGCCTATCCAATAACCGCTTAAATGTTTCTAAAGTGTCTGACTCCACTATCACTGCAGGCAGTCCATTCCACACCCCAACCACTCTCTGCGTAAAGAACCTACCTCTGATTCCTTCCTATATCTCCCACCACGAACCCTATAGTTATGCCCCCTTGTAATAGCTCCATCCACCCGAGGAAATAGTCTTTGAACGTTCACTCTATCTATCCCCTTCATCATTTTATAAACCTCTATTAAGTCTCCCCTCAGCCTCCTCCGCTCCAGAGAGAACAGCCCTAGCTCCCTCAACCTTTCCTCATAAGACCTACCCTCCAAACCAGGCAGCATCCTGGTAAATCTCCTCTGCACTCTTTCCAGCGCTTCCACATCCTTCTTATAGTGAGGTGACCAGAACTGCACACAATATTCCAAATGTGGTCTCACCAAGGTCCTGTACAGTTGCAGCATAACCCCACGGCTCTTAAACTCCAACCCCCTGTTAATAAAAGCTAACACACTATAGGCCTTCTTCACAGCTCTATCCACTTGAGTGGCAACCTTTAGAGATCTGTGGATATGGACCCCAAGATCTCTCTGTTCCTCCACAGTCTTCAGAACCCTACCTTTGACCCTGTAATCCACATTTAAATTAGTCCTACCAAAATGAATCACCTCACATTTATCAGGGTTAAACTCCATTTGCCATTTTTCAGCCCAGCTTTGCATCCTATCTATGTCTCTTTGCAGCCTACAACAGCACTCCACCTCATCCACTACTCCACCAATCTTGGTGTCATCAGCAAATTTACTGATCCACCCTTCAGCCCCCTCCTCTAAGTCATTAATAAAAATCACAAAGAGCAGAGGACCAAGCACTGATCCCTGTGGCACTCCGCTAGCAACCTGTCTCCAATCCGAAAATTTTCCATCCACCACCACCCTCTGTCTTCGATCAGACAGCCAGTTACCTATCCAATCGGCCAACTTTCCCTCTATCCCACGCCTCCTCACTTTCATCATAAGCCGACCATGGGGGACCTTATCAAACGCCTTACTAAAATCCATGTATATGACATCAACTGCCCTACCTTCATCAACACACTTAGTTACCTCCTCAAAAAATTCAATCAAATTAGTGAGGCACGACTTGCCCTTCACGAATCCGTGCTGACTATCCCGGATTAATCCGCATCTTTCTAAATGGTCGTAAATCCCATCCCTAAGGACCTTTTCCATCAATTTACCAACCACCGAAGTAAGACTAACCGGTCTATAATTACCAGGGTCATTTCTATTCCCTTTCTTAAACAGAGGAACAACATTCGCCATTCTCCAGTCCTCTGGCACCATCCCCGTGGACAGCGAGGACCCAAAGACCAAAGCCAAAGGCTCTGCAATCTCATCCCTTGCCTCCCAAAGAATCCTAGGATATATTTCATCAGGCCCAGGGGACTTATCGACCTTCAGTTTATTCAAAACTGCCAGGACATCCTCCCTCCGAACATCTATTTCCTCCAACCTATTAGCCTGTAACACCTTCTCTTCCTCAAAAACATGGCCCCTCTCCTTGGTGAACACTGAAGAAAAGTATTCATTCATCACCTCACCTATCTCAACTGACTCCATACACAAGTTCCCACTACTGTCCTTGACCGGCCCTAACCTCACCCTGGTCATTCTTTTATTCCTCACATAAGAGTAAAAAGCCTTGGGGTTTTCCTTGATTCGACCCGCCAAGGACTTCTCATGTCCCCCCCTAGCTCTCCTAAGCCCCTTTTTCAGCTCGTTCCTTGCTAACTTGTAACCCTCAATCGAGCCATCTGAACCTTGTTTCCTCACCCCTACATAAGCTTCCCTCTTCCTTTTCTCAAGACATTCCACCTCTTTTGTGAACCATGGTTCCCTCACTCGGCCATTTCCTCCCTGCCTGACAGGGACATACCTGTCAAGGACATCCAGTATTTGTTCCTTGAAAAAGTTCTTTTCATTAGTGCCTTTCCCTGACAGTTTCTGTTCCCAACTTATGCCCCCTAATTCTTGCCTAATCGCATCATAATTACCTCTCCCCCAATTGTAAACCTTGCCCTGCCGTCCGGCCCTATCCCTCTCCATTGCAATAACACAAGACACAGAATTGTGGTCACTATCTCCAAAGTGCTCTCCCACAACCAAATCTAACACTTGGCCCAGTTCATTTCCCAGTACCAAATCCAATGTGGCCTCATCTCTTGTCGGCCTATCCACATATTGTGTCAGGAAACCCTCCTGCACACACTGCACAAAAACTGCCCCATCCGAACTATTTGACCTACAAAGGTTCCAATCAATATTTGGAAAGTTAAAGTCCCCCATGACAACTACCCTGTGACCCCCACACATATCCATAATCTTCTTAGCAATTTTTTCCTCCACATCTCTATTACTATTTGGGGGCCTATAGTAAACTCCTAACAACGTGACCGCTCCTTTCCTATTTCTAACCTCAGCCCATATTACCTCAGTGTGCAGATCCCCCTCGAAGTGCCTTTCCGCAGCCGTTAAACTATCCTTGATTAACAATGCTACTCCTCCACCTCTTTTACCAGCTTCCCTACACTTACTGAAACATCTATACTCCGGAACGTCCAACAACCATTCCTGTCCTTGTTCTACCCACATCTCTGTAATGGCCACAACATCGTAGTCCCAAGTACCAATCCACGCCCCAAGTTCATCTACCTTGTTCCGGATGCTCCTTGCATTGAAGTAGACACACTTCAACCCACCTTCCTGTCTACCGGTACCCACCCTTGACCCTGATACCTTCCCCAATACCTCACCACCCTCTCAGACTTCTGGACTACAACTCCTTTTCCCACTCCCCTGACAAATTAGTTTAAACCCCCCTGAAGAGCCGTATCAAATTTCCCTCCCAGGATATTGGTGCCCCTCTGGTTCAGGTGCATCCCGTCCTGTTTGTACAGGTCCCACCTTCCCCAGAATGTGTTCCAATTATCCATGTATCTGAAACCCTCCCTCCTACACCATCCCTGCAACCACATGTTTAACTGCACTCTCTCTCCCTGTTCCTCAACTCGCTATCACGTGGCACCGGCAACTTACCAGAGATGACCACATGTTTTGTCTTGGCTCTCAGCTTCCAGCCCAGCTCCCGATATTCCTGTTTTAAATCCCCGTCCCTTCTCTTACCTATGTCGTTGGTACCAATGTGTACCACGACTTGTGACTGTTTCCCCTCCCCCTTAAGAATCCGGAAAACACGGTCCGAGACGTCACGGACCTTGGCGTCCGGTAGGCAACATACCATCCGTGAGTCTCTTTTGCTGCCACAGAACCTCCTATCTATCCCTCTAACTAACGAGTCCCCAATAACTATTGCCCTCCCGCTCTGCCCCTTACCCTCCCGAGCCACAGAGACGGACACAGTGCTGGAGATCCTCTCACTGCGGCTCACCGCTGGTATGTTGTCCCCCTCAACCGTATCCAAAGCGGAATACTTGTTGCTAAGGGGAATGACTCTGCTGACAGTGGAATTAGATCTCTTTCACCCTTAATTCCCTGGATTACACGCGTCTCAGTACTTCTACGCCTGTATTCGCGCACCGCCTTGGCTCGGCTACGTGGGCCACCTTCCCAACCCCCACTTTAAGCACGAATCTACTGTTCTGACAGTTTTACCTTTGCGACTCCACAAGGGGTTCAGGTATGTCTAATGAATCCGGTGATCCAGTGTGAGTCCCCTATAAAATAAGTGAGCTATTCTTAATAAACGTATATACTCACCCATTTCAGAAGGTGTGCTCGCTTGGTTGTCAGTTCCTATGACTACACCCCATCCTCGTCGCCAAAATGTAGCAGGGAATTTTGATCCGATGGCTAGATGCCTTTAGAAAAGCTAATGTAATTCCGAAAATGCAAACTTCACAAAGGTAAAGTGACTCCGGTTTAAAAGCATAACAGAATTTATTAAAAACTAATTTATTAAAACATAGAAAAATCAGACATGACATAAAAAAGACAGAACAATAACTTCGGCCGAAGGGAGACCTCCGAAATGGCAGGCAGCACAAAAGTACCACAGGGCTTTCTCAAAAGATCCCGTCTTTCGTGCCAAAATACAAGACAATTATACTCTCTTGTTATCTATAGTTCAACCCATTAATTAGCTAAGTGTGATTTCATTTATTATTTAATATGTCAATCTAATCATGACAATCTGCCACCTTAAATTATGTTATTTTATTAGTTCATTCCGATTAGCGGAAGTCGACCTCTTGGCATAGATTGCTTCCTTGTTGCCATAGTATCCAAGAAACCTTATTTTACTTAAGTCAGCACTGGCTAAATGCCAAGACTTGGTCCAATGCCAAATGTGGGCCCATCACTCGCCATCATCCCAGGCCTGGGAAGCTTGAATCATATAAAATGTATCATAAAATGTATCATCAAATGTTCCTGTGTACAGATATATTTTGTATATATCTGTTTTCAACCATTGTTTTCTTAATGCAAGTTACACAATTTTATATCAAATGTTGCCGAATCTTGTATTCTTTCATTAATGTTACTGATTTCTTTAGTCACAGTACTGACAAATTGCATGTTTTTGCTTTATAAACTTAATTAATATAATTCAATGGATTATTTTATTACAACAAATTATTTCTAAATCATTATTAACAATTTCAGTTATATAAAGCATATAGATCATGATTCAATTTCATTTCAAATCCTTTCACGTATAATCAACTGCTCACAATCCTCATGTTGGGTAAGATGATTATATATATCTCTCTATCCTAACTGTTAGCTGCTCATGCCTATTAACCCCTTCTACACTGATCAAGTATCTTTTTTGCTAAACTCCTTTCCCAGTACACTCCAGCCAACTCTGCCCTCATTCTTTTGTAATTACCTTTATTTAAGTTTAGCAGTTATTTCTGAGCTATGTTTCTCACTCTCAAACTAAATGCTAAATTCTGCCATGTTATGGTCACTGTTTCCTACCGAATCGTTTACTCTGAGATTGTTTATTAAATGTGCCTCTTCACACATTATCTGATCTCTGGTTGGATCAACAACATGTTCTTGGAAGCTGTCCCAAATACACTCTATGAATTCTTCCTCATGGCTACCTCTGCAATTTGATTTTCCCAATCCAAATGAAGATTAAACTCACCCATGATTAGTATACCCCCCTTTTTACACGGCCTCATTATCTCCTGATTTCTTTTCCATCCTACATTGTAGCTACTGTTAGGAGGCCCATAGAATACTCCCATCAGTGTCGTCTTCCTCTTGTTATTTCTTACCTCCACCCTTATGGATTCTACATCTTCTGATCCAAGATCATTTCTTGCTATCTTCCATCACATACTAACAAAGCTACTCCATAATCCTTTTCTTCCTGCCTGTCCTGACAAAAATCACATACTCCTGAATATTTAGTTCCCAGCTTTGATCTGGGATAAACTTTGATAAACAGCCAAGACTGTTTATTTCCACCTCTGCAATAATTGCTACCTTGCACTCATCAAAATCCATTTCCCACCAAGATTTGATCTGTGCTTTTGAAGTCCTCTCGACTCTTCCTAAAGTCTCTTTTGCTGGCCTTTTATCCCCCTACGCTGCAAAGTCCAAAAGTTCTTAAAGGCTGCTGTCTGGAGTTTAACCTGTGGCATTCAGCTTACCTGCAACCTTTATGTTGACCTACATTGCTTCCTTTTGCCTCAAGCAAAATTTCAAATCCCTTGCTACTTTGCCCAATCCTATTTTTGCCACTTCCTTTAGTTTTACAACTCCTGTCATACCAATTAAATCCTCCAACCTTGGCCTTTCTCTCTCCGCTTTATTTTTGACACACCATTGGTAGAACAGCCTTTAGTTGCCTTGAATTTGTTCTCTGGAAGTGTCTTCTGAAACTCCAACTCCTCTCGCTTCCTGTAAAAACACTTCTCGAAACTCATCTTTACAACCAGGCTTTTGATAACATTTGCAACCTTTTCTACAGTAAAGACAGTGCACAAATATGTTTTGTGTTGTCTCAAGACATTGTACTTGATACATCAGAAGCCTGTAGCTCATTGGAGAATTTTTACTTCTGATTTTCTGCCAAATTCTTCTCCTCTTATATTAAACATTCATATTTCCATGTAATGGGTTGTTTAGTATTCAGTTATTATTGAAAGATTGATATCTTGATAAGTTAATTCACCATGGAAGTTGATCCTGTTCTCAGCCAACATCCAGTTATGAATCTTCAGCAGAGGTTGCTCGATAGCAATAAGGAGCAACTAGCTGATCATCTTCAATTCCACGTAACTGAAGCACTTCTAACATCTTTCTGTTTTTCTGAGAACTAACCCAATATCTATCAGGATTCGAACCATTGTGATTCAGCTGCTCACTGAATGAACTAACTGAGCTATTAAGGGAGCCTTTTAAGGTGTCTTTTTGTGGTAATAGAGACCAAATATTCTTGTCAATGAAGAATAAAGAACAGTGAAAAGACTTACTTAAAAGTGATAAAGGTTGTGTTGTGCGAACAGCTGCAAGAGAATTGCACATTTTTTAACCTCCTTTTCTTTTTCAGATTGTACTTGAGGAAAGGGCGAGGTGAAACCCGAATCTGTAAGATTTACGACTCTCCTTGTTTGCCTGAGGCAGAGGCTATGTTTGCTATCAATTCTGACGGGGTTGGGGATGCTAAAGACTAAATGTGAATGACCCTTCCCGTTCTTGTACTGGAAGCTACCAACTGCAAGCTAACATGCCCAGGACAATTAGCAATACTCTGTGTAGACATTGCACTAATCTGCTGAGTGTTGTAAGCTATTTGAACTTGCGGCGGCTTTCAACTTCTGGGTATGAAGCCTCACTTAATTGTGAAATGATGTTTCAGGCAGATCTAATATTAAAATTGGGTTTCATAGGATGGATGATTTCTTATGGCTCGATGTTTGTAGCGTTTGGCTGGTGTTAAAGTGGGCAGAGAAAGCTACATTGAATAGTGATTCATACCGCGTTTGTGTTAAATTATTTCCAGATTCATTAGCTGCAGTTTCAGTGGTAGTAACTTGAGCCTCAGTTTTGTGACTCATCACTGTGGAGGCCATTGGTAGCAACTGGAAATCTATTGAATGCAAAAGGTGGCACTGTAAAATACATTGTAAGATAGTTTCTAAGTTTTTTCGATAAGGACCCTTTTGCAGATGAAAAAGAATGAACTACATAAGCGACCATTGAACAACCGTAACAAATTAGCTCACATGCCTATCTTATAGTGGGTCACTGAACCTATCTATGCTGCAAGAAGAGTATTAGAAAGCATATTCCCTTCTTTTGGTTTGTTCCTTTGATTTATTTTAAGTACCAAAGTTTATTGAGGGTGTAGAAATGGGTACATTTAGTGCATAATTTTGTTGAACTAGGTAACGGTGAAAACGCATTGCTTTAACAGAGGAATTTGCAATGCTTCTGTTTCTCAAACCATCCTAAATAGGGTGTCATTTATCTTTTATAAGTAAGGCTAATATAAAGCCATTCTTGGTAATGATGGAAAACTTGAAATTCATATAAATAAACTATTATGGCAATTACTTTATATTTATGCAGTTTTATTTTGTTGAAATGTGCTCTTTAAGCATTGTTAGTGATGCCAAGTGAACCAATTTTCATTTCATTCTTGGGGCCATCTTGTGGCATAGTGGGTAGTGTCCTACTGAGCCAGAAGCTCTGGGTTCAAGATCCACACCAGGACTTGATGGCTAAGGAAGCTGCATTCAAAATGCAGCAAACAGATTGAGCATAACCTGTGAATCCTTCCTGAAGGACATGCCTCCCCGAACTGTAAAATCATAAGATATTAAACTCCAACACCATGGACATGTCCATGAACTGTAAAATGTAAATTGCAAAACCTCAACACAGAAAGAAGTCAGCTATGCAAGTAGGGAGGAGTTAATTATAACATTGCAGAAGGATCAGTCAACTCTGGCTCATTATGAGACTGGAAGAAAATTATCACAAACAATGTTGCAAGGTAATTGCCATTGCCTAGTGCAATTAGGAGACTGGAAGAGACATGACAAACAATGATCCAGGACAACTGCAATTATATAACTCAATTAAGAAATTGAGAATACTATTATCATAAATAAATAGAAATAAACTAATGCACAATGGCCATTAGCCCCTGCCAGGAAGGGAAGGAGCATTCACACACTGTCAAACCTGGAGCCAGGTATCCCTCACTGGGGCAGGGAATATACTGTTTTCTGTTATGGAAACAACGTGAGAACTGATTAACTCCATCCAGTCCCATCTAGATCAGGACATAGAATAAACTAAAGGTTTGGAAAGGTGTTTACATTGGACAATTCAGCAGGATGACAACAGGACTTCATAGAAATCATAGAAACCCTACAGTGCAGAAAGAGGCCATTCGGCCCATCGAGTCTACACCGACCACAAATCCCACCCAGGCCCTACCCCCATATCCCTACATATTTACCCGCTAATCCCTCTAACCTACCCATCTCAAGACACTAAGGGGCAATTTTAGCACGGCCAATCAACCGAACCCACACATCTTTGGACTGTGGGAGGAAACCGGAGCACCCGGAGGAAACCCACGCAGAGACGAGGAGAATGTGCAAACTCCACACAGACAGTGACCCAAGCCGGGAATCGAACCCAGGTCCCTTGTGACATTGTGATATGAATTATAAAAGGAGGATGACACTGGGCGTGGTCACTAGTCAAAGAAAAAGGACGCAATGGATCATCTCTAGATCCAGGCCTATAATCAACAGTGGTAACAACGAACTGAGAGTGATTGTAAGTTTCAGCCAAACTATAGAGGGATTTGTACTGGGGCAACATTGTAAGTTGCAGTCAAATTGCAGAGGGGTTTGAACTGGAAATTTGTAAGAGTTTCAGTCGACCTTGGGTAGGGAGTTTTGTATTGAGAGTTTTGTATAAATTCCCAACAAGTCGCAGGAGGATTTGTACTGGGGAAGAGACTTGAGCCAAATAAACAAATGAAATTGGGGCTTAGCCAAACTCTGTATAGTGTGCATTTTGTTCTTGTAAATCCTGAGATCCAAGAACTATTGTGAGAGGGAATGGGAAACTTACATGTGCCAATGAAGGTGTTAAGAGTGGGAAAGAGTTCCAGTCAGTAATGCGATGGAAAGAAAATTGGAACTTCTTCATGATTCATTGCAATTCAGATTTCTTGCGGGCAGGGAGGTGCTAGTTGGCTCAGTTGATAGGACAGCTGATGTGGATCACATTGGTGCCAACAGCATAGGGTTTGATCCCCATTCCAGCTGGGGTGGATTGTGTATCCATTTGTGGGCGGCACGGTAGCACAGTGGTTAGCACTGCTGCTTCACAGCTCCAGGGTCCTGGGTTCGATTCCCGGCTCGGGTCACTGTCTGTGTGGAGTTTGCACATTCTCCTCGTGTTTGCGTGGGTTTTCTCCGGGTGCTCCGGTTTCCTCCCACTGTCCAAAGATGTGCGGGTTAGGTTGATTGGCCAGGTTAAAATTGCCCCTGAGATGTGTAGGTTAGAGGGATTAGTGGGTAAATATGTGGGGGTAGGGCCTGGGTGGGATTGTGGTCGGTGCAGACTCGATGGGCCGAATGGCCTCCTTCTGCACTGTAGGGTTTCTATGATTTCCTTGCCCTACTTTGGTGGAGATTGATGCCCTGTGGGTTGGGTTGGCCTGTGGATGGAAGAAGTAGCATTACTGCGTCAAGTTAGCATGGTTATACAAAGAACAAAGAAAAGTACAGCACAGGTATAGGCCCTTCGGCCCTCCAAGCCTATGCTGATCATGATGCCCTAACTAAGAAAAAATACCGTCTGCCCTTACTAGGTCCATATCCCTCTGTTTCTTTGCTATTCATGTACCCATCCAGATGCCTCTTGGATGTTGCTAATGTGCCTGCTTCCACCACATCCTCTGGCAGTGCATTCCAGGCACCCACCACTCTCTGCATGAAAAACTTCCCCTGCACATCTCTCTTAAACTTTCCCCCTCTCACCTTGAATCTCTGCGCCCTTGTAATTGATACTTCCACCCTTGGAAAAGCCTCTGTCTATCCATCCTGTCTATGCCTCTCATAATTTTGTAAACCTCTATCAGGTCTCCCCTCAACCGGCCTATAATTTGCAGGATTATCCCTGCTTCCTTTCTTAAACGAGGGAACAACATTAGCTATTCTCCTGTCCTCTGGAACCTCGCCTGTGGTTAAAGTGGATGTGAAGATATTTGTTAAGGCCCCAGTTTTTTCCCCCTTTGCCTCCTGGGATAGATCCCATCCGGCCCTGGGGACTTGTCTGCCTTAATGCACTTTAGGATGCTCAACACTTCCTCCTTTGATATATTGACATTCTCAAGAGCATTTACACACCTATCCATGATCTCAACATCCGTCATGTCCTTCTCCTTGGTGAATATCGATATAAGATACTCATTAAGGATTTCACCCACTTCCTGTGGTTCCACGCGTAACTTTCCTCCATTGTCGTTGAGTGGGCCTACTCTTTTTCCTGCTACCCTCTTGCTCCTAATATATGCATAAAAAGCCTTTGGATTCTCTTTGACCCTGTTTGCTAAAGACATTTCATGGTCTCTTTTAGTCTTCCTAATTCCACATTAAGTTCCTTCCTACTTTCACTGTACTCCTCAAGGGCTTCGTCAGCTTTTAGATGCCCAGACTTACTGTATGCTTCCTTTTGACTAAGCTTACAATTTCCCTTGCCATCCATGGTTCCCGAAACCTGCCATTTCTATTCTTCATTTTTGCAGGTACATGCCTGTCCTGCACTTCAATTAACTGACCTTTAAAAAACCTCCCACATGTCAGATGTGGATTTGTCCTCAAAGAGCTGCTCCTAATCTACATTCCCCAGTTCCTGTCTAATTTGCATGTAATTGGCCTTCACCCAATTAAGCACCCTCACCCAAGAGCCACTCTTGTCCTTATCCATGACTACCCAAAATCTTACGGAATTATGGTCGCTAAACCCAAAATGCCCCCCCCTCTGAATCATCGATCACCTGGCCTGGCTCATTCCCAATACCAAGTCTAGTATGGCCCCATCCCTGTTGGATTGTCAACATACTGTATCAAAAAGCCCTTCTGGACACATCTAACTCATCTGGTTGTAAGGGATTCCCAGTCAATATGGGGGAAGTTAAAATCACCCAACACAACAATCCTGCTTTTTCCACATCTTTTCAGTATCTGACTACGCAACTGCTCCTCTGTCTCCTGTGGGCTGTTGGGAGGTCTATAGTACTCTCCCAACATTGTGATTTCACCCTTCTTATTCCTGAGTTCCATCCATAATGCCTCACAAGATCCCTCCAATGTGTCCTCCCTCAACATAGCTGTGATCTGCTCCCTAATCAGCAATGCAACTCCCCCACCCCTTTTGTTTCCTCTTCTGTCCCATCTAAAACAACAATATCCTGGAATTTTAAGCTGCCAGTCCTGTCCCTCCTTTAACCATGTCTCCACAATTGCAATTACATCACAATTGCAATTACATCATAATTCCATGCAGTAATCCAGGCTCTTAGTTCATCTGTTTCACCTGTTATACTTTTGCATTGAAGCAAACACACTGCAGACCTACAGTCCCACTGAGCCCTATGACTTCTCACTGAGCCCTACTGCTTCCCCTCTGCACTATGTTTATCTCAGTCTCACTTTTTCCCAGTCTCTAAACTTACTGGCCTGCTGTTCCAGTTCCCACCCACCTGCCACACTAGTTTAAACCCTCCTGAACATCACTAGCAAACCTCCCGCCCAGGTTATTGGTGCCCCTCCAGTTCAGGTGCAACCTGCCCTCCTTGTACAAGTCCCACCTTCCCCAGAAGACATCCCAGTGATCCATATATCTAAAGCCCTCCCTCCGACATCAGTTCTTTAACCACGTGTTCAACTGTACTATCTCCCTGTTCCAAGCTTCACTAGCACGTGGCACAGGGAGTAATCCTGAGATTACTACCCTAGAGGTCCTACTTTTTACCACCTGACCTAACTCCCTGAATTGTCTTTGCAGGACCTCTTCCTGCCTATGTCATTGGTACCAATGTGGACAGTAACATCTGTCTATTTACCCTCCCATTTCGGGATGCCCTGTACCTGCTTAGTGACATCCAGGACCCTGGCATCAGGGAGGCAACACACCATCCTAGAGTTTCGTTTGCAGCTGCAGAAACGGCTGTCTGTGCCCCTGACTATTGAGTCTCCTACTACTATTACTCACTTGGACTTACCCTGACCCTGCTCCACAGCAGAACCAGTTGTGATACCACAGGCCTGGTTGCTGTTGGTATTTTCCCCTGAGAGGCTATCCCCCCCAACAGTATCCAAAATGGTATGCCTGTTCGAGAGGGGAATAGCCACAGGAGACTCCTGCCTTACCTGCCTGCCTCTCCTGGTGATCACTATCTACCTGTCTGAACCTTTGGTGTGACCATCTCCCTGAGGCTAGTGTTTATCACACTCTCTGCCCCCTGTATGCTGTGCAATGTGTCCAGCTGCTGCTCAACCAAACGACAGTCTGTGAGGAGCTGCAGCTGGTCACGCTTCCCGCAGACATGGCCGTCAGGGAACGCTAGAAAGTTCCCTGATCTCCCAAATCTGGCAGGAGCATATCACTGCCTGAACTGCCATCTCTGCCCTTGTACACTTTAAGATATAAGAATAAGAAACTTAACTTGTTTTTACTTTGCTTGTCCTCCTCACATTGTCTTTTTTTTGTTACCTACATGATCCAAGCTGATTGGCACAGGCATTGCACCCCCTCCAGTGCTTGATCTCATTTGCATCTTAGCCAAATGGTCTAGATGCCGTTTTTAAAAAGTGCCTTTTTTTTGGTTAGAGGAAAAGGGAGGGAGGGAAACACTTATGTAGGTCTTGGGCTTAACCGCTCCTTGACACCAGCTCTTTGGCTACCCACAGTACAGTTGAGGTGACTGAGTTGACTTCTCCCAGAATCATCTTCTGCCACCTCTGTTGAGTAGAGTACTCTGCAGAGTAAATCTTCTTCCATTTTTGCCCATTTGTGTTTCAGCCCCAATCATTGAAGAATATTCTGAACTTCAACAACATGAAATATTTTCATTTCCTAATTCAGTGATTGATATTGATAACCCCCTCGTTTGGGCCAATTGCAGCCATAGCAGCCTTGAACTGAATTGCAATTACTCAGATTCATTTAACTTAACAACTTTGCAACAAGCGAATACAAGAAGACTCTAATCCGATCAATCCGAGCAGGAGTTAAAGCCAGATTTTGCAGGTGAAAGATCTGTGTCTAACCCAGTTGACCAGTTCATCTAGATTTAACAATGAGCCAATTTTATGTGGCGGAATCTACTCAATTATTTAATTCATTTACTGCTGATCAAATTGATTTGTTCAGGGAGACGCATTTATATCTTCAGTGTTCTATCCTCCTTTGAATTGGCCAATCATGAGTTCTGCAGAGAGGCCTTGTACTCAGAGTAAACAATGCAGGCATCCTCACATAGAATTTACAGCATGGAAACAGATCCAGCTGATCTATGCTATGTCTATTTTCTACACGAGACTCCATAGAACCATATAATTCCTACAGTACAGAAGGAAGCCATTTGGCCCATTGACTCTGCACCAATTCTCCAAAGGAGCATTCCACTCAGGCCTCGCCATCTGCTGTGTTCCCATAATCCATGCATTTACCACGGCTAATCTACTTGACCTACACATCTTGGGGCTTTGGACTCCTCCCACCCCTCTTCATATAACACTGGTTCTCCCATTTCTTGTGTATTCTTATATGCTCATGCATGAAGACAGAAGAGACCAGAGTTGCAGGATGAAAGAGGTCTGGAGGCGATGTTGTTCGGCAGAAGATCATTACAGGACTTTTGGAAGGGGTGAGGCCATGAAGGGATTTTAACACATTATATGAGCTTAAATTGGGGGCATTGAAGGGCCATGAGGGAATGTAGGTCAGCAAGGACAGCGGTGATGGCTGCAGATCTTTGAATAAACAGAGAGTTACAGAATGTGGAGAGTGGAACGTTGATATAGAATAGAGTTATAGTAGCAGGTGGGCTAAGGGCAGATGGGACTTATCAGTGTAGAAGGAGGCCTTTTGGCCCATTATAATTGTGCAAAGATTTTGAAAGCTGTCTAATTAGTTACATCCGACTGTTCTTTCCATATGGTTCTGTAATGTTTTTCCTTTCCGTATTTATCCAATTTACTTTTGAAAATTATGATGGAATCTGCTGTAGGCCATGCACTGCCTGTTTATACAATCAATGACCGTATGCATTTTTAGCAATTTCCTCAATTCATCATTCATGTGGGAAGTTGCCCCAAGATTATATCACCAATGGGCATCTTGCACATGAGGAAACATAGAGGTTAGGCCAGGATCCTTGGAGTTTTGCAGAGCTGATTTGGCAGTCAGGAAGAGATGATGTTGCTATAGATGTGCTAGCAAGGCAAGGGCAGAACCAAACAATGACAGTCCCACTGACCTGGGTAATGGAGAAAACATTTTGGAAGAGGTTTGATTACACAGGTCAAAGATTGCAGAAATTCAAGAGTTGAGCATAAAAATACAGGAAAAAGTGGATCATTTTTAAGGGGTTACATCTTTTTATGATGGAAACAATTATTGTAGGACCTTCTTTGAAGAGGTGGTGCTTCCTCGGGTCTTTTTCAAAAACAAGCAATCATTCCACGATTATATAATTCATCAAAAGTTTTCTGATTGATATTCCAGCTGAACTGGAAGATTCACTGATTTTGCCAGTGACCCGTGGGTTAACCTATAGATCTATGTTCAAGAATGTTTTAGGATAGCTTGGTACCCTCTAGTAATCCGATCCAAGCCAATGTGGTGTTGAAGCTTTGCTTGATTTTATTATTTTGGTCTGTGGGCACCACATAACCTGTTCCTCATTTGCTCAGCGAGCCTCAAATTCTGTGTCTCATACTCATCCAGGAGTTTAATCAGTCCGTGGCAGGCATAGAGCTCAAAAAATATGGATATGCCAGATTTTTGAACTCTGAACAGTAATAGCGGCTGCTGCACCTTATTTTTCAACTTAACTGGCATGGTACTTCAGTTTTACCTCTTTGGCCTCCTACATTTTCTTCTGGTTCCATCCCTAACCCAGATGCACCATCTGCCAGATGCACGCAACAAGCAATGTGGGAGAGTTCATTGTTCACCAAGGCAAAAACTGAGCATGAATTACTGTTGTAGACCTCAGTGAATCTCTCACATTGCTATTCTTCCACATCAAGGCAGAGCAATGGCAGAGAAGGAAAGAAAAAAGCAAATCCTGCATTCCAGATACCACTACCTTGTGGCCAAAGATCAGTGGGTCGAGAATTGGCCTGTTCACTCACATGAAGATCCACGGCAGAAACTTGGGACCCTGAAAAGAAGTCATCTTCCAATCGGCACACCCCACGCACCCCGGACATTCTCTCTTCCACCTTCCTTCGGGAAAAAGATACAACGGTCTGAGGTCACGTATCAACCGACTCAAGAACAGCTTCTTCCCTGCTGCTGTCAGACTTTTGAATGGACTTACCTTGCATTAAGTTGATCTTTCTCTACACCTTAGGTATGACTGTAACACTACATTCTGCACTCTCTCATTTCCTTCTCTATGAATGGTATGTTTTGTCTGTATAGCGTGCAAGAAACAATACTTTTCACTGTATGTTAATTAATGTGACAAATCAAATCATTATGCTCATCTAATGGCTTGGTGAATAAATGAATAAGCTGCCTCAGACTGCACCATTTGTGTCATTTCCTATCTGATACAAGAACAATATTAAATTTGGGGCACTGAATGGTACAAAAGGAGGAGGTAAAATGGCAAGTGTGTTGCATCAGAAACACTGAATTCAGACTTCGTCCTACACTTTGCTCAAATCATTTGCATCCAGATATTGGGTATTTATCCTCCATCGTTTGGAAAATTACACTAAACAAGTGCACTGGGGAAAAACAAGACTATTAAAATTGTGGCTAGAGTTTAAGTATCTGTTTATTGAGCTGTGGAAGGTTTGTGCTCAGAACCTTTATACCATTTGGTTTATCAGCTGGAAGGTATTGCTTTGTCAGAATGTGTGAGCATAATTTACAAGTGCAAGGGACGTCACAACTGACATAATATTTTTGTAAATTCCCAATAAAACTTGCTTTTTAATACAAAACAGTTTTATTTCCCGAACATATTTAGCTGAAGCGTTCTATTGAACAAGCTATAAATACTGTTCTTTTTCTCCTAGTGGTGGTGTGTTATATTTCACTTAGGGAATCCAAGTTGCTGTGGAAACATGGGCCTTAATTTTTTGGATGGCAGGGGGCTCACCCACCATGCAAAGAGTCAGCAGAGAACACATCTCTGGCAACTCCGCCTCCTCCATAGCCAATTTACTCTCAAATGAGCATTGATGGCTGCAGGTGGGATTTCTATCCCTCACTTGGGAGGAAGACCTGCCTTAGAGAACTGCGAGGCAATCTGATTGGTGATGATCTCATCTAAATCATCATAACTTTCTATTCCCTTCTCCCTTATATCTTGCATCAGAGCTAGAGAAGCATTGGTTGAAGTCATGTCAGAGATCTTAGCAGAAAATCTAGGCTGACCTTCAATGTTGCAGTATTGAAGGCACCATCATTTGAATGATTCATTAAATCAAGTCCTGTTTGTTCTCTTAATCTGAAATAAAAGAGCAATATCGATTCTTAAACCAATATCACTAAAATATGGCACAGTGATAGTGATTAGCGTTGCTGCCTCACAGCACCAGGGACCCGGGTTCGATTCCTGTTTTGGGTCACTGTGTAGAGTCTGTACGTTCTCCACATGTATGCTTGGGTTTCCTCTGGGTGTTCTGGTTTTCTCCCACAGTCCAAAATGACGTGCTGGTAAGGTGCATTGGCCATGCTAAATTCTCCCTCTGTATTCCCAAACAGGCCCCAGAGTGTGACAACTCGGGGATTTTCACAGTAATTTCATTGTAGTGTTAATGTAAGCCTACTTCTGACACTAATAAATAAACTTTTTAAATAAACTTTGAACTTTAAAAAACTTAATATTTTCTGGTAATTATCACATTGCTGCTTTCTGTGCACAAACTGGTTGTTGTTTACCCTACTTCATAACAGTTATTGCACTTCTAAATTATGTAAAGCACTTGGGGTAGTTGCCCTTTCCTAAATGAGGAAAACAGACAACTTTGTTGATGTGGTTGAAATATGGTCCTGAATTTACTCCTTTTGTCACCATTTCATCAAAAAGTCTGGTGAAACGCAGAGCCCTATTTTATCCCTCCGGTCTTATGGCTACTGTTATGTAAAAAGGACAGGACGTGCAATTTTGTACAGATTTATCTATCCAATGTCCTTTGAGATCAGTTGGATTTATGATCGCAAAATCTAGACAGAAAGTCATTCAGCTCAGCTAGTTCATCCTTTTGTAAAAATCTGCACCCTTGAAGGAAGACAAATGAGAGAGAACATATTGTCCCCCCCTCACTGCATTTAACTGCCTTTTGAAAAACACCAAAGACTTGATTTGTACTATCCTCCTTGAATATCATTCCAGATATTAATCACTTTCTGTGAAGAAGTACTTTACATCAATCCTGAACTTGCCTTTTAGCAGCCATGTCCCATTGTCCCACAGTCAAAGTTCAACTTGAACCTTTTTTTAAGCTACTTAATATCTTGCAAATCTCCTTGATTTGACTCCATTTAAGGCTGATGAGTCCAAGTTCTTCTAATTTGTCCTCTAAAACACTTCTCTAGTATTAGGGTTCAGTATTCAAAATGATTTTTTTTGAGAGTTAAAAAACTGGTATGTGTACAAGGAATCAAAGTGCTTTCCCTGGTTAGAATGGCTCATAAGTACAGTGAAAGAGAAGAGAAAGATCAATCAACTATTCTAATCATCAAGATTAAGCCACATTCCACAAAGCATTTCTGGACACAGTGGACATTTACCTCAGTTGTTGATACCTCCTCTGCCCATACTGCATATACTTTTGTTAAAGGCAGTTCAATTAGGTTGAGTTAGCTAACCAATCTGTACTTAGAGACTTTTCTACAGTACATACTGTGGTCCAAGGAGTCATCCTGTTGATCTGAACATCTTTAACAGATGTGATACATTGGTTTCTATTTGCAGTGGACTGTTTTTTCACTCTTCACTTTTGGGGGAGTAAAGTTGGAAAAGAAAATTAGAGCTGTGAAATTTTGAGGAAATAACTGCTGAGCTACAAATCCAGTCCCATGAGAAGTTTGCTTAATTGGAACATTTATTTTGCTTCATGAGTTGTGGTATTTAGGATATGTGGATGTTTGCTGAATTGGAAACCCTATCACACAATGCTGCAGTATATAATATTTGGTTCTTTGCTGTTGACTAGGATTTGAATAGTTAAGTAGTAAAATGTGCCTAGTCACCCTGTACCTCACATAATTTTGATTTCATAATCCACATGTGAGCATTAGCTTGGCTTAGTTGGTAGCATTCTCTTGCCAGAGTCAGAAGGCTATGGGTTCAAATCCCACCATAGGGCCACAATATCTTGGCTGACACTTCAATGCAGTATTAAGGGTGTGCCTGTTCCAGTAATTCAGTAAAAGGACGTAAAAAATCACATGCAACTAATGAAGAAGAGCAGTAAGTTCTCACATCCTGTGGCCAAAATTCCACCCCAAACCAACACCACTGAAAATAGATAACTGGTCATTCATCTCATTTGCTGTGTGGGGAATTTTGCTGTTCACAGCTTGGTTTTGTTCTTAGCTGAATAACCAACAGAAACTGAAAAAGGAGTTGACTGTGAAATTGTTTGGGATGTACTGAGAGACAGTGTGATGCTACACAATTAGGAATTATTTTTTTCCAGTATCATCTGTTAATTCACCTTTGTGATCTGTATTGAAGTTGCTTGGTACATATGGCATTACGCAACATTGTTTCAGAGTGTTTTAATAATTATTTTGATTGGGGAGAGAATGCAAAACACAATTTTTTTGTCTTAATTGATCCCATCCCTCAATTTTATCCGCACTTGTAATGAACTAGGCCGTTAACTATGAGTTTGGTTCCACAGGCAATGACTCGCCGCTCAAGTGCTTCACCCAGATGATCAGACTTCAAACATAACTGAAAATGTGTTAGTCAGCTGTTCAAACATGTGTGCCTATTGCTGCCATTCTAAACTGCCCTATACTCAGTGTCTATTTGTGCATTTTGAGTTGGAATTGCTTGATTGAGGCCACATGCAATCATCTCAGTGGGATTGATTAACACTGGTACTGACTACTGTTTGTAGGACTCACCCATTTTCAATTAATAAGAAATTGATCTTGATATGAATCTGTCGGCATTGAAATATTTAAAAGGACAGATTTTCTTCCCTTAGCTTAAGAACAGTCTGAGGCATACACCTGACTAGAGACATTGTCCATCAATAACAAGTGGAGTCCGATACTTGTCTTAAAAGGAATTAATTGTGTTTTTGACATGGAGAAGTATATAAACTGGGATTCAAATCTAATAAAATGTTAGCTTGTCTGTCATGGCTTTTTTGATTAAGCTGTTTATTTTGCATGTCTCCTTTGTTTCTAGAGTCATTGGAAGAAATGAAAAAGGACAGTTTTTTGATTAACTTCAACTTTCACCTTTTACACAAGCTTAGACATCAAACCAGAGACTTGATCTAGCACCAACAATCTGTCCTGGTCCCTCCACGCAGATGCTATAGTTAAGAAAGCCCTCCAATGCCTCTACGTCTCAGAAGGCTAAGGAAATTTGGCATGTCTGCTACAACTCTCACCAACTTTTACAGAGCCCCAAGGAAAGTATCCTTTCCAGATGCACCCTCTTTCCTCTATGGATGGGATGCTTTATCTATACAGCGCAAGAAACAATATTTTTCACTGTATACTAATACATGTGACAATAATAAATCAAGTCAAAATCAAGATTTAACAGCCACAGATTATATCCCTTCATCCAAGTTATTGATATAGATTATAGTTGAACCAGCACTGATTCCTATTGCACGCCACAGCTTGCCAATTTGAAAAAAAACCATTTATCCCTACTCTTTGCTTCCTGTTAGCCAACAAATTCATTATCCATGCTAATATGATACCCCCCACACCATGTAGTCTTATTTTGTGTAGTAACCTTTGATGTGGTACCTTTTCAAATGCCTTTTGGAAATCCAAGTATACCACACCATCTGGTTTCCCTTTTTGCACCATGAATGCTCTGGTACATGAATCACAAAGTTAATATGCAAGTACTACAAGTGATTAGGAAAAAATGAAATGTTGGCAATTATTGAAAGAGGAATAAAATTTACAAGTAGGGAGCTTTTACTGCAGCTGCACAAGACCTTGGTGAGAACACATCTGGAGTATTGTGTGCAGTTTTGATCTCATTTTTAAAACAAAGATAAAATAGTTTCAGAAGCGGTTCATAGTTGATTCACTGGGCTCATTCCCGGGATGAAGGGATTGTCTTGTGAAGGAAAGTTGAACAGGTTAAGCCTCTACCGATTGGAGTTTAGAATGAGGTGTGATCATATTGAAACATAGAAAATCCTGAGTGGACCTGATGGGGTGGACATCCTGAAGTTATTTCCTCTTGTGGGGAATTCTAAAATTAGAGGAAATAATTGGATCCGTTTTAAAACAGAGATGAGAATTTTTATTCCACCAAAAGGTCACTGATGTGTGGCGTTCTCTTCCTCACAAGGGAGACTTAGACAGATTTTTGTTAGTCAAGAGTCGAGAGTTATGGAGGCAGACACGAAAGTGAAGCTGAGACCACCACCAGATCAGCCATGATATTACTGATGGCAGAGAACGCTCAAAAGGCCAAATGGCCTATGCTGTTCCTATGCTTTTTTAAAAATGTGATTTATTGTCACATGTATACAGTAAAAAGTACTGTTTCTCGCATGCTATACAGGCAAAGCATACTGTCCATAGAGAAGGAAAGGAGAGAGTGCAGAATGTAGTGTTACACTCATAGCTAGGGTGTAGAGAAAGATCAACTTAATATTAGGTAGGTCCATTCAAAGGTCTGATGTATCAGCAGGGAAGAAGCTGTTCTTGAGTCAGTTGGTACGTGACCTCAGACTTCTGTATCTTTCGCCCGACAGAAGAAGGTGGAAAAGAGTATGTCCATAGTGCGTGGGGCCCTTGATTATGCTGGCTGCTTTCCCAAAGCAGCAGGAAGTGTAGACAGAGTCAGTGAATGGGAGGCTGGTTTGCCTGATGGACTGGACTTCATTCACAACCTTTTGTAGTTTCTTTCAGTCTTGGACAGAGCAGGAGCTATACCAAGCTGTGATACATCTGAAAAGAATGCTTTCTATGGTGCATCTGTGTTGGCGAGAGTTGTAGCGGACATGCCAAATTTCCTTAGCCTCCTGAGAAAGTAGAGACGTTCTTAACTATGGCATCAGTGTGGAGGGGCCAGGACAGATTGTCGTTGATCTGGACACCTAGAAACTTGAAGCTCTCGACCATTTCCACTTCATCCCCGTAGCTGTAGATAGGAGCATGTCCTCCACTACGCTTCTGAAGTTGATGACCATCTCCTTTGTTTTGTTGACATTTGAGGTAGTGATTATTGTTGTCGCACCAGTTCACCAGATTCTCTATCTCTTTCCCTCTCATCATTGTTTCAGATCCGACCCACTACAGTGGTGTCGTCAGCAAACTTGAAATTCAAGTTGGTGGGGTGGGGGGGGCGCGCGCATTTGGCCACACACTCATAGGTGTATAAGGAGTATAATAAGTGGCTGAGGACACAGCCTTGTGGGACACCAGTGTTGAGGATGATTGTGGTGGAGGTGTTGTTGCCTATCCATACTGATTGCATATTTGCAGGTGACAACAAGATAGGAAAAGGGGAGGTGGAGAATCTGCAAAGAGACGTAGACAGGTGATAGATCTAAATTGCAGAATTTTCTTCATTTAAATAGTATACTGCTTTTATAATCTTTGTCGAAATGAACAAATTCACATTTACCCACATTATGCTCCATGTGCCAAATTTTTACCCAGTCACTTAACCTGTAAGTCCGCTACCATGAAGACAGACACAGAATAATTGCTCAACAGCTCTACCATTTCTTTGTTTACAATCATCGATTTCCCATTCATTCTAGAGGACCAACATTAGCTTTAGTTAATAGTTTTCCTATTCAAATATCTATAGAAATTTTTACTATCTTATTTATTACTAGTTAGCTTTCTCTCATACTCTGCTTTCTATCTCTTTGTTTAGCTTTTAGTCATTCTTTGCTGGTTCTTAAAGGCTGTCCAATCTTCTGACCTACCATTAATCTTTGCAGATTTGTACAGTGTTTCTTTCAATTTAATACTATCCTTAACTTTATTTAGGCATGGATGATGTGTCCTTCTCAGAGCCTTTCACACTGGAATAAATCTTTTCTCAGCGTTATTAAATATCTATTTAAAAGTTTTCCATCGCAATCAGAGGCGGACTTGCAATGAAACACACAGCATTGCAGCACAGGGTTGCAGCCAATTGGGGGACCCCATACTGAGGGATGGCTGTGGGAGCACCAATCATTTTGAGCCCATCAGCAGGCAATGCAGAACAACATCTGGCTCTGATTGGTGAGGTCCCCTTAGAGCGGGAAGACACTGTCCCAGACATTGAGCTCTCCTTTAGCCTCTCCTCGTGGTGGTGGTGACTTGAAGTCAGTTCAGACGTATCTCCTGATTGTCTGGCCTGAAGTTTCTGAACTTGAGAGTGTGAGGACTGGGTGGCAACCTGACTGGTGAGGGCAAGGCGACTCAACCCCCAGGCCAGAGCGGAGGAGGATGAGGCCACAACATAGCCTTCGGGAAGCAGGTGGCTCCAGACCTGCAAGGAACACTCAGCATCCTGAGAGGATAAAGGAGAGCGCGGGGACGAGGAGAGGATAAAGGAGAGCGCGGAGACGAGGAGAGGATAAAGGAGAGCGCGGGGACGAGGAGAGGATAAAGGAGAGCGCGGGGACGAGGAGAGGATAAAGGAGAGCGCGGGGACGAGGAGAGGATAAAGGAGAGCGCGGCGACGAGGAGAGGATAAAGGAGAGCGCGGGGACGAGGAGAGGCTAAAGGAGAGCGCGGGGACGAGGAGAGGATAAAGGAGAGCGCGGGGACGAGGAGGATAAAGGAGAGCGCGGGGACGAGGAGAGGATAAAGGAGAGCGCGGGGATGAGGAGAGGATAAAGGAGAGCGCGGGGACGAGGCTGCTCTTCAAACAACGCACTGAGTTTGAACAATCGAGTGATGTAACAGAAAGTGATAAACTGATTGGTGAGTAATATGGAGTTTAAATAGCTGAAGCTAAAAGAAATGTATTATTTATTGGGAAATGAATTATTTTTAATTGTTATCTGTATCTAGAATTGTTAGAGTCTAAGGCGTTAATTTTACATTTAAGACATGTCAGGAGAGGACAGCGGAGCGGAATGTGTGGCTTGTCACATGTGGGGAGTCCTGGACGCTGTCCTAGATGACCACATGTGCAGGAAGTGCTCCCAGATGCAGAAGTTGGAGCACCAGGCATCAGAGCTTGAGCAGTGGCTGGAGACACTGTGGCGCATCCACAAGGCTGAGAATTATGTGGATAGCACGTTTAATGAGGTAGTCACACTGCAGCTCAAGGGACTAGAGGAAATAAGGGAACGGGTGACCACCAATCAGTCCATAAAGGACAGGCAGGTGGTGCAGGAGTCCCTTTGGGTCCTGCTCACTGACCGGTATTCCATGTTGGAAGCTGATGAGGGCGCTGGTACCTCGGAGGAATGCAGTCAGAGCCAAGCTTCTGGCACCACAAGCTGCTTGACTGTATAGGAAGGAAGAAGAAAGAAAGTGCAATAGTGATGGGGATTTTTTAGAGAGGGGAGCAGACAGGCATTTGTGCCACCAAAGATGTGACTCCAGGATGGTGTGTTGCCTCCCTGGTGCCAGGGTCAGGAATGTCACTGAATGGCTGCAGGGTATCCTGAAAGGGAACGGTGATGAGGGTGTGGTTCATGTTGATACCAACGATATGTGCAAAGTGAGGAATGAGTCCTTGCATCAAGAATTCAGGGAGTTACATAGTAGATTAAAAAACAGGACCTCGATGGTTGTAATCTCTGGATTATTCCTGGTTCCACATGTATAGCAATAGGAAAATAGGACAGATCAATGCGTGGTTCAAGAGTTGGTGCAAGAGGGAGGGTTTTAGATTTGTGGATCACTGGGACCGTTTCTGGGGAAGGTGGGACATGAACAAACATTACGTTCTGCACCTGAACCACATTGGGACCAAAATCCTTGCAGGTAGGTTTGCTGGTGCTGTTGGAGGAATTTAAGCTAGTCTGGCAGAGGGAGGGGACACAGAATATTGGTGAAATAGAGACACATCATTCTACAGCAAAGGAAGCAAGTCAGAGAGAGTTCAGCTATATTGAGTGTCAAGAGAGTAAGGCAAGACTGGATAGGCTTTACTTTAATGCTAGGACTGTAATAGGTAAAACTGATGAGTTAAAGGTATGGATTGACACATGGAAGTGGAATATTATTGCCATGACAGAAACATGGTTGAAGGAAGGGCAGGATTGGCAACTCAACATTCCAGGGTATAGGATCTTTAGGCGAGACAGAGCAGGGTGTAAAAAGGGAGGAGTCAATTACTGCAACAAGGAGAAATGATGGGCGAATTCTCCCAAAACATTCTAAGTGTCGAATTCGCATGAAAACTGGAGTAATTCACGGTGTTTTTTTTTCAGTGGGAGTTCAGAGAAGAATCTCCCACACTTTGCAGAGGCCACCAGTGTAAATATAATTAAAGTTCAGGAGGTGGGGCCTATTCCCCCTGGAGAGGCTGAAATCAGTCTACTGAGTGGGCCACTGCGCATGCACCGATCTGCCAGTGCCGAGATCGGCGCTTGCGCAGTGGCCCTGCACTGATGGACTCCCGATTGCTGGCCATTCCGTGACCCCCACAACAGGGGCTCTCTGAGTCCCCCCACGGCCTGATTGCTGGCCCCCCCGACCATTCCCGGGCCAGCCCCAAACCCCGCCCTCCCCAGCCCACCTCGATCTCCAGCCCCCCCCCCCCCCCACTGATTCCCCTGCACTGCTGACCTGTTGAGCAGACTGACTGCACCCCCCGCTGATCCCACCCCAACCCAATCCGATCACTGGCATCCCTGCTTCCCCCACCGATCCCTATGCTGAGTGGCAGAGGGATGCCCCAACCACACCAATTGCCCCTTGGCCCCTCCCCCATCAGGCCCTGCACCCTGGGCACTGGCCCATGCCCATTGGGCAGTGCCAAGTTGCCCCTGGGCATTGTCACCTTGCCCCTTGGGCAGTGCCAGGGGGCATAGGCTGGCATTGCCAGGGTGTCAATGCCCAGGGGTAACCTCCCCACCGTGCGACCCATGGGGTCCCGATTGCCCCCCCTTCACTACAGCGGGGTCGGGTCGCTAGCTCTCCGAAAGTGGGGAGCTACTGTAATCCCCACCGGAGTGAACCACTCTGGCGGGGTGGGAGTTGCTAGCAGACCCGGAGAGTTCAGTCCCAGGTCCACTAATGAAATTTAAATTATATTTCAATTACCATTTAAATGGTCTTGGTGCCTCCCTGCCAATTTCCAGCGTGGAGCAGGTGCCGCCGGAAATCTGGTGCTCCGAGACGCAAGCGTGGCGCGAACCCTGCGAATTGGCCAACGTGAGATTCTCCCGGCTGGCTGCGCTAAAAAATTAGCACAGCGGGACGGGAGGATCGCGGCCGATATCTTGGAAGTGTCATCAAACAAGGCTTTGTGGGTAGAGTTTAGAAATGTTAAGTGGGCAGCCACATTACAGGCTTGCTAAGAGTCGGTGGGAAATAGAAGAGCAAATATGCAGATAGTTCAGAGGTGTGTAAGAGTAATTGTCAGGTAATACCAGGGGATTTTGATTTTCCCAACATAAATTAGGACAGTAATAGTGTTAAGGGTTTAGAGGGGGTGTATTTCTTGGAATGTATCCAAGGGAGTTTTTTGTATCAATATGAAGAAGGCCCAACAGGGAATGGAGCAGTGCTGGATTTGATTCCTGGCAACAAAGGCAGACAAGTGTTCAGTGTGGCCGTGGGGAAGCATTTTAGTGATAGCAACCACGACATGGTATGGTTCAAATTTGTTATGGATAAGGAGAAAGATGGCCTGCAGATTGGGGGAAGGTAGTTTTTATTAAAATAAAGCAGGATCAGGCCAAAGTTGACTGGAACAGCTGCTTGCGGGTGAGTCTACAGCGGCGCGGTGGGGGAGCATTCAAAAAGGAGCTGGGGACAGGTCCAACATGTACCCTTTAAGGGGAAATATAGGAGCAATAAGTTCAGGGAACCCTGCTGAACCTTGGAATTGTTCTGCCCTCCTGCTTGCTGCTTTGAGCCTGTGCTCACTCTCTCCAGGCTTCAGGTCTGTGTCTCTCCTTGTATCTTCTGTTTTCCCCATCACCCGTGATATTGCGACTTCTTGGTGAATCTTAACATTTTTTTCCTCTGTCCTTCCTTCAAGGACCCCTTCTTGCCCTGTGTCTAGCTTTTAAGGTCGACTAGATCTTTTATTTGTTGCCACCATATTTCATTGTGTGGCCAAAGTCGAGACAGGGCTTTGAGGATTGTCTATTCTCCTAAAGTATGCTGCTTGAGCCTGTAGCTTCTTAAAATCATTACTGTTTGTTTACAGCAAGTATTTACATATTTGAACCTAGCATGAGGTTGGAGCTTCTCTCTTGCAGTTACTGCTTGGTGATATATTGACAGCAGGTTAGGTGTAAAGTTCACAGAGTAGGTTGATTGAGATCACCAACTTCTGGGGCAAATAAGATTTTAACAAACCACATGAATAAAAATGTCCCTCCCATATCTTTGCAATATTTAGATGAGCGAAATGCCAGTTCGTAGCTGGATTGACTGTCCTATTAATTCAAACTTGCAAACTAAGGTCAACTTCGCTCCTTCCTGCTCCACCGTTTATTAATTTGAATTTATTAACCAGCACTTCTTTCAGACTGTGGGAGGAAACCAAAGCACCCGGAGGAAACCCACACAGACACAAGGAGAACGTGCAGACTCTGAACAGACAGTGACCCAAGCCGGGAATCAAACTCGAGTCCCTGGTGCTGTGAAGCAGCAATGCTAACCACTTCGCCGCTGGCACAATTATCAACAGAAAGGACCTCCTGGATCAGTTTATCAGAAGTTTTGGTTTTTGCACTGAGAAGTTTTAGATTGAAGAGGGAGCCATCCTGACAATATTAGATATGCACTCGCTGTTCAAGATCCTTGACAGCATAGCTAAGGACATAGTTAAATATCAGGTTAAAGAGGACTGGTGCTAGCACACACATCTGTTCTACTGGCGATCTCAAATGCAACTGATGATTCACCATTTAGAAAGACCTGGCCTGTCATTCCATTGTATGATCTTGGCATTTTTATGAACAACCACGCTAGTCCAGAGGAACTCCCTGTTAACTGTATCAAAGGTAAGGTCAATGAAAATGAAGTAAAGGGCCACGTCTTGCTTGAGACATTTTTTTTTTGGAGTTGTCACAGCAAACATCATTTTCACTGTGCTGCGACCTGATCAAAAGACACACTGAGCCTCAGGTAGATTTGTTTTTGCCACAATGATGTCTTTTTAGGATAATGCGAGCAAAAATCTCTCCAGCCATGGACAAAAGTGAGATACCTCTGTAGATGCCACACTTTGCTTTGCTACCTTTGCGTGCCTTGGGGCGGCACGGTAGCACAGTGGTTAGCACTGCTGCTTCACAGCTCCAGGGACCTGGGTTCGATTCCCGGCTTGGGTCACTGTCTGTGTGGAGTTTGCACATTCTCCTCGTGTCTGTGTGGGTTTCCTCCGGGCGCTCCGGTTTCCGCCCACAGTCCAAAGATGTGCAGGTTAGATTGATTGGCCATGCTAAAATTGCCCCTTAGTGTCCTGGGATGCGTAGATTAGAGGGATTAGCAGGTAAAATATGTAGGGATATGGGGGTAGGGCCTGGGTGGGATTGTGGTCGGTGCATTCGATGGGCCGAATGGCCTCTTTCTGTACTGTAGGGTTTCTATGATTCTATGTTTTTGTAGAGAGCAACAGTCATGGTATTGCCGCAGTCATTTGGCATCTTCATTCCAAGAGTATAAGAGAATGTTGTGGAAGACCTCTATCCTGTCGGGGCCTACCACTTTGAATGTTTCTGCTGGGATTCCATCTTCTCCTGAAACCTTGCCTGAGTTCCCCTGCTTAATAGCTTTCTGCATCTCACCAGCAGAAGGAGGCAAGTCAAACTTGTCAAGGACTGGCTGTGAGACTGGTGGTCTGTTCAGCAGGCCGCTCAAGTGTTCCGCCCATCTGTCTCTTATTTATTCAGCTCATGGCTGAGAGGCTTGCAGGCGACCCAGAGGGACATTGCTGAGAAACAACGGGCTATGGCTGCAGCCCTTGAGAATGTGGCCCACTTAGAGAGGGTCATGGCTGACATCTGCAGAGCTTGCAGGAGACTCAGCGGGACAGTGCCAAGACACAGCAGCCTTTGAGAGCATGACCCAGTCACAGAGGGTCATGGCTGAGGGGCTGCAGAACGTGGCCCAATCTCAGAGGGCACTTGATGCTGCCATTGACAGGTGGCCTCCGACTCAAAGGGCCATTGCAGAGGACTCGACCACTAAGGCAAGAACACATGTGGCCCTCCAGGACTGGCAGGGCCAGATGACTCCAGAGCTGCAGGGCCAGGCGACGCCAGAGCTTCTGGAGCTCACTGCAGAAGTACTGCCACCCCATGGCGTGTCCCAGGGCCCACGCCGCCCCCCCCCCCCCCCCACACACACACACACACACACACACACTTTCCTGACACTGGGCCATCTTGATGAAGAGGGTGTCATGGATACATCCCTGACACCTGGAAGCCGGCCAGGGCCCTCAAAGTCCAGACCCTCCAGAGGACGATCGCCAAGGGCATCACAGGGCATAGTAGGCAGTTGGCCACCTCCACCTCCAATGTATATCTCTACTTTCTCAGAAGACTAAGGAAATTTGGCATGTCAGCTACGACTCTCACCAACCTTTACAGATGCACCATAGAAAACATTCTTTCTGGTTGTATCACAGCTTAGTATGGCTCCTGCTCTGCCCAAGACCACAAGGAACTACAAAAGGTTGTGAATGTAGCCCAATCCATCACCCAAACCAGCCTTCCATCCATTGACTCTGTCTACACTTCCCGCTGCCTCGGCAAAGCAGCCAGCATAATTAAGCACCCCACAGACCCCGTACATTTTCTGTTCCACCTTCTTCCTTCGGGAAAAAGATACAAAAGTCTGAGGTCACGTACCAACCGACTCAAGAACAGCTTCTTCCCTGCTGCTGTCAGACTTTTGAAGGGCTTACCTTACATTAAGTTGATCTTTCTCTACACCCTAGCTATGACTGTAACACTACATTCTGCATTCTCTCGTTTCCTTCTCTATGAACGGTATATTTTGTCTGTATAGCGCGCAAGGAACAATACTTTTCACTATGTGACAATAATAAATCAAATCAAATATCCTGGGAAGACGCAAAGATGTGGTATTAGGCCACGTACGGTTAAGAAGTTGTAGTGGCACTAAAGATGGCACGGGTGAAGGGAACACTAGTTAGATGGAATATTTAGGCACTTTAAAGTCTCACGTTCACATGTTTTTGTATTATCACTTATTTTGAAAGCACTATTATTGGCAACAATAAATGTTATTTCGCCCCACACCCGTGACTAACTTGTCTCTAATTAGCCTCCAATAGGAATGTACTTACCCTGACGGTCACCGGAGGGACCCTGCATGTTGATGTCAGTGGGGGAGGCCCCTCAATGCACTGCTACTGAGAAAATCAAGGCACTCAAATAATTCACTGGTTACAGCAGGTGGCATGTCACTTATAGCATCTGCCATGGCATCCCCAGAATACAGGAGAGATTCCCTCCCCATCTCACCCGCCCCAGGGCCCTTCCTGGGGGTTTAGAGCTCCCTTACCCACTACCCAGATATGGGCTCAGTGCCAGTGTGCATGCAGAGCTCAGGTAGGACTCAGACTAGTTTGCACCAGGGCATCATCACAATGGCATACAGCGAGTCGTCATCACCCTGCTGCCTTGCCACAGAAACTCGCTAACATATCGTACCTGGGCCCATCACTCTGGTGTTACAAGATTGTCAGACTCCATGCGGCAGGGGGAATGGAACCCATATGCAGAAGCACAGGCCCCTTGATGCGCGTCAATCAAGCACGAGGTACAAGGCTTCAGCGATTGAAGGCTTTTATTGACAAACAATGGAACTATCTAACACGAGTACACCAATCCAGACTGGAGGGGTCCCGCCTGAGCAGAGGGTCTTATACCTCTCCCCAGGAGGCGGGGCCCGACCGGGATGTGCCATAACAACATCCACCACAGGTATATTAATCCCACAGTGTAAACACCCTAACCCAACAACATTATAACAACCCCCACAGTGGCAACACCCTAACCCAACAGTAACATTGGAATAACCCCACAGTGGTAACCAACGATGGTTCACCACATTCACCCCTCCTTTAAAAACAAAGGCCGGCGGGGTGCGAAAACAGATCACATATATACAAAATTCACAAGTCCAGACGGTCTGGAGGACCGCACCGTCGCTGTGATCTCCTCAACACCGGTTGCGACACTGGAGCAGGTGCTTGCGGTGGCGTTCTCTCCAAAACAGCGTCCGGCTGTCCCCTCGAGGACTCCCGGGCCGGTTGACCCTGGTGAGGCGGTGGTGCAGGGGATCCTGGTACCTTCTGTGGTGGCACCGATCTCCGAGTCTCAGGCAAGCTGTACATGGGAGTATAACTGTTATGCACTGGTCCCGGTGCTGACCGCGCCACGTCTGGGGAAGAAAGAAGTGAAAGGGGGTTCGTGACAGGGGGTATAGGAGCGACAGGAGTTGCTACGTCCCCTGCGGGCGCCAGGTCTCGAATCGAGACCGTGTCCTCTCGCCCGTCAGGATATGCCACATAGGCATACTGAGGGTTGGCGTGGAGGAGTTGGACCGGTTCGACCAAGGGGTCGGACTTACGGGCCCTCACATGTCGCCGCAGAAGGACGGGTCCTGGGTACGTCAACCAGGCTGGTAAGGAGATCCCCGAGGACGACTTCCGAGGGAATGAGAACATCCTCTCGTGGGGAGTAGCATTGGTTGCCGTACACAGGAGGGAGCGAATGGAATGAAGCGCATTTGGAAGGACCTCCTGCCAACGGGAGACTGGAAGGCCCCTGGACTTCAGCGCCAATAGGACAGCCTTCCAGACTGTAGCATTCTCCCTCTCCACCTGTCCGTTACCCCTAGGGTTGTAGCTCGTGGTTCTACTAGAGGCAATCCCGTATGAGAGCAGGAATTGCCTCAAGTCGTTACTCATGAACGACGAGCCCCTGTCGCTATGTATGTAGCAGGGGTACCTGAACAGGGTAAAAAGATCACTGAATGCCTTAATCACTGTGGCAGTCGACGTGTCCGCACAGGGGACAACAAACGGGAACCGGGAGTATTCATCTATGATATTGAGAAAATAGACATTCCGGTCCGTTGAGGGAAGGGGGCCCTTAAAATCCACACTCAGCCTCTCGAAGGGGCGAGTGGCCTTGACCAATTGTGCCCGATCCGGTCGATAAAAGTGCGGTTTGCATTCCGCGCAAATCCGACAGCTTCTCGTTACTGACCTGACATCCTCCACCGAGTAGGGCAGGTTGCGGGCTTTTATGAAGTGGTAGAGTCGAGTGACTCCAGGATGGCACAGGTCATTGTGGAGGGCCTTCAAGCGGTCCTCCTGCATGATAGCGCATGTTCCGCGCGAGAGGGCATCCGAGGGCTCATTGAGCTTCCCTAGATGATACATAATATCGTAATTATAGGTGGAGAGCTCAATTCTCCACCGCAAGATCTTATCATTCTTGATCTTGCCCCTCTGCGTATTACTGAACATAAACGCCACGGATCGTTGATCCGTGATCAGGGTGAACCGCTTCCCCGCCAGGTAATGGCGCCAGTGTCTGATGGCCTCCACAATGGCCTGAGCCTCCTTCTCCACCGCTGAATGCCGAATTTCGGGACCTTGAAGGGTGCGGGAAAAGAACGCGACGGGCCTGCCTGCCTGGTTTAGTGTGGCGGCCAGGGCGAAATCCGATGCATCACTTTCCACCTGAAAAGGGATGGATTCATCCACCGCGTGCATCGTGGCTTTCGCAATGTCGCTTTTCAAAGCCTTGAAGGCCAATTGGGCCTCCGGCGTGAGTGGGAAGGTCGTGGACTTGATGAGCGGACGGGCATTGTCCGCGTAGTTGGGGACCCACTGCGCATAATAAGAAAAGAAGCCGAGGCATCTCCTCAGTGCTTTTGCGCTAGCGGGCAAGGGAAGTTCAGTAAGGGGGCACATACGGTCTGGATCAGGGCCGATGACCCCGTTTTCCACCACGTATCCAAGGATAGCTAATCTGCGCGTACGGAATACACACTTCTCCCTGTTATAGGTCAGATTCAGGCGAGATGCAGTGCGCAGAAAGTTTTGGAGATTCGTGTCATGGTCCTGCTGGTCATGGCCGCAGATGGTGACGTTATCCAGGTACGGGAAGGTAGCCCGCAACCCGTTCTGGTCCACCATTCGGTCCATAGCACGCTGGAAGACCGAGACCCCATTGGTGACACCAAATGGAACCCTAAGAAACTGATATAGACGACCATCCGCCTCAAAAGCCGTGTATTGTCGGTCCTCTGGGCGGATGGGGAGTTGGTGGTAGGCGGACTTAAGGTCTATGGTGGAGAACACCCGGTACTGCGCAATCTGATTGACCATATCAGATATGCGCGGGAGAGGATACGCATCCAGCTGCGTATAACGGTTAATGGTCTGACTGTAGTCGATGACCATCCGGGGTTTGTTCCCGCTTTTAACCACCACGACCTGCGCTCTCCACGGACTAGCACTGTGCTGTATGATCCCTTCTTTGAGGAGCCGCTGAACCTCAGATCTGATAAAGATCCGGTCTTCAGCGCTGTAACGCCTACTTTTAGTAGCGATGGGCTTGCAGCCTGGTACCAGATTCTTAAATAAAGAAGGTGTGGTGATCTTTAGTGTGGATAGATTGCATGCGGGGCGCTTTGGGCAATTTGGAGGCTGCGGCTGATTCCCTACTGCCAGCGAAGGGAGTGGCCCACCGTACTGTAGGATCACACTCTTCATGTGGACCATAAAGTTTAGTCCGAGGAGAATTGGCGCGCAAAGGTGCGGCAACACAAGGAGCCTGTATCGCTCGTAAATTGTGCCCTGCACCTCTAGGGTTACCATACAACGTCCTTGGATCGGTACAGACCGGGACCATGATGCCATAGAAATTGTCTGTTTGGCAGGTAGAACCCGGAGTCCACACCTTTTTGCAGTGTCAGGGTGAATAAAACTCTCGGTACTCCCACTGTCAAACAGACAATACACAGTACGACCATTTACCTTGATGTTCATCATCGAACAGTCAAGCCTGTGATGCTTTGTCTGGTCCAGAGAGATCGACGCCACCGTTGGCCCTAGGGCGTCACTGCATGCAGCCGAGGTTGATACTGAGGACCCCTGCTGGTCGCTCCTGGTCGTCGTCGACCATGATGGCCGCCCCCATGAATCGCACGTGGGTGAGGGCGCCAAGCGTAGCGACTCCTGGTGGTCATCCTCCTCCTCCGTCAGCCACGATGGCGCCGTCCTGGATTTGCACGTGGTCGGGCCTCGCGGGTACTGCGACGCCGAAGGAGATTGTCTCCGCTCTGGAGGGTCACAGGCTGCACTGCCGTTCTTGGGCTTCGACCTGCAGACTTTAGCATAGTGCCCCTTTTTACCGCACTGACTGCAGATCGCCATTTTTGCTGGACACTGTTGCCGTGGATGCTTGGCTCCTCCGCAAAAATAGCATCGCTGGCCGCCTGGAGCTGCCGCCGTCGTCGGGTCGATATGGGAGCGCGAGCCCGTGGGGCGAGGAGGGATTTGTGCTTGCTCCTGCCACGTTGTCTCCACGTGGTCTTCGGGGTACAGAGCCAAGCTTTTCGACGCTGCCTCCAGCATCTCAGCCATCTCCATCACTTGGGTCAAGTTGAGGTTCCCTTTCTCCAATAGCTTAAGCCGGATGTACGAGGACCCTACCCCTGCTACAAACGCATCTCGGGCGAGGTCGTACATATACTGCTCAGCCGACACAGCTTTGCAGTCGCAGCCCCTGGCAAGCTGCAAGAGCTCATTGGCGTAGTCCTCCATGGTTTCGCCCGACTGCCGACGTCGTGTAGCGAGGAGGTAACGAGCGTGAATCTCGTTGGGTGGTCTCGTGTATCGTTTCTTCAAGAGCTCGATGGCCCTCGGGTAAGTGGTGGCCGCACGAATCGCAAGATAGACCGTGTCGCTTACCCTCGCGTGGAGGACCTGGAGTTTGTCGTCGTCCGTAGTAACTGCTGCAGAGGCCGCCAGGTAGTCCTCGAAACACTTCAGCCAGTGGTCGAAGGTGTTAGAGGCACCGACCGCACGTGGGTCCAGCGTCAGGTGCTCTGGTTTCAGCATTTGCTCCATACTCTCTTTACTGTCGAGAGTTTTGTGTTTGTCAATAAAATTGATGCGCGTCAATCAAGCACGAGGTACAAGGCTTCAGCGATTGAAGGCTTTTATTGACAAACAATGGAACTATCTAACACGAGTACACCAATCCAGACTGGAGGGGTCCCGCCTGCGCAGAGGGTCTTATACCTCTCCCCAGGAGGCGGGGCCCGACCGGGATGTGCCATAACAACATCCACCACAGGTATATTAATCCCACAGTGTAAACACCCTAACCCAACAACATTATAACAACCCCCACAGTGGCAACACCCTAACCCAACAGTAACATTGGAATAACCCCGCAGTGGTAACCAACGATGGTTCACCACACCCCTATTAACCAAAGTGTGGTGATCAGGGCCTCCCATGCCGCCTCGCATGTCTGATCTTTGCTCCCACCAGCCCTCCAGCACCTGGGTGCTCATAGTCATCGGCCTCCTCCTCCCCCTGCTGGGTGATCTCCTGGGATCTCCTGAAGGTGGCCTTCACGACACACAACAGTGCAGAGTCGCTGAGCAGAGACTGATAGCTAAGTTCCGCACACATGAGGACGGCCTCAACCGGGATCTTGGGTTCATGTCACACTATTTGTAACCCCCATGACTTGTCTGGGCTTGCAAAATCTCACTAATTGTCCTGGCTGAAGACAATATACATGTCTTTAACCTGTGTTTAACCCTCTCTCCACTCACATTGTCTGTACCTTTAAGACTTGATTACCTGTAAAGACTCGCATTCCAACCATTATTTTGTAAATTAAGTTTGTGTCTTTATATGCCCTGTTTGTGAACAGAACTCCCACTTACCTGACGAAGGAGCAGTGCTTCGAAAGCTAGTGGCTTTTGCTGCCAAACAAACCTGTTGGACTTTAACCTTGTGTTGTGAGACTTCTTCCTGTGTTCTCCTCACCAGCGACGCCCGGTTGGTTGGCCTCCATGTCCTCCTCCTCAAAAAGGTTTCCTTGCTGCTGTGCCATGTTGTGTAGTACATCACCACAATGCCAGACGATATCGGGGCTATATTGGAGGGCCCTGCCATAGCGGCCCAGGAATCTGAACTGCATTTTGAGAGGCCCTATGCACCGCTCCACTATTGAATGGGTGGCAACGTGGACTTCATTATATCGGGTCTCTGCATTAGGCTCATCAGCCAAGTCTGAAGTGGATACCCCATATCCCCCACGAGCCATCCCTGCACCCTGGGCGCAAAGACCTCCAGGATACCGAACTCTTCAATATGAAGCTGTCATGCACCCTGCCAGGGTGTTGGCGCAGACATGCACAATATTCAGCTGATGGTCACACACCAACTACACATTTATTGAATGGAAGCCCTTTCTATTCACAAATCTTCCTGGATTCTTCACCGGACGACACGGTGGCACAGTGGTTAGCACTGCTGCCTCACAGCGCCAGGGATCCGAGTTCGATTCCTGGCTTGGGTCACTGTCCGTGTGGAGTTTGCACATTCTCCCCATGTCTGTGTGGGTTTCTTCTGGGTGCTCTGGTTTCCTCCCGCAGTCTGGAAGACGTGCTGTTAGGTGGATTGACCATGCTAAATTCTCCCTCAGTGTACCTGAACCAGAGTGTGGCAACTAGGGGATTTTCACAGTAACTTCATTGCAGTGTTAATGTAAGCCTACTTGTGACAATAATAAAAATAAACTGTAAATAAACTTAAACTTTGTCTATAGGCCCCTGGACAAGTGGCATCCCCGCATTGGCCACAAATCCTGCATCCCAAGCTTTCATATACTGGCCAGTCCGGGCATACAGGACGTCCGTGACCTCCTTGACACACTTGTGGATGGATGGTTGGGAAATGCCACAAAGATCTCCACTGGAGTTCTAGAAGGAACCTGTGGCGTAAAGGTTTAAGGCGCCCATCATTTTCACAGCCACCAGGAATGGGTGCCCCTCCGTGCCCTTCCATGCCAGGTCTGCAACAAATGGCACAGGCGTTGCACTGTCTCCTTTTGGAGCCAGAGTTGTCGGCGACACGTGATGTCTGACAATTCCTTGAAAGACACTCGTGCGGAATTGCCAGAGTCTCCGCTCCCTTTTTCTCTTCCTCCTCCCCCCCCTCCCATGGGGTGAATGGCGGCCATGCCCTGCCTCCGGTGGTCGTCTACCTCTACTCCTGCGAGTGGTAAGGCCTGGGCCTCCTCTGCCCACAATTCATCCTCCTGCTCCTCCTCCTCAGCTCCAGCAGCAATCAAAAGAACAGCAAGATCAATGGGTTGCATTGCAAAAGCCATCTTGTCAATCTGAAGGGTGGAGGGTAGAATTTCAGGAAGGGGAGAGACAGATAGAGAGGTTAAAGATCTCTGCTCTCCCCCAGCCCAGCGACACGCACTCCCCATACCCCCCCCCCACAGACCCCCCAGCAGCACACACTCCCCATACTCCGCCCCCCCCACAGACCCTCCAGCAACACACTCTCCCCATATTCCACCTTCCCACAGACCCTCCAGCAACACACACTCCCCATATCCCCCACACACCCCAGCAATACACACTCCTCATTTCCACCACCCCCCACAGATCCCAGAATAGCAACACAGCTCCCCCATTCCCCCTCCCACTCACAAACACACCCCCAGAACACATGACACAGACATTGCTGCTTGACAAGTCCTGGGGCTGCAGCACTATCACTTCAGAGAGTTTCCAGCCCATCCCCCACCTGCAACAGTGTTTGCTGCTGCCAGCACTAGGACCCAGAGTCAGCGCTAAGACCCAAGGTCAGCGCTCTGACACAGGTCTGTGCTGAGAGTCTGAGGTTGAACCCCATGAGCAACAACAGCCCCCCACCCACACATTTGCAGACCCCCCTCCCCCGACCCGAAACACAACATGTCCGCAATGAAACAACCCCCTCTGAGCAGCACAGAGCAGTTTAAAAACAGAGACTTACCTCCTCACTCACCCTCACTGATCAAGCAGCTGAATGAGACTTTTATGCATGTGGTGTTTTCCTGACCAACCTGGGCTGCAGTGGACAAGGTCGTTAAGGCAGGTGAGCTGCGATGATTGGGAGTGAAATTTGCTAATTGCATTGTGATGAATGCAAAAAAATACAAATTGAGGTTTCACACATTTTGGGCGGACTCCCAATCTCGGCAAAATGGAAATGGGTGTGAAAATGGGCGCCATTCCTGCTAGTTGCATCATGCCTGATTTTAAGACATTTTCCCACCACAAACAGGCGCGATGAGGTCGGAAAATTCTGCCCATTGTATTTGTGTGTGTGCTTTCTCTGCGCATACTTTACCTGGCACGCCCTGCTGGATATCTTATTTTTCTATATGTAAATTTTTTGTCAAACATGAAAACTATGAGAAAGAGAATCAATAATTAATATTTCTATCAATACAAGATACCATATTGATTCAGGAATTTGAATGTATCCTCTTTTTCATGTCCCTCTTACCACAAATATATATATTTAAAATTACACACAAATTCTATTTGTAACGCAGACTATTTCAAATGCTGCAAACAATAAGGATCTCAAGCCTTTTATCTGTGTTTCCTATTTTACTAATTTACTGAAACCTCTTTTATCTTGCTATTCTCCTTTTCTATCTGCTTCCTCATGAGAAAGGTTGTTAAATGATTGTTCACTGATTTTATTACATTTTCACACAACTCCAATAATTCTCTTGGGAATATCTTGCCTGTGGTAAATTAATTTTGGTATGGAATTAATGGGATTTCACATTAAGTAAACCAACAATGTTATTCTTACCATAAATGTTAAGCTAACAGGTTCATATTTCAAATGTTTTTATTAAAGAACTACAATATTAGTTATTTTCCAGACATCTGCTTCTTGCCCAACATTTAATATTTATCTTGCTAGTTCCAGACATAATATTTGATGCCCTGGGCTCGCAGCTTGTGCAATGTAGTGAATCTATGATAAAAATCAGCTACACAATACTGTAGGGTTACCACTACAATTCATATAGGTTAGCTAAGGTATGTACTTGTTTCTGCCCTAGAGCCATAATTGTGACAAGTCTTTTAAAAACAAATAGGTCAAAATGTGCTAACTCCTGGAAATGAGCACAAGGATTGCGGTGTGCGGTTAATCTTTGACCATTGCTTCAGATCCAGGCAGTTCTCCAATTTTATGCTGCCTATTAATTTGTATGATTGCGTGTAGCTAGCGCTAAATGCACTGTTGAGTGGCCCCATGGTTCAGCTGCAAGCCAAGGGTTCTGTGAGTCTAGCATATCTTGGACCTCTTAAAGGAGAAGTCCATACGAGCTGGAGCAAGTGCTGAAATTATTTGAGGAAGAGTCTGAACAGAAAGGAGAGTAAATAATTTCACAGTGGGTGAGCTACAAGGTTGTCTGCTGCTGCACTGGACCCCTTTGTGGAGGAGGTGGAGAGGAGAAGATTTTTGATCTATTCACCTTCTGGGCAAACATTGCAAAAGCAGTGGGACCAGGCAGCCATGGAGACTCATTGCTAGGACTGAGCCCCAATGATATGGATGCAATGCTACAAAAACTCCAATAACTCACATAGAATGGTCAAAAACAGTGAATCCATGCTCTTCCACCAACTTCATCATTAGCCTCACACACTGTTCTGCACCACACCTACCAAATATAACTCATACTCCACATTCATAATTTCACCTCATCCTCACACACTCCGCACTGCTGGAAGACTCAATCCATGTCTCATAGATCCACATCTCATAGCTTGCACACAATTTCAGCTATTCAACCATGATTCCCAAATCATCCAGACACATTGGACTGCATCCCCTTCTCTTGCAGGACAAGGTAGCACATAACCTGAGGCAGCAATACTTAATCAATGGGTGACAGATATAGCTGTATGACCTTACCTCCTAGAGGAGAAGGTGCTTTAGCAGCCTTTGCAGTGACTGTGGTCTGGACTGGAGTTGAAACCATCCTCATATCTAATCTTCCTCTTCACATTCCACTCATCCTACGATCTCTTGATTTTCAAGTTTCAGATTGTATAAGCAAGATTGCACAATCCCCCATGTCTTTCACACAATCCCACCTTTATTCATTTCATATACTCATGAACTGCTACCTGATGGGCAATGCTGGAAGAGCAAGATGTGGAAGCACAGGAAGACAGTGTTAATAAAGAGATGTATGTATTCACTCGATCTCAAACTCGCAATCACCTGCTCAGATACTGACACTGTGCGTAATTTAGAGTATAGTGCAGAGCTGAAATTTGCATTTGGTGAGACACTGAGAAGAGTGATATGCAGCCGGGGCAGAAGCAAATGTTCCAGCTCAGCAGAGGACAAAGTTGCACACAGGTTCTACAGAGAACCCATTGAACACTATGATGGGTTGAGCTGTGGAAGGAGCATGCTGATGAGCGGCTTGGTGGCACAGTGGTTAGCACTTTTGCCTCACAGTGCCAGGGACCTAGGTTCGATTCCGGCTTCGGTTGCGGAATCGTCACGTTCTCCGTGTCTGCATGGATTTCCTCTGGGTGCTCCGGTTTCCTCCCACATTCCAAAGATGTGCGGGTTAGGTTGATTGGCCACGCTAAATTGCCCGTTGGTGTCAGGGGATTAGCGGGATAAATACGTGGGGTTACGGGGATAGGGCCTGGGTGGGATAGTTGTTGGTGCAGGCTCAATGGGCTGAATGGCCTCTTTCTGCACTCTAGTGAATCTATGATTCTATAATATGCTTGGTGCACTGACAGGCCTGTCAGAAAGAATGCATTCAATGTCAAGGAGGTGGAGGAGACTGGTAGCAATTCTGCACGCTGTTTTGCACAGAGCTTAGAATCCATCCTTTATAGCATGGAGAGTGGTGGCCAACTGTATTCGCATATTTTCAATCCCAGCCATAATGCATGTAATGGCTATTGTTTCAGCTACCCGGGCCCGAGCTGCTTGAGGTCATCCTGTAAGGCCACCTGCAGTTTCTCCCACTAAAAATCGCAGCCTTTCACCAGCCACACTGCGGCTACTGGGGTCAGACAGTGTAGAAACACAAAGACAGACAAATGAGTCATTCACGGGCAGCCAGTCTGGAAAAGGGCTGTCCTTGTTGCCTCTTCCATTCCTCTTTCTCCTGATCATCTTGCTGCTTAACTGCTCACCATATACCCAGCAGCAAGGGCTGTGCCTTCATGGTAATAAGATTGAACCGTATGTAGCCGATGCCCAGGAATCTTAACACCTACTCTGCTGAGTACTGCAAGGCTAATGCAGAATGGTGCAGGCAGCAGAAATGTTGTTTCAGCATGCTAATAAGATGCTCTATTACATTTTGTGTGGCAGCATGGGTTCCATTACATGTATGCTGCACACTTTTGCATCAGACTCATCCCTTCTCCCACCATTTAATACAAATCTTCCCAACATCCGTTTCATAAATGACTCCAGAGACTCTACTCTCACTACCTCATCCAGAAATCTACTCCATGTGCTGACAACTGTGTAATAAATTTGGTCAGGACAGCGTTGCTGAATTTGCCTTTTGATCAGTTTTACCTTTTTAATTCCAACTTTCTTTGTTTCCTGTGTCCGGATTAATTATTGGATTTTCATTCGCTTTCCCTCCACCCCGTAGTACCTCCGAATGCTAGGTCAATAAACAACTCTCAAAAATGTCTCTAAAAATACCGTAACTTTGCACATAGAGTTGCACAGTTATAATGTAGCAATGAAAGACAAGCAGAATACTGCAGATTTGTAAATCTGGAAAGTAAGCGCAAAATGCTGGAAATCTTCAGCAGGTTTGGCAGCATCTGTGGCGAGAGAGACGGAGTTAATATATCGAGTCCATATTAATCTTTAGAGCTGCCAACTCCAAAGAAGAATCAAATTAGACGAAAAATCTTAATTCTGTTTATCTCTCTACAGATGCTGCCAGACCTGCTGAGTTTTTCCAGCATTTTCTGTTTTTCGAAGCAGATTGGACCCATCCCCTAAGTTTTTAGCTGTAAATTCAGACCTGCCAACCCCTCAAGCGATTGATTGATGTCCCTCCATCTGCATAAAATGGGACTGCAGCTTCAGCTTTGGTGAGTGCCTCACCTGATAAAGGAGCGGCGCTCTGAAAGCTCGTGCTACCAAATAAGCCTGTTGGACTTTAACCTGGTGTTGTGAGACTACTTACTGTGCTCACCCCAGTCCAACGCCGGTAACTCCAGATCTTGGTCTACAGAATATCTTACCCTGGCTCTCTCCCTCCCTATCCCTGTAACCCTACACATTTACCATAGATAATACATTTAACCTACACATCTTGGGATACTAAGGGGTAATTTATCTATCAGTGATGGACATAATTTGACTGTTTTAATAAGAAAACTCCTATTTTTTTACAAACAAAATGAAGATTTGTTTGTAATCCACATCTTTGGACTGTGGGAGGAAACCCACGCAAACACAGGGAGAATGTGCAAACTCCACACAGAGAGTTACCCAAGGCTGGAATTGAAACTGGGCCCTGGTGCTGTGAGGCAGCAGTGCTAACCACTATGCCACCGTGCCATCTGACTAGGTACACTACTACCCACACTGCAAAGGAACACATGAACTGAACCTTGAGGGCAGTCTTATACTGGACAGAGACATGTGTGGAGGCAAGCATAGAGACAGCACCTCAAATAGACCTTATTCTATGTATATGTATAGAGTTACAAGTAGTTGATAAACACTTACCAGTAAACTATACAAGACTCAGAATCTCTTCATGAGACTCAGTGAACGCCACACAACATCTTACAAAATTGTGACAGTGATCAGAACAACCCAATCCTTCACAGAAGCTGGAGAAGAAATTTTAAACATGGGAGATTGAAAAGAGCAGCATTCTGACCTGAAGTTGTTGTATCTTCACACCCATACTGTTTTTTCCCTTTTGGGGAATAGTGGGGCAAGTGGTTGAAGGATTTCTGAGCTGGTTATCAGTCCACTGAACCGTGTTGAATGCTCCTTCTGTGGCCAACAAGTCCTGTGGTGTTAGACTTGAACCCAAGACTGTTGGTCCAGTGGTAGAGGTGTTACCACTGCGCCACAAGGCCTCCATTCTGACCTGAAGTGAAGAGGGAGATTGCCTGAGAGAAGTTCCAAAGCAGGATTGGAAGCAGAAGAGAGAAATAAAAATCTACACTGCAGCAGGAGAGTCCACTGAATCCAGCTTCAATACCCAAAGAGTAATTACTTTAAAAGCTATTACGTTCTTGACCTGAATTAATTTTTGAATAAGTCAGCAGGAGTCAGAATTGCCATTCTAAAATGCAAACATCTGGAGTCGACACCTGACCACATGGCGGCCAAGCTCACTCAAAACAAAAAATAAAGTCAGGTAAATAAATAAATCAGCACTTTAAAGAAACAGCAAAAAACCGAGAATCAATGCTATCACAATCCGAAAATATTTGGATACTGTGGGGAGTCCTCAAGAAATATCGACGCAGAAAATCGCTGCTAAAAAATTAAAGCACAAAAATTGCGAACACCACAACCAATAACTGTGGGAAAACCCATCGAGCAGCAGCATACTGCAGCACCACCTTGGGTTTCCTAACAGCATTTAAAGCTGTACATTTAATTTTAAATGACCATGGGTCACAAATCTACGGAACCAGACCTGTTTGAACTCATCCAAGGCCCAGACAAGTCAAACATTGGGGACATTGGAGAAAGAAATTCCTTAAACACATGATGGCTTCAGGTCTAATCAAAAGGAAAGAAGCTGAACAGATTAACACACTGCTTTAATAAAAATAAAATACTGCAGATGCTGGAAACCTGAAATAAAAACAGAAAATGCTGGAAAAACTCAGCAGGTCTGGCAGCATCCGTGGAGAGAGAAAGAGTTAATGTTAAGAGTCTGTACGACTCTTCTTTAGAAATGAAGACACAGCTGATGACTCTGAAGAAGAGTCAAACAGAATTGAATCATTAACTCTGTTGCTCTCTCCGCAGATGCTGACAGAGTTGCTGATTTATTTCCAGCATTTTCTGTTTTATAGCACACTTGTATTCAGTAGATCCAATAGCCAGTGATATACTAGCTAGACAAGGAATCAATGAATCCTCAGCAAAATGTGGCCAAGTTTTAAAATCAGTAGCAGTAATAAGATCCTTGAAAGAGCAAAGTTTGTCATGTGTCCAGCAGCCATGAGATCTTGTTGGCTCCTTCATTAATGAGCTATATAGAATGGTGAAGGCTGTGACTGCAGTGACCTGAACTCAGGGCTAATCAGGGATAGAGTTGTTGTTGGAGTGGTGCACGCTCAGACTTGTTTCACACTTAAGAAAGATTTAACCCTTGAAAAGGCCATTCAGATGGTCAGACAATCCAAAATCCGAATACAGCACAGCGGCTTCTTCATGTTGTTAATTTGGTTCTTCAGCGCTGCTGACTCCTCCTGCGATAATATTTTGCGTTCTGCTTCTTGCAGGGTCACCTCCATTTTAGAAATCTTGTGTCTGCTTTCTCTGGCACTGTCAGATGAGAGAGTGTGGTAGAAGTAATGTGAATGTGTTGGGTAAACAGGAACACATTGCAAATACTAAAATAAATACCGTGAATGCTGGAAATCTCAAATAAAACCAGAAAATACTGGAAAACTCAGCAGGTCTGGCAGCATCTGTGGAGAGAGAAACAAAGTTAACATCTCAAGTCCATATGACTTTGTCAGAGCATTTAAATACTTTGGACAGAGACTTGAAGGGAAGTGTATTGTCAGAGTCTGGCATAGAAATGATTGATGTGGAGATGCCAGCGTTGGACTGGGGTAAACACAGTAAGAGTTTTAACAACATCAGGTTAAAGTCCAACAGGTTTATTTGGTAGCAAATGCCATTAGCTTTCGGAGCGCTGCTCCTTCGTCAGATGGAGTGGAAATTTCCACTCCATTTCCACTCCATCTGACGAAGGAGCAGCGCTCCGAAAGCTAATAGCATTTGCTACCAAATAAACCTGTTGGACTTTAACCTGGTGTTGTTAAAACTCTTACTATTGAAATGATTAACATGGGACTGAGTACAGTACTGCCCACACTGTGATGCAAAGGAACACATGACCCTAGTCTAGAGGGCAGGCTAGTTCTGGACAGAGATGTGTGTAAAGGCAAGCATAGAGACAGCTCCTAGCTTAGACCTTATACTATGTATAAGTATACAGTTATGAGTAGTTAATAAACACTTGCTGTTAAAACTATAAAAGACTCATAACCTCTTCAGAAGACCTTCCAAACTACACACATCTTACAATAAGTGCTAGCATGCTTAAAGTTTCTCCCAGAAAGGACTGCTTCATTGGTGACTTTGTCTTCCTTTGTGATGCTGAGGACGTATTGTCGACATCGGAGATGGAAATTATTGAACTTTTTCTCTTGGTAGGTGTGAGTTGTCCAGACTTTGTTGCCAGACAGCAATATGCTGTGGATATAGGCCTTAGAGATAAGCTTTTTGGTTCTGTGGGTCAGTTTTTTCTTTTTGCATGCTGATTTTGTTAGTCAAAGTTGATGACTGCCTTTCCGATGCATGAGATGAGATCTTCATCAACAAACTGGAGGTAAGCATGCAGGTGCAGCAGGTAGTAAAAAAGGCAAATGGTATGTTGGCCTTTATAGCAAGAGGATTTGAGTAAAGGAGCAGGGATGTCTTGATGCAATTATACAGGGCTTAGGCGAGGCCACAGCTTTAATACTTTGCAGTTTTGGTCTCCTTATCAGAGGAATGATGTTCCTGCTTTAGAGGGAGTGCAGAAAAGGTCCACCAGACTGATTCCTGGGATGACAGGACTGAAACATTAAGGTAGACAAGTCCCCAGGGCCTGATGAGATATACCCCAGAATACTGAGAGAGGCAAAGGAGGAAATTGCTCGGGCCTTGAGAGAAATTTTTGTATCCTCACTGGCTACAGGGAAGGTCCCAGAGGATTGGCGAATAGCCAATGTTGTTCCTCTGTTTAAGAAGGGTAGCAAGAATCATAGAGAATCCTACAGTGCAGAAAGAGGCCATTCGGCCCATCGAGTGCACCAACCACAATCCCACCCAGGCCCTAACCACATATCCCTACATATGGGGGTAGGGCCTGGGTGGGATTATGGTCGGTGCAGACTCGATGGGCCGAATGGCCTCCTTCTGCACTGTAGGGTTTCTATGATTCTATGATATTTACCCACTAACCCCTCTAACCTATGCATCCCGGGACACTAAGGGGCAATTTACAATGGCCAATCAACCTAGCCCGCACATGTTTGGACTGTGGGAGGAAACCGGAGCACCCGGAGGAAACCCACACAGACATAGGGAGAATGTGCAAACTCCACACAGACAGCGACCCGAGCCGGGATACGAACCCAGGTCCCTGAAGCAGCAGTGCTAACCACTGTGCTACCGTGCCGCCCATAATCCAGGTAATTACAGGCCGGTGAGCCTTACATTAGTGGTAGGGAAATTATTGGAGAGGATTCTTCAAGATTTATTCTCACTTGGAAATAAGTGGATGTATTAGTGAGAGGCAACATGGTTTTGTGAAGGGGAGGTCGTGTCTCACGAACTTGATCGAGTTTTTCGAGGAAGTGACGAAGATGATTGATGAGGGTAGGGCAGTGGATGTTGTCTACATGGATAAAGGTCTACAAGACCTTTGACATGGTCCCTCATGGCAGACTGGTGCAGAAGGTAAAGTCACATGGGATCAGAGGTGAGCTGGCAAGGTGGATACAAAACTGGCTTGGTCAAAGAAGACAGAGGGTAGCAGTGGAAGGGTGCATTTCTGAATGGAGGGCTGTGACAAGTGGCGTTCCTCAGGGATCAGTACTGGGACCTTTGCTGTTTGTAATATATATAAATGATTTGGAGGAAAATGTAATTGGTTTGATTAGTAAGTTTGCGGACGACACAAAGGTTGATGGATTTGCGGATAGCGATGAGGACCATCAGAGGATACAGCAGGATATAGATCAGTTGGAGACTTGGGCGGAGAGATGGCAGATGGAGTTTAATCCGGACAAATGTGAGGTAATGCATTTTGGAAGGTCTAATACAGATAGGAAATATACAGTAAATGGCAGAATCCTTAAGAGTAATGATAGGCAAAGGGATCTGGGTGTACAGGTACACAGGTCACTGAAAGTGGTAATGCAGGTGGAGAAGGTAGTCAAGAAGGCATACGGTATGCTTGCCTTCATCGGCCGGGGCATTGAGTTTAAAAATTGGCAAGTCATGTTGCAGCTATATAGAACCTTAGTTAGGCCGCACTTGGAATATAGTGTTCAATTCTGGTCGCCACACTACCAGAAGGATGTGGAGGCTTTGGAGAGGGTACAGAAAAGATTTACCAGGATGTTGCCTGGTATGGAGGGCATTAGCTATGAGGAGAGGTTGGAGAAACTTGGTTTGTTCTCAATGGAATGACGGAGGTTGAGGAACGACCTGATAGAAGTCTACAAGATAATGAGAGGCATGGACAGAGTGGATAGTCAGAAGCTTTTTCCCAGGGTGGAAGAGTCAATTATTAGGGGGCACAGGTTTAAAGTGTGAGGGGCAAGGTTTGAAAGAGATGTACGAGGCAGATTTTTTACACAGAGAGTAGTGGGTGCCTGGAACTCGTTGCCAGGGGAGGTAGTGGAAGCGGATACGGTAGTGACTTTTAAAGGGCGTCTTGACAAATACATGAATAGGATGGGAATAGAGGGATATGGTCCCCGGAAGGGTAGGAGGTTTTAGTTAAGTCGGGCAGCATGGTCGGTGCAGGCTTGGAGGGCCGAAAGGCCTGTTCCTGTGTTGTAATTTTCTTTGTTCTTTATTCTTTGACGAATGAGGAGAGATTGAGTCAGTTAGGATTATATTTGCTGGAGTTCAGAAAAATGAGGGGGAATCTCATAGAAACCTATAAAATTCTAACAGGACTAGACAAGATAGATGAAAGAAGTATGTTCCCAATGGTGGGGGTGTCCAGAACCAGGAGTTACAGTCTGGGGATACAGGGCAGACCGTTTAGGAAAGAGATGAGGAGAAACTTCTTCAGAGAGTGGTCAGCCTATAGAATTCCACAGGAAGTAGTTGAGGTCAAAACATTGAATGTTTTCAAGAAGCAGTTAGATATAGCACTTGAGGCAAGGCTATTGAGTTGGATGATCAGCCATGATCATAATGAATGGTGGAGCAGGCTTGAAGGGCCAAATGGCCTCCTCCTGCTCCTATTTTGCCTGTCACTGTAGGTCCAAGGCAGCAGAATTTGCTGACTGCTTCCAATGCTTGTTGAGTGATCACAGACGGGTGATACTCATAACTACATCTCCCAAGTGAAGTAATGACCAATTCCCATGATATGCAATATGGAACATGTTTGTATTATTTCCAAAACATATCCTCATAAATCATTGTTACTTTTAGTGCTGATTGATGCCGAAAGACTTACTTTCCACAACTGGAAAAAGATCAGATTTTTTTCAGCAGGGAAAGAAGATTCACATGCTACATTACATTGATATATTAAATCACATGAGAATTCAACCACAAAAGAATTTGAATAGTTTCAACAAATATGGGCAGCGTGTTTAAAGGGAATATTTTTTGAGATTGCTATATTTTGGGCCAGAGTAGCAGGCTTTTTAGAGATTTGGATATGCCAATATTTGTTAATGTAAGAGGCATCCAAGGGAAAATGTATTAGTATCAATTTTGGGTACTGATACAGTGCGCATTAGTTCAGCATAAGGTAAGATTTGGAGGAGCTATATGGTGTCTTGCGTGTATGAACAGAACTAGATTAATATTTATTCAAATGAAACTAAATATTTGACATCATTTTCAACAAAATTACACTGGAATTCTGAAATGTATATGTTGGAAATTAATTTTTTTTTGGCTGAGAGTCTCCGTCTCAAACTGGATGCTGTCCATAATAGGAATGTCAGTTTGACCAAAAAAAAACTTATCTGCATTTTTTTTGCACAATCATTTTTGAAATTTGAACCAATTTTTTCTTAGAAATCTTAGAAACCCTACAGCATGGAAAGAGGCCATTCGGCCCATCGAGTCTGCACCAACCACAATCCCACCCAGGCCCTACCCCCATATCCCTACACATTTACCCACTAATCCCTCTAACCTACGCATCCCAGGACACTAAGGGCAATTTTAGCATGGCCAATCAACCTAACACGCACATCTTTGGACTGTGGGAGGAAACCGGAGCACCCGGAGGAAACCCACGCAGACACGAGGAGAATGTGCAAACTCCACACAGACAGTGACCCAAGCCGGGAATCGAACCCAGGTCCCTGGAGCTGTGAAGCAGCAGTGCTAACCACTGTGCTACCGTGCCGCCCTACTGTGCTACTGTGCCGCTCTGAGACTTGATAGAAATGTCAGGTGACAATAAGCAGTACTCACAATTTTTCTAACTTATAGAACAGTAGGATCCATACAGTGCAGAAGAAGGCCATTCGGCCCATCAAGCCTGCACCGACAACAATCCCACCCAGGCCCTATCCACGTAACCCCACATATTTACCCTGCTGGTCCATCTGCATCAAAGGGGCAATTTTGCATGGCCAATCAATCTAACTTGCAGATCTCTGGAGCACCCGAAGGAAAACCACGCAGATGGGGAGAATGTGCAAACTCCACACAGTGATCCAAGGCCAGAACCCTGGTCCCTGGCACTGTGAGGCAACAGTGCTAACCACTGTGTCATCCAGGGAATAGTGCAGGGCATCACCCAAGTTCTGGAAAAAGTAGTAAAAGAGAAGAAATAAAGGAAACAGGAACTAGTTAACACCAAGTTTGGGTTTTAAGGCTATTGAGGCGAAAATGTTGTGTTTCTCAGCTGGCTACAAGAATCGTATGTGACATTACTTTGGTATAGATCCAATCAAACTCCTAGTGGTCGAAAAGACAGCACAATCCATAATTTGGTATTAATTAACATCTCTTCAATTATCACTCACCCGTGTAGGGTCTGGAAGTATTACTCTGCTGCAGAAAGTGTTCCCTTTCTTGGGTCATAACTTCTCATCCATACAGGAAATGCAGGAATGTCATTGTACGTCCAGCCTTAATAAATGAGAGTTCAACACAAAAGAAGATTTATTATTTACTGCAAAGCTAGGATCATTGCTGTGTGTTGACTGAATAGTTCAGCACAGGAACAGTTTAATTAGTTAAAGAGTGGCAAGGTCCAGGGTTGTGTTGACGGTTCTTCACATGTGCCATCAGTGGGTGAGAGTGAGCAGATTATAAGAGGCTTTTGTTACGGTCATCCCTCCCTTTCTGCTGAGGAGGAAAAGAAATGAGTGTGTGTCAAACCCGGAGACTCTTACTTGCCTCTTCACAACTATAGACAATGTTGGCAGAATTCAGGGAACAGCTTGTCTTGGTCAGGAATGAAGTACGGTTTTGGGGGAGTAGAATTAACAGGGGAGAAAAAATGCTTAAAAAAGTGACTAAGATTTAGAATGTAGGAGGAGATTAAATATTATGTCAACTCTTAGTTATGTAAGGCTCATTTAGGGCGGCATGGTAGCACAGTGGTTAGCACTGCTGCCTCCTGGTTCAATTCCTGGTTTGGGTCACTGTATGGAGTCTGCACGTTCTCCCCGTGTCTGTGTTGTTTCCTCTGGATGCTCCAGTTTCCTCCCACAGTCCAAAAGATGTGCTGGTTCGGTGCATTGGCCATGCTAAATTCTCCCTCAGTGTACCCGAACAGGCGCCAGAATGTGGCGACTGGGGGATTTTCACAGTAACCTCATTGCAGTGTTAATGTAAGCCTCTACCTGTGACACTAATCAATAAACTTTAAACTCAGAGCCTCCACTCAGCCTCCCTTCAGGTCAAGCATCTTGGCAGTGCCAACAGTACACTTCCCGCTGGCAACCTGGGTCTGACACCCTGGCTTGGCACCTAAGACCCCGAGGGGGCTCGAGGAGGGAGCACCAGTGACTATTTGCCCATTGTGTCCTGGTGGTTGAGTGGGCTTGGGCTGGGGGCAAGGGGTTGACCTCACCTCTGCCGGTTTGGGGGCGGGCGGTGTCGTGGCTGGACTGCCCCTTATAGCCTTGGCAGACCTGAAGATTACTCCTGGCATGGCGATTTCAGTCAGTCCTGTGATCAATTTCTGCATTCCTGTCTGTCAGCTATGTAAATTCTGGAGTGGCCAGGTAACTTCAATCTCCATGGAAACCACCCCTCTCCCCTACGGGTGAAATTGCCATCCCTCCCTGTCAGGGGACTTCAAAGGGGTCTGCTCACACCTGCAGTTTCTGACAAGGAGAAAGGGAAATTTCTGCTGCAAAATGGAGTGCTGCAATGATTTAAAATCCTGCCAGGTGACTGGGGGCATGGAGATTGAAGTTACCTGGCCACCTCAGAATTTTCACAGCTGACAGGCAGGAATGCAGATGTTGATCACAGGACTGAGTGAGGGGCTTGAGGGGGAAGGAAGGCTGAGTGGGGAGGGGAATCACCCGTTATTTGTGGGTAGGGTGGGGAGGACGCCTCTCTTTGGTGAAGGGTTGGCGGTGCTCCCCTGCTCAGTAGGTTAGAGAGCATCAGTTCATTTTTTGAGGGGAGGGGTCCAGTAAACGATTGCAGAGACCGGGTCGCCATTTAAAAATGGCGGTCTGGTCTCGGAATAGCTGTGGAGAATCCCAGCCTATTGACGCTGCTAGCGCCAGTGTGTAACTCTTCAGGTTTCCCGCCAACGTGGGCACTTAGTCCCAATTCGGGAGATTCACCCCTTCACCTGCCATCATGCTTTCTCCAGTAAACTGAGGATTGACCATTGGAAACAAGGCTGGAAATTTCCTCCAAGCTGTTGTCTCCCATGCCACTTTGACAGGTGTGTACTGTTTTGTAATTTGAAGAAACCTACTGGTTTGACAAGTAAATTAAACTTAGCAGAATTTACTCTATTTAAAACGCCCCCAATTCATTTTTCACTGTATCACATTAAGAAGTGTGTGGTTGAGTTGATAAGGTTTGTAGATAATGGCTGTCATTTTCCTGCCACATCACAACCGGCGCAGAACGTGTTAGGGTGGAGTGGGGCCAGAGAATCGTGGGTGAGTGGTTCAGCGCGTTCTGCACCAGCACCAAACCTCATTGCTATCTTCCCACCCACCGTTCCCAGACGTAATCTGGTTTGCGCTCAGTGAGGGCGGGAAGCAGATCAGCATATTTAAATGACATTTAAAAGTACAGGCTTCATTTGAGGCCGGATTCTTGCTGCTCCCGGGATTTTCCAACTGGAGAGAATCACTACTGGTCTCCACAAACAGAGATCAGAATTAGTGATCATGCCGGGGGACTCGGAGGCCACTGAAGTCCCTGTTGGTCGTGGACTTGACTTGGCATTGTCCATCTGGCAGTGCCAGCCTGGCAGTGAGGGGGCTGGGGCATGAGGAAGAGTCATCAAGAGGGGTCATGAAGAGCGGGGTTATGGGGGGGTGTTCATAAATGGCGGGGGCCCATGAAGAGGGTCCCATTGGGAGGGTTCAATGCCAGCAATCTTTGATGGGGAAAGGAGGTTGGGGAAACATTCCTTCAATGAGGGGAGGGGGGAAGGTGGAGGGCCCCAGATGCCCATTGGGGGCGGGAGGGAGTCCACAATTTCGACTGGAGATTAGAGCGCCCTTTAAAAAATAAATGAAATATAATGACCCGAACCTTCTGTTCCGGGTTGGAACCCTTATTTCCAATCCTGATGGACAAGAAAATGCACATCTACCTTCTGATTTTTCAGGACAATCTTCCGTTGGACGGCACTACAACACTAACTCAGTGCAGGAAACTGTAGTAGGAACAGGGAGAGAATCTGCATAGAAACCACATCCACTCTTTAAGACACTAGCTGCCATATTCTGTAAGAGTTTAAGGGCCAAATCTTCTGCGCAGTGGCAATCACCTTTGCATGGAAAGCTCGAAATGGAAAATAAATGTTGTGATGCCCACGTTCCAAGACTGAATTAGAAACCTTTATTTTGTAATGGCAGTGTGTCTTAACTCCATCGTCCTTCAGAGGTCCATGGGCCATTTCCATTTATTGTACCAACTGAAGAATTATAGCTGTGCCTACTAGGATGTACGCAGGGATCGGTGCTGAGGCATCAACTGTTTACCATATACATAGACGATCTGGAGGAGGGGACCGAGTGTAGGGTAACAAAGTTTGCGGATGACACAAAGATGAGTGGGAAAGCGAATTGCGTGGAGGATGCGGAAAGTCTGCAGAGAGATTTGGATAGGCTAAGCGAGTGGGCAAGGATCTGGCAGATGGAGTATAACGTTGACAAGTGTGAGGCTATCCACTTTGGAAGGAATAATAGTAAAATGGACTATTAATTATATGGTGAAAAATTACAACATGCTACTGTGCAGAGGGACCTGGGGGTCCTTGTGCATGAATCGCAAAAACTCAGTTTGCAGGTGCAGCAGGTGATCAAGAAGGCAAATGGAATGTTGGCCTTTATCGTGAAGGGGATGGAGTATAAAAGCAGGGAGGTCTTGCTGCAATTGTACAAGGTACTGGTGAGGCCGCAACTAGAGTACTGTGTGCAATTTTGGTCCCCTTATTTGCAGAAGGACATATTGGCCTTGGCGGGAGTACAGAGAAGGTTCACCAGGTTGATACCGGAGATGAGGGGGTTAGCTTATGAGGAGAGATTGAGTAGATTGGGCCTGTACTCGTTGGAGTTTAGAAGGCTGAGGGGAGATCTTATAGAGACATATAAGATAATGAAGGGGCTAGACAGGGTAGAGGCAGAGAGATTCTTTCCACTTAGAAAGGAAACAAGAACTAGAGGACACAGCCTCAAAATAAGGGGGAGTCCGTTTAGAACAGAGTTGAGGAGGAACTTCTTCTCTCAGAGGGTAGTGAATCTCTGGAATTCTCTGCCATTGAAGCAGTGGAGGCTACCTCGTTAAATATGTTTAAGTCACAGGTAGATAGATTTCTGATCAATAAGGGAATTAAGGGTTATGGGGAGCGGGCGGGTAAGTGGAACTAAACCCCTATCAGATCAGCCATGATCTTATTGAATGGCGGGGCAGGCTCGAGGGGCTAGATGGCCTACTCCTGCTCCTATTTCTTATGTTCTTATGATGTTGAAATTACTGCATTTTACATTGTTGCTTTGAATCAGTTTTCTCTTGGCATGTCTGTGGCCTGGTGAGTGGGGTTTATTTTTAAGCTGTGAATATTTAAACTATTTCAGTGAATATTTTGTCAGGGTGATGGAGCAGAAGGAACAACCATTACCATCAAGCGATCGGTTAACAGATTCTTGACATACAAATGTTCTCATCTTAAAACATGAATTTGATACAACGGGTACATTTTCAGCTTGCTAGCCAAGAGTAAAGGTGACGTTACAGATTGGGATGTAAGCCAAAAGGACGGTGTAATGGGTGGCTAATTCACAATGGCAGTGTTACACCCGGGAAAAACATTAAAAAACAACCCATAAAGGAGGAGTCCTTATGCTAAATGCTAGCTCCACAAAGGTGGATATTCAACCAGGTTGTACTTTTGATCATGGTAAAGTACAAGAAGAAAAGAAAAAGTATTGTTGACAGAAAACTGACAGCCTGGTAAATGCCTTCACTCATGAACTTTAGATATCCTTCCTCTCGCAATATCATTTTCTTTCAAGAAACTCCCCTTATCACCCCAGAACTAATTTTGTATTGTATGCTTCAAGAACTTTCCTAGTAACTTTTTCCACCTGTATATTATTCTGTGGGGGTGTTGTGGCGCAGAGGAAGCGTACTACCTCTGGGCCAGAATCTAAAGGTTCAAGTCTCACTTCAGGACTTGATGCCCATGGAAGGTACCTTCATAATGTTGCCAAACAGATTGATTTTCAGTCTGTAAATCCTTCCAACATGCCTGATGGCAGGCGGTAAGAGAGGAAGAGTTTTCTGGTCAGTCATACTACATACTCCAGTGGATTAAACATTCTATTGGACATTATAAAAACTGAAATGGATAGGAATGTATATCCTTTGCTATTTGAATTGAGGGAGGAAAAATCAAAGAAGAAATAATGCAATGCAAGACTAAAATCATTGATTTTTTGTTAGGTAAAGATGTCAATGGATTTAGACCAAAGACAGGTAAATGGAGTTGAAATGTAGATCAGTCACAATCTTTTTGTTGCCCTCCATACTGCCATTAACACTTCATTTGTCTTATGACCTACACATCTTTGTGCAATCTCCTAAATCCCATTTATCTTCTACCTTGCTCCAGCCCTTTTTATACAGTATAAAATCCATTGCATTTCTCCCTCTTTAGCTCTGAAGAAGTGTCATATGGACTCCAATGTGAACTCTGTTCTCTCCACAGTTGCTGTGAGACCTGCTGAGATCTTCTAGCATTTTCTATTTTTATTTCAGATTTCCAGCATCTGCAGTATTTTGCTTGTATTATGGTCTTTTTGTTCTTCCATTGACGTGAAGCTGATTATGTTCATCGTCTGGAGTGTTTGGTAGTTTTCCGGTAGATATACAGATGGCTACTAAGACCAATCTGCACCCAGAAGGTCCTGCTGCAAATAGGACAAGGTACCGCAAACAATTGAATTTTGGCTAGTCACTGGGTTGGGATATTCTCTGCTTGAATTTCTCTCTGTTTCAGATCGCTTGCTTTGGAAGGAGGCTGTACCATCTTTTTACTTGGTGTGCCAGGTGCAATGATTCTGGTTGAGCTCCCAGGACTTGAAGTCAATATCACATTTTCTAAGTGAACCCTTCAGAGCGTCCTTGTAACCTTTCCTTTGACTACCGATAGAGAGCAGACCCCAGACTGTTCACGGAAGATTTCCTTTGGTGAGTGAGTGTTGGCATTCGAACCACATGACCAGCCCAGCTTACTTGTTGCAATCTAATTGGATGCCAGAGCAGGCTTCAGGGACTGAATAGGCAACTCATGTGCTTCATTTTCCCAACTCCTGTCCGAAACTGCAAGTAATATAAGCCAAGGACTTGGAGGCAACTTGACATGAAAAGTGGAAAAGCAAATTTCTCTAGAGGGTCATGAGTTTTGCGCAGCCTGTTCTGCTCACTTTTAACATTTGGGGCAGAATTTTCCTGTCCCACCTTCCACCGGAATCTAGCAGGTGGAACACAGGCCATACAAAGGTCCATTGACCTTAGGCGGGATTTTCCGGCCTTGGGGTGAGCGCAGCCGGAAAATCCCACCCTTGAAGTCTTGAAACCTATCACTTCCAAAGAGAATTTACGAGTTTCTAATAGTCATGGCAGTGACCTTCAACCTCTCATGCTAGATACACCATATTTCATTTGCCATTCAGGCCAGTTATCTTTATACTCCATTTAAACTCAGAATTCAATCTTGGATCTTGCAATAGGAATCCTTTCTGGATCTGGATTTTTTCATAAATATAACAGTCTTAACTGCTTAGTTAATTCCAGAATTCTGACATACTACGCCAAAACAACTGAGATATTTGCATGGGCCACTTATAGTGTATTCTTTTATTTGATGATAAAACTTTATATAATGCATCTCAATGACCCAGTTTGTAAAGGCACTATTGGGCCAATATTTAGTTTACTAACCTTGAATTCACCACAATCAATGCTTGGTCTGTGTTGCAATAGCTGATATCAACCAGGGTGGCAATGAGGCATTGTATCCATCCTCAGTGCCCTAGGGCAGCACGGTGGCAACATAGTTAGCCCTGCTGCCTCAAAGCCTTAGGGACTCAGGTTCGATTCCAGTCTTGGGTGAGTCTGTGTGGAGTCTGCACGTTCTCCCCGTGTCTGCGTGAGTTTCCTCCGGGTGCTCCGGTTTCCTCCCACGATCCCAAGATGTGTGGGTTAGGTGGATTGGCCATGCTAAATTGCCCCGTAGTGTCCCAAGATGTGTGGTTAGAGGGAATAGTGGGGTAAATATGTGGGGTTATAGGGATAGGGCCTGAGTAAGATTTTTCAAAGGTGGGTTGGTGCAGACTCGATGGGCTAAATAGCTTCCTTCTGCACTACAAGGATTCCATGATTCTATGATAGGAAAGAGAGAAATGAGAGTTCATGTGACAATTTGGGCAAGAGTAGGATTGGTGATGGTGATGATGCCATTTTTTTTGTCTTAACAGACTGATCAGACACAGGTTGGCCTCACACGTGAAGAATGACATTTGGCTGAATTTCTGGAGGACATCCAACAACTTTAGAATTTATCTTATTTCTAAACAGTCCCTCCAGAGCATGTGAGAAGTGGGTAACAATATTGAACAGCAATGCCTAGTTGTGAAATATACTTTTCGATACAATGAATGGAAAGATTGATAGCCACCAGATTCTGGTTCCTCTATGGCCATCTTTTTGGTCAATGCAATGGAAACAATAGAAGTGCCATTGTACTACTAGGTGTATTCTATAGACTTCCAAATAATATGGAAGTATGGCAGAGCAAATTTGCAGAGAAATTACAGAGAGGTGCAAAATCTGTAGAGTGGTGATAATGGAGAACTTTAATTGTAATAAATTCTGTGATACTAGTAGTGTGAAGGGCAGAGAATGGGAAGTTTCTGATGTGTGTTCAGGATAATTTTCTTGACCAATATGTTTCTAGCTCAATGAGGAAGCATCTCTGGATTTGGTTCTGGCGAATGAGATAGACAAAGTAAATCAATGTCAGTCAGAGATCTTTTAGGGACCAGTCATACTCTTATAAGGTTTAGGTTAGCCATGGAAAAAGGTAAGGAGCAAACTAAATACTAGATTGGAAGAGAGTCAGTTTCAGCGGGTGGGAACAGATCTGTTCCAGCTACATTGGAATCAAATATAAAGATAGAAGATGCTGCAAACTCTCAGCAGGAGGAGTAAGATCTATGGAGAGAAAAGCAGAATTAACTTTTCAGGTCTAAGCCTTTTCATCAGAATTGGAATCAGAAATGGGCAGGCAAACTGCAAGGGAATAATGGGTTGCCTCTAAAGAAGAGATGTGAAGCAGAAAATGGGGGCATATGACAAGATTGTCTGGTTGATAATACATTTGTGAACCAGGCTGAACATAAAAAGCACAGAAAAGAAATTAAATCGGAGAAACAAAGAGAGAGTATGAATAGAGAATGGCAGCTAACACAGAAGACCTTTGGATTCCCTTTTATAAGTATATAACTGGTTAAAAAAGTAATAAGAGGAATCTATTATGAACCAAACAGGAGATTTTTATTCATGGAGGCAGGGGGCATGGCCACGGTACTAAATAAGTGCTTTGAAACTATCTTTACCAAGGAAGAAAATGCAAGTCATAGAGAAAGAGGAAGTAGTTGAGATGCTGGAATAGCTAAATTGATCAAGAGGAAATATTAGAAATGTTGGTTATAATTAAAGTTGATAAGTCACCAGGTCCAATTGAGATGCAGATTGCTGAGGAAAGTGAGAGTGGAAGTTGCAGAGGTACTGACCATAATCTGGAGAGGTGGTGGTGTTGTAATATTGTCACTGGACTAGTAACCCAGACACCCAGAGTAATGCCCTGGGGACCCGATTTCAAATCCCACCATGGCAGATGGTGAAATTTGAATTCAATAAAAATCTGGAATTAAACATCTAATGATGACCATGAATCAATTGGCGATTGTCGTAAAAACCCATCTGATTTACTAATGCCCTTTAGGAAGAAAATCAGTAATCCTTACCAAGTCTGACTTACAGCAATGTGGTTGACTCTTAAATGCCTCTGAAACTCAGTTCAAGAGATGGGCAATAAATGCTGATCCATATCAGCAGCGCCCACATCCAATGAATGTATCAAAGAAAAAATTTCCAAATCTACCCTAGATCTGGAGATGGTGCCAGAGGACTGGAGAACTGAACATGCTACATCTTTATTCAGACAAGGATAAATCCAGCAACTACAGGCCAGTCAGGTTAACCTCGGTGATAGAAAACCTTTTGAGATAATAATCGGGCACAATAATTTGGGCATGTACAAATTAATTAGCGACAAAAGCACAGATTTGTTGATGGATAATTGTGTTTAACTAACTTAATTGTGAGTTTCTTGATGAGATATCAGAGATGGTTGATGAGGGTTACGTGGTTGATATTGGGTATATAGACTTCGTCAAAGCATTTGACAACATGTCACATAACAGACTTGCCAGTAAAGTTGAAGCCCATGGACTAAAGGAGACAGTAAGGGTCGTTCTCTTCAACTGAAAGCTACTTGATGTTACATTGCAAAATAAGGGGCCAAATTAGAGCCAGGGAACTACGCCCTGACACCTATTATTTGTAAAATGTTGCAAGGGATCTTAAGAGATACTCATTCTGATCACTGGAAAATTAGAAATTCACAACGCAGTGTTCAACAAAATAGCTTGCGCTATTTCAGAAATCTTTTCATAGAAATCATAGAAACCCTACAGTGCAGAAGGAGGCCATTCGGCCCATCGAGTCTGCACCGACCACAATCCCACCCAGGCCCTACCCCCACATATTTTACCTGCTAATCCCTCTAACCTACGCATCTCTGGACTCTAAGGGGCAATTTTTAACCTGGCCAATCAACCTAACTCGCACATCTTTGGACTGTGGGAGGAAACCGGAGCACCCGGAGGAAACCCATGCAGACACGAGGAGAATGTGCAAACTCCACACAGACAGTGACCCGAGCCGGGAATCGAACCTGGAACCCTGGAGCTGTGAAGCAGCAGTGCTGACCACTGTGCTACCGTGCCGCCCATTGGTAAGATACCTCATAAAATAGAATCTTTTTTTTATTCCTTTGATGGGATATTGGTCATCACTAGCTTAGCAAACATTTATTGCCCATCCCGAGTCACCCCTGAACTGAGTGGAGCTGAGTTTACAAAAAGGTCAGCCATGATCTTATTGAAGATGGAGCAGGTTCGAGGGGCCAGATGGCTTACTCCTGCTCCCAGTTCTTATGATCTTATGTTCTTATGATCCTTGGAATGAAGAGCTTGTCGTATGAGGAATGGTTGGGGACTCTGGATCTGTACACGGAGTTTAGAAGGATGAGGGGGGATCTTACTGAAACTTACAGGATATTTTGAGGCCTGGATAGAGTGGATGTGGAGAGGATGTTTCCACTAGTAGGAAAAACTAGAACCAGAGGGCAGAACCTCAGGCTAAAGGGACGATCCTTTAAAACCGAGATGAGAAGGAATTTCTTCAGCCAATGAGTGGTGAATCTGTGGAACTCTTTGCCGCAGAAGGCTGTGGAGGCCAGGTCATTGAGTGTCTTTAAGATAGAGATAGATAGATTCTTGATTAATAAAGGGTTCAGGGGTTATGGCGAAAAGGCAGGAGAATAGGGATGAGAAAAATATCAGCCATGATTGAATGGCAGAGCAGACTCGATGGGCCGAGTGGCCTAATTCTGCCCCATGTCTTATGGATATTAGTAATTCTTCCTTTCCCAGAGAGTACTAAGCTCTAGAATACATTGCCAGCTGATATGAGAGTTTTTGACTCCCTCTGTGCCCCTGAGAGTGAGTTGGACCAATTCTTGGCTGGGGTGGAGATTCCATCATATAAAAGTTAAGTGTTTTATACAGAACTCTTGGCTCACTGCATCTCCAGGGACTAGTTTTGATCACCTAAGCGGTTCTGAAAGGGATTTTCGAGACTACTTTTTCCCTTATTGGCCTTGGGCATTTTCTCTGTACATTTCATCTTCTGGGAAATTACATGACTGTGGGGGTGGGTGTAAGTTGCAGGTGGGTAGGGGATGTATGCGTTTGTGTATGAGTTTGGGGAGGGGGTGGTGAGAGGGAAGAGTGTTTAGTCATGACAGTCTGATCATCATAGTTCGCACCATAATTGATGAAACTGTTGCTATTCACCTGCTCATCAATTTTGTAACTTAGGGATACTCCCATCGACTTGGTAAATAATGTTATTGAAGGGTCTTTACTTCTGACCAAAGGTAAGGCCAAGATTGTGGCATCATTTGGAGGTAAGTTGTCAGAACTGTAAATATAATAGTAGGGTGTGATACAAAAGGCACATTCTGGTACCACAGATGTACTGGGTGATAGTGCCCCAACCCTGGAGCATGTTTATGGTTCAGGGACACAAGGCACAGACAAGAATCTTTATCGTTAATTCATTCATGGGATGTGGACATCAATGACACGCTGCCATTTATAACCCACCCTGAGGAGGCCTCAGAAGGTGGCGGTGGGATATCCTCTTGAACTGCTGATGTGGTGAGTCTTTTTGTTCTTCACCATAGTTTGATACAACTGAGGAACTTGCTAGACCACTTGAGAAAGCAGTTAAGAGTCAACCATGTCAGGATGGAGCTGGAGTCACATACAGATTGGACAAGAAAGATAGCACGTTTCCAGATGGATTTATACTACAATCTGATCATTTATGGCCACTTTTACTGATACTAGCTTTTATTTCCACAGTCTTTTAAAAAGTGAATTCAAACTCTTAAATTGTCATGTTAGGACTTGAACTCAATTTCTCTGGATTACAAATGCAATAATTCAACCTATATTGAGGGATGTAGGCATTGATATAAGGGAGCTCTGGAACCTATATGTCCCTTGGAGAATAGGGTTCAAGTTTGGATTAGCACTGGTATGATCTGGGATGATGTCCTGTTTCTGTGCAGTAAAATTTGTGTTTTTGAGTTATAAGTAACTGCTGGGTAAGAACCAGCAATATAGAAAGATAGTGGACCATGCTTTCCGTACAGAACCCCAGCATATGGATATCGTACGCTGCACATGTGTATCGGGACAATACGGAAGACCCGACACATGGACATGCATGTTGAAAGCGCGCTGCGTTCAAACCTCTGGTTGGGTTTTTTATAGCAGTCAGGATTGGAGCGCTGCATTGAAATGCCTTGAAGAAAAGTGATGGGAGAACTTTAGCTTTGCTTACTTGCCCCGAGGTAGGTAGGTATTTACATTTAATTATTTGTACACTTTTTTACTGTTCTCGCTGCAGCAAATAGAGGCAGCAGATATTCTTTAGGTGGGTTATTTCTTTTGTAAATATGTTTAAAGGATGTTTAAAATATATATAATGCACAGAAAGTGGAAGATGCATTTTTAATTTTTTTTCTTTGTCATGACATACTGTTAATTCCAGTAAAAAGTACGTTCTAAAAAAAGTTATTTATTGGTCACAAGTAGGCTTACATCACACTGGTTTGAAGGTACTGTGAAAATCCCCTAGTCACCACACTCTGGCGCCTGTTCGGGTACACTGAGGGAGAATTTAGCATGGCCAATGCACCTAACCTGCACATCTTTGGACTGTGGGAGGAAACCGGAGCACCTGGAGGAAACTCACGCAGACACAAGGAGATTGTGCAAACTCCACACAGACAGTGTCCCAAGCCGGGAATCAATCCTCGGTCCCTGGCACTGTGAGGCAGCAGTGCTAACCACTGTGTCAGCGTGCCACCCCATCGCATCTATCTTCGTATATAACAATGCGGATTTACAGTGTCTAATAAGTTTCAGCTGAAGTTCATTTGGATTTTGCAATGTATTTTACGCATTGTTGTTTATCCCAATTTTAAGAGTCTCCCTGTTGCAATGTTGATCCTTAGAAGCCTCTTCAGATATAGGGTGAAAAGAGTTCTATGTTTACAGTGGGAAGTATGCAACTTGGGTATTTCAAATGCTTCAGGAAATTGTAGTCCTTAAGGTGACATATGCAAGCCTCCTGTAAGTTGATGTGAACTACCTCTCTGATAAGTATTGCAGAATCCAGTGCAGATTTAAAATCTGGAATCATGTTCCATCACCGCTGGCACATCACACTTTTAGCTTGGCTTCTTAAAATCACTGAAGTTCTTTGGAGGCTTCGACATAGGCGCAGAGGTCGTGAAAGAACAGTCAGGCCACAAATAAAAAATATAATTAATATATCCAAACCCTTCCCTTCCTGTGGTGAACCATCGTTGGTTCACCACTGGGGGTTGTTATTATGTTACTGTTGGGCTAGGGTGTTGTTACTGTGGGGGTTGTACAATGTTGTTGGGTTAGGGTGTTTACCTGTTATAAGTGTTATCATGGCACATTCCAGTGGGGTCCCGCCTCCGGTGGCGAGGTATAAGACCCTCTGCTCCGGCAGGACCCCTTCAGTCTGAACTGGTGTATTCGTGTTAGTAGTTCCATTGTTACACAATAAAAGCCTTCAATATCGAAGCCTTGGTTCCACGTGCTTAATTGTCGCGCATCAATTTTATTGTGTAACAGAAAACTCTCAGCTGTACAAAAAAAGAGTATGGAACAGATCTTAAAACCAGATCGTCTGGCACTGGACCCACGTGCGGTCGGTGCCGCTAACACATTCGACCATTGGTGGAAGTGTTTTGAGGACTACCTGGCAGCCTCTGTAGCTATCACTACAGACAGTGATAAACTCCAGGTCCTCCACGCAAGGGTAAGCGACACGATTTATCTCGCCATTCGTGCGGCTCCCACTTACCCGAGGGCCGTCGAGCTCCTGAAGAAACGATACACGAAGCCACCCAACGAGATACACGCTCGTTACCTCCTCGCTACACGACGTCGGCAGTCGGGCGAAACCATGGAGGACTACGCCAATGAGCTCCTGCAGCTTGCCAGGGGTTGCGATTGTAAAGACGTATCAGCTGAACAATATATGTACGACCTCGCCCGAGACGCGTTCGTAGCAGGGGTAGGGTCCTCGTACATCAGGCTTAAATTGCTGGAAAAGGGGAACTTCGACTTGACCCAAGCAATGGAGATGGCTGGGATGCTGGAAGCGGCGTGGAAGAGCTTGGCGCTGTACCCCGAGGACCACGTGCAGTCAACGTGGCAGGAGCAAGCTCAGCTCCCTCCTCGCCCCGCTAACCCGCGCTCCCAGATCGATCCGATGACGGCGGCAGCTCCAGGTGGCCAGCGATGCTATTTTTGTGGTGGGGCCAAGCATCCACTGCAGCAGTGTCCGGCAAGAACGGCTATCTGCAGCCAGTGCGGTAAAAAAGGCCACTACGGCAAAGTCTGCAGGTCAAAGTCTAAAAACGGCAGTGCAGCTTGTAACCCTCCAGAACGGAGACAATCTCCTTCGGCGTTGCAGTACCCACGAGGTCCGACCACGTGCGAACCCAGGACGGCACCATCGTGGCTGACGGAGGAGGAGGAAGACCACCAGGAGTCGCTGCGTTTGGCGCCCTCGCCCACGTGCGATTCATGGGGGCGGCCATCATGGTCCACGACGACTAGGAGCGACCAGCAGGGGTCCTCAGCATCAACATCGGCGGCATGCAGTGACGCCCAGGGGCCAACGGTGGCGTCGATCTCCCTGGACCAGTCTAAGCACCACAGGCTTGAGAATTCCATGATGGATATAAAGGTAAATGGTCGAACTGTGAATTGTCTGTTTGACAGTGGGAGCACCGAAAGTTTCATACACCCTGAAACTGCTAAAAGGTGTGGACTCCCCCGGGTTCTCCCTGCCAAGCAGACAATTTCCATGGCATCACGGTCCCGGTCTGTACCGATCCAAGGACGATGTATGGTAACTCTTGAGGTACAGGGCACAATTTACGAGCAATACAGGCTCCTTGTGTTACCTCACCTTTGTGCGCCAATTCTCCTCGGACTAAATTTTATGGTCCACATGAAGAGTGTGATCCTACAGTACGGTGGGCCACTCCCTTCACTGGCAGTAGGGAATCAGCCGCAGCCTCCAAATTGCCCAAAGCGCCCCGCATGCAATCTATCCACTCTGAAAATCACTACACCGTCCCTCTTTAAGAATCTGGTACCTGGCTGCAAGCCCATCGCTACTAAAAGTAGGCGTTACAGTGCTGAGGACCGGATCTTTGTTAGATCTGAGGTTCAGCGGCTCCTCAAGGAAGGGATCATACAGGCCAGTGCTAGTCCGTGGAGAGCGCAGGTCGTGGTAGTCAAAAGCGGGAACAAACCTCGGATGGTCATCGACTATAGTCAGACCATTAATCGTTATACGCAGCTGGATGCGTATCCTCTCCCGCGCATTTCTGATATGGTCAATCAGATTGCGCAGTACCGAGTGTTCTCTACCATAGACCTTAAGTCCGCCTACCATCAACTCCCCATCCGCCCAGAGGACCGACAATATACGGCTTTTGAGGCGGATGGTCGTCTATACCAATTCCTCAGGGTTCCATTTGGTGTCACCAATGGGGTCTCGGTCTTCCAGCGTGCTATGGACCGAATGGTGGACCAGAACGGGTTGCGGGCTACCTTCCCGTACCTGGATAACGTCACCATCTGCGGCCATGACCAGCAGGACCACGACACGAATCTCCAACACTTTCTGCGCACTGCATCTCGCCTGAATCTGACCTATAACAGGGAGAAGTGCGTATTCCGTACGCGCAGGTTAGCCATCCTCGGATACGTGGTGGAAAACGGGGTCATTGGCCCTGATCCAGACCGTATGCGCCCACTTACTGAACTTCCCTTGCCCGCTAGCACGAAAGCACTGAGGAGATGCCTCGGGTTCTTTTCGTACTATGCACAGTGGGTCCCCAACTACGCGGACAAAGCTCGTCCGCTCATTAAGTCCACGACCTTCCCACTTACGCCGGAGGCCCAATTGGCCTTCAAGGCTTTGAAAAGCGACATCTCGAAAGCCACGATGCACGCGGTGGATGAATCCATCCCTTTCCAGGTGGAGAGTGATGCATCTGATTTCGCCCTAGCCGCCATACTAAACCAGGCAGGCAGGCCCGTCGCGTTCTTTTCCCGCACCCTTCAAGGCTCCGAAATTCGGCACTCAGCGGTGGAGAAGGAGGCTCAGGCCATTGTGGAGGCAGTCAGACACTGGCGCCATTACCTGGCAGGGAAGCGGTTCACCCTGATCACGGATCAACGATCCGTGGCGTTTATGTTCAGCAACACGCAGAGGGGCAAGATCAAGAACGATAAGATCTTGCGGTGGAGAATTGAGCTCTCCACCTATAATTACGATATTATGTATCGTCCAGGGAAGCTCAATGAGCCCTCGGATGCCCTCTCGCGCGGAACATGCGCCATCATGCAGGAGGACCGCTTGAAGGCTCTCCACAATGATCTGTGTCATCCTGGAGTCACCAGACTCTACCATTTCGTCAAAGCCCGCAACCTGCCCTACTCGGTGGAGGATGTCAGGTCAGTGACGAGAAGCTGTCGGATTTGCGCAGAATGCAAACCACACTTTTATCGACCAGACCGGGCACAATTGGTCAAGGCCACTCGCCCTTTTGAGAGGCTGAGTGTGGATTTTAAGGGCCCCCTTCCCTCAACGGACCGGAATGTCTATTTCCTCAACATAATAGACGAGTACTCCCGGTTCCTGTTTGTTGTCCCCTGTGCGGACACGTCGACTGCCACCGTCATCAAGGCATTCAGTGAGCTTTTTACCCTGTTCGGGTACCCCTGCTACATTCATAGCGACAGGGGCTCGTCGTTCATGAGCAACGACTTGAGGCAATTCCTGCTCTCATTCGGGATTGCCTCTAGTAGAACCACGAGCTACAACCCTAGGGGTCACGGACAGGTGGAAAGGGAGAATGCTACAGTCTGGAAGGCTGTCCTACTGGCACTGAAATCCAGGGGCCTTCCAGTCTCCCGTTGGCAGGAGGTCCTTCCAAATGCGCTCCATTCTTTCCGCTCCCTCCTGTGTACGGCAACCAATGCTACTCCCCACGAGAGGATGTTCTCATTCCCTCGGAATTCGTCCTCGGGGATCTCATTGCCAGCCTGGTTGACGTACCCAGGACCCGTCCTTCTGCGGCGACATGTGAGGGCTCGCAGGTCCGACCCCTTGGTCGAACCGGTCCAACTCCTCCACGCCAACCCTCAGTATGCCTATGTGGCATATCCTGACGGGCGAGAGGACACTGTCTCCATTAGAGACCTGGCGCCCGCAGGGGACGTAGCAACTCCTGTCGCTCCTATTCCCCCAGTCACGAATCCACTACTCCTCATTGCTTCCCCAGACGTGGCGCGGTCAGCACCGGGACCAGTGCATAACACTTTTACTCCCATGTACAGCTTGCCTGAGACTCGGAGATCGGCGCCACCATCACCACCACCACCACCACCACCAAAGGTTCCAGGATCCCCTGCACCATCGCCTCACCAGGGCCAACCGGCCCGGGAGTCCTTGAGGGGACAGCCGGACGTTGTTTTGGAGAGAACGCCACCGCAAGCACCTGCTCCGGTTTCGCAACCGGTGTTGAGGAGATCACAGCGTCGGTGCGGTCCTCCAGACCGTCTGGACTTGTGAATTCTGTTTATATGACCTGTTTTTTTCTTGCACCCCGCCACCTTTTGTTTTTAAAGGAGGGGTGAATGTGGTGAACCATCGTTGGTTCACCACTGGGGGTTGTTATTATGTTACTGTTGGGCTAGGGTGTTGTTACTGTGGGGGTTGTACAATGTTGTTGGGTTAGGGTGTTTACCTGTTATAAGTGTTATCATGGCACATTCCAGTGGGGTCCCGCCTCCGGTGGCGAGGTATAAGACCCTCTGCTCCGGCAGGACCCCTTCAGTCTGAACTGGTGTATTCGTGTTAGTAGTTCCATTGTTACACAATAAAAGCCTTCAATATCGAAGCCTTGGTTCCACGTGCTTAATTGTCGCGCATCACTTCCCTCCCCTCCCTTTCCTTCCTGTCCCTTCCGCTCCCCGTCCCTCCCTTCCCCTCCCCTCCTTACATCCCTCCCTCCCCAAAAAGACAACAGAACTGTTGTGTCAAAGTAAAAAAAATTTTTTATTGATCGTTGGATTAGAGTGAAAAAATATATTTTATTGCAGTAAATTTGGAAAAGTTGAGGTTGAGGTTATTAAACAAAATGTCATTCTGCAGCTGCTAAAGTTAAATGTTTAGTTAAATGTTAACATGGTATCAAAGTACTGTATTTATAACATTATTTTTGTTACTAAATGTTTTCCACTAAACTTTACAAAATTCTACAAATGCTTTATTGAAACATCAAAACAGAACATTTAAATATGAGATAATTATAAATGAATAACATAATTGAAGTAAACAAGGCAGACAAATACTCATGATAAACACATGGTAGTTTAGATTTTCCATGGCCCAAAACGTAAATTCTCCTTCGCCCAACCTCATGCAATAAGGTATCCAAATCATGGTCCGAGAAGTTCTGATCTCTCCTTCCCAATTACATTTTCAGTTTCCACATTCTAAATTAAGACATGGGAACACTTTTAAGCATGCTACATGTATAGTTATATAATAATATAATGCAGATTTAAAACAAATAACACAACCTATGTTCACTTATACATATTAAATAATACTCATCTTCAATCATAAAAATTAAATTAAAAATTACACTTTCAATGAGCCAATAACAATAGGATTGAATTCTTAAAAGAAATTGCAAAAACAAATGACACAAAATTTCAACATCCCTTTACAATAGAAAGGAATCCTTTTGAACTCTCTGCCTTCCCTTGCTGTGTCAAAGCATGTTCTCAGTGGACATTCCCAATCTGGCCCAATCATAAAGAGGTATGGTAGAGTCCTCCTGCACCACACTGGGGCCTGTGGAGACTGTTCCGCTACAGGCTGACGGCTGCTGCCCCCATTGGGAGTTAGATCGGGATTTTTTAACTCAGGTAACTTTGCAAGGAATTATCCTATTTCTAGTAGCTCATGCCCTTCCACTGCTATGTTATGGGCTAGTATTACACAGCTAGATAGATAGCATAGACTGGCACAGATTTGAATCACTACTAAGAGTAGGGAAGAAGTTCCATGGGTGGTATTTAGCGGAACCTTTTGCTTTGGGTACAAATCCCATACTGGCTGCTAAATCTCGTAAGTGGGCCGTAACGGGATTTGCATTGGCGAGATCTCAGTTTAAGCTCTTCCCCGCCGTCCACCAGTGACATGATCAGGTTCACGCTCAGAAAGCAAACATGATTTCCATAATTTTTAATACATTTACATATACTTAGCAGCCTTGATGCCGTAACAGCTTCCCACGTTTTATCCTCCCACCCAGTTGGTGTGACTTCATGCTGACGCAAATCACTACTGGTTTTCAAAAACGAGAACCAGTGTGATGCCCACATCGGAAGCATGGAGGTGAATATAGCCCCTGGGTGGAAATGAACATGGTCAGGCAGTGCCTGGCACTACCCCCTGGCACTGTCAACCTCGCACTGCCAGGGGTATGTCCTCTGGATAGTCCCACTGTGGGGTGGGGGTGGGTTCTCTTATGTGTTGGGGATGGTGGGACAATGAGGAGGTTAATGGGGAAGTGTTGTGCATGCATTGGGGTGGGGAGTTGCCAGAGACTGTGAATGGGGGTAGAGATGATGCCTGTGAGGGGGAGGGAGTGCCCCGATGCTGGTGGCAGGGGAAGCAGTTGGGTCACCACGGTGCTTGCGTGGTGTGGGGGAGGGGGTGCCTCAATCTTTGTGTGGTGGGGGCTTACCCTTCTGCGTTTGGGGGTTGGAGGATGTTCCCTTTGTCCGCTGGATGGGTCCCGATATCCATGGGCCGGGGTGGGGGGTGGGTGGGAGTGGGGGCTTTAATTTGACTTTGAGATCAGAGTGGTTTTTAAAATCTCTCAGTTTTGCCAGCACATTTAGGCTCCGTCCCCTCCACCCCCCCCCCCCCCCCCCACCCCGCCCCCTCAGTTGGCTATGTGATCCTCGCCAGCATTTTGAAATTGCACAGTGTTGTTTGATCAGACGAAAAAAAGCGTCTGTGAAGCTAGCGAGTTTCAGCACTGTGATCCAACACTCTGTGCAATTCTGGGAAAGTTCAGCCTGTGGTCTGAATTCTCCGGCCGGTCTTGCCAGCAAACCCGTCATGGGTTTCCCGGAGGCATGAGGTGGGATCAATGGGAAACCCCATTGACAGTGGTGGGACCAGAAGATACCACCGGCAAGTGACGCACCACCTCCCACCACCAAGGAACACGGAGGATTTGAGTATAGGGACAGGGATGTTTTGCTGCAATTGTACAGGGAGTTGGTGAGGCCACACCTGGAGTATTGTGTGCATGTTTGGTATCCTTATCTGAGGAAGGATGTCCTTGATATAGAGGGAGTACAGCGAAGATTTACCAGGCTGATCCCTGGGATAGCAGGTCTGTCATATGAGGAGAGACTAAATTGGTTAGGATTATATTCACTGGAGTTTAGAAGAGTGAGAGGAGATCTTATAGAAACTACCCTGTCTAACCCTGTTAGAATTCTAACAGGGTTAGACAGGCTAGATTCAGAATGTTCCCAATGGTAATCAGTTCAGAACTAGGGGTCATCGTTTGGAGATAAGGGGTAAATCTTTTAGAACTGATGTTCCCAGAAGGTGGTAAATGTGTGGAATTCACTACCACAGAGTGTAGTTGAGGCTAAAACATTGTCTGATTTCAGGAATAAATTAGATATAGCACTAGGGGCTAAAGGGATCAAGGGATATGGGGGGGGGAAGGGGGAATCAGGATATTGAATTTGATGATCGGCCACAATCAAAATGAATGGCGGAGCAGGCCCAGTGGGCCGAATGGCCTAATCCTGCTTCTAGTTTCTATGTTTCTATGTTGCTATGTAATACACGGCTGGGAGGCCAGAGAATCTCTCCCCTTGTCCTTACTGATGTAAGGGTTATTGAAGAGTGACACTCAGAGTAAGGCAAACAAGGTCAATGTTTGCCTTAATGTCAGTAATAATTTTGGTATTGCTTCTAAACTGGCCAGCTAGTGTTGTCCCCATCAAACAGAATTTCAAAGAGCAAATTGAACCAGCAGCAATGGATGGAATGTGAGGGGGTGGAGTGGCGAGGGAAAACTGAGTATGGGAACAAGCTGCTCTGTGTCAGGACAGTGTAAATTATTGACCATTTTGCATTAATTTAGGAATATTATTCTTTCCAATTTTCCAGTCAGGAAACTTTGCATCCATTAAAATCACATGAAACAGCTGCCTGCAGAGAGGGAAGGAAAGGGAAGTGAAGGGTGACAGTAAACAGTTGGGTAGAGGAATTTGATATTTATTTCAAATATCAGTTTAGGACAGACAAACATGTACCCCAAGCTGAATTAAAATCTGAGTGGATTCATTGACACTGACAATGTGTAGCCGTGTTTATTGTTTCCAATCTGATCTCAATGCGGACAACGAACTGGCAATGAGAACTATTTTCAGATTTACAGTCTTTATCTCATTCTTCTGTTTCTCATGGTAGTCTAAGTAGAACAGCTGAGTGTCATACATATGTAGCTTTATCTTCTTTGGAAACAGAGGTTGTTCCCAGTCACAGAATTTTACAACTCCAAAGAGGCCTTTCAGCCCATCATGACCGCAGAAGGATCTCTCTGTCCAAGACTGGATGTCCCTTATCAAGTACTTTGGAATAAACTCCAAATTTCTTCCAGCTATCTAATTTCTGTTCAGCCTCGCACAGTAATTTACCATTTGGTTTATTGGCAGCCACGAAAACCTCATAGTCATTCTGCTTTTAGTCCTATCTCAAGACTGTTCTGTAGCCATCCTTTCATTGTGTAATCTATTCAAGTGCGGCCTTTACTTGCATTGATGTCTTTTGAGACTACTCCTATAAGATTTCTCTCTCGCACCTCTTTTCCCAGGTCGTGATTATTTACTAATGAAAGAGTCACTCTTAGACCCATTATTCAAATTCACACTGCATTTTCTCACTTTCCATTCTTTTACCCCATTCTACTAGTTTATGGACCTCACTTCTTGGCCATTGCCCTGAGCGTTTAACCAACATTTCAATTTGCCGGTAGCTTTCCATGCACATCCCATAATAGTCAAATCCCTCCATTCACTGGACCATCTGGAACATATGCCACTCATTCCACTATCCTCTGTTCTCATCACTGTTCTTCTTCAAATAATGCCATTTTTATATCCACCTAGGGTGGCAGATACGCCGATCGTCCAACGATGTCTCATCCAACGATGGCACCTACCCCAGCCGGGATTGTGGGGAAGGTAATCTCATTGACACCTCCAAAATACTTAAAGAAATAGGGTAGATGCAGGTAAGATGTTTCCCCTGTTGGGGAGTCCAGATGTGGAGATGCCGGCGTTGGACTGGGGTAAACACAGTAAGAAGTTTAACAACACCAGGTTAAAGTCCAACAGGTTTATTTGGTCTTTTGCTACCAAATAAACCTGTTGGACTTTAACCTGGTGTTGTTAAACTTCTTACGGAGTCCAGAAGAACAGGGCACAATTTCAAAATGAGGGGGAAGTGATTTATGACCCAGGTGAGGAGAGATCTTTTTTACTCAGAGGGTTGTGAATCTTTGGAATTGTCAAGCCCAGTCAATGAGTATGTTTAAAGTAGAGATTGACAGGTTTCTAAATATCAATAACATAAAGGGTTATGGGGATAGCGTGAGAAAAAAAACATTGAAGAGGATGATCAGCACTTATTGAACTGCAGAGCAGGCTCAATGGGCTGAATGGCCTACTGCTGCTCCTATATTCCTATGGAGTGGGGCTTGAACATGTAGCTTTCTGACTGAGATGAGAGTCCTACCCACTTACCGAGACAATTTTAGATTAATCCAATACTATATCGCAGAATGAAAGGGAAATGGCTAGAATAATCAAATTTTCATGTACAATGTGCAGATCACAATTCCATAGTGATCTGGGACACAACCTGGCACTGAAATGAAATGAAAAATGGTGAGAGGAAAACATGCTTTGCAAAATGGAGATAGACACAATTTTATTTTAACCAATGATGGAAATCAGGAGCCACAACCCTTTGTGATCTCACGCCTCGGGGAATCTTGTCTCTCACAAAACTGTTCAACAGCTGCTCGAAATCCCCTTGAAAGGATAAAGCTCCTTCTGCCGATCTTCTCAGCTGCCTGGAAAGTTGTGTTTTATATTTAACATTCCTCTTCATTTGGAATCCAAGGTGGAAGAGTTTCTGTTAGTTTGGCAAGAGTTTGTGCTTCCCACACTGTCACTCAATTTTAAACACCTTGCCACACTCTATTTCTCCTCTCCAGCAGTGCCTCCATGTCAAGATCTATGATGTTGCTGCACTCCCCTGTCTGAGGAAACACGCTGCATTCTTCTCTGATGGATTCCAGAGACTGTTATTTCTCTACAATCAGCCATGTTGTTGACATTCATAATTCACTGTCAGATTATAAAACACTTCCCTGGCAACTGCAGTTTTCAAAAATCTCAACAAGCACATCAGTCTGGTTTTATTTTTTTAACTCCTGCACATCCCCCACACAATCTCTCTAGATACCTTGCTGTAAAGCCTTTCCTCTGTGCATCGAAAGCATCCTTCCTGGATGTATCACAGCTTGGTATGGCTCCTGCTCTGACCAAAATTGCAAGAAACTACAAAGGGTTGTGAACATAGCTTAGTCCTTCATGCAAACCAGCCTCCCATCCATTGACTCTGTCTACACTTCCCATTGCTTCGGAAAAGCACCCAGCATAATCAAGGACCCCATGCACCCCGGACATACTCTCTTCCACCTTCTTCCGTTGGGAAAAAGATATAAAAGTCTAAAAACATGTACCAAACTCAAAAACAGCTTCTTCCCTGCTGCCATCAGACTTTTGAATGGACCTGCCATATATTAAGCTGATCTTCCTCTTCACCCTATCTATAACTGCAATACCATATTCTGCACCTTCTCCTTTCCTTCTCCCCTATGTACTCTATGAATGGTTTGCTTTGTCTGTATAGCTCGCAAGAAACAATACTTTTCACTGTATTCCAGTACATGTGACAATAATAAATCAATTTGATTCAATACTGTAGTGCAGATAGACAGTTTCCATACATAACATCACAGGCGCTCCTTAGTTTTGGGGAATATAATTGAGGGATTTAAGATGAGACTATCTGCATCACTCTGTATATTGTTGGTTTGCTCTCTTTGCTTTCAGACGACCCTACGAGACCTGCAACCTTTTAAGTGTGAAATAACTTCTGAGAGGCCAGTGTCCCTTCACCAAAACTGATTTAGTTACAATTGTTTGCCAGTACTTCCCAATATAGAGTATTCACCCCAAGTGCTGGTGACCCAGACACTCCATATTATATGCCTCTGTAGATCTCTCTGATTGGGAAGTCTTAACAGGCTTCAATTAGGGACCCTCTTTTTGGGTACAGGCCTCAATTAGGGAGCTCATATTCTGGCAGGTCCAATTTATGGACCTTGTTGAAGTCATTACAAAGTGTGTCCATTTGTAGCACACTCACTGCTGAGTCTGGAACTCATGGGTCAAGTCCCACTCCAAACATAATGCAGGCTGAGAACTCAGGAAACCCTGCCTGAGTTTCTGTCTTTCAGAATAGATATTAAACTGCTCTCTCCAGTGGGTGTAAAAGATCCCATGACATCATTCAAAGCAGAAATTGTTAGCCAAGTTCTGCACACATGAGGACAGCCTCAACCAGGATCTTGGGTTCATGTCACACTATCTGTAACCCCCACGACTTGCCTGGACTTGCAAAATCTCACTAACTGTCCTGGTTGGAGACAATTCACACCTCTTTAACTTGTGCTTAACCCTCTCTCCACTCACATTGTCTGCACCTATAAAGACTTGATTACCAGTTAAGACTCGCATTCCAGCCATTAACTTGTAATTGAGTTGTGTCTATATATGCCCTGTTTGTGAACCCAACTCTTCACTCACTTGATGAAGGGGCAATGCTCCGAAAGCTTGTGCTACCAAATAAACCTGTTGGACTTCAACATGGTGTTGTGAGACTGTTTATTATTCAAAGGAGAACGGGGGAATTTTCTCCAGTGATCTGGCTAATATTCACTCCTCAACTAACATTAGTAATAAAGAACAAAGAACAGTACAGCACAGGAAACAGGCCCTTCGGCCCTCCAAGCCTGTGCCGCTCCTTGGTCCAACTAGACCAATCGTTTGTATCCCTCCATTCCCAGGCTGCTCATGTGACTATCCAGGTAAGTCTTAAATGATGTCAGCGTGCCTGCCTCCACCACCCTACTTGGCAGCGCATTCCAGGCCCCCACCACCCTCTGTGTAAAAAACGTCCCTCTGATGTCTGAGTTATACTTCGCCCCTCTCAGCTTGAGCCCGTGACCCCTCGTGAATGTCACCTCCGACCTGGGAAAAAGCTTCCCACTGTTCACCCTATCTATACCCTTCATAATCTTGTATACTACAGACAAATTATCTGGCCTTTATTACATTGCTGTTTGTGGGAGCTGTCTGAGAATACAGTGGCTGCTGTGTTTCCTGCATTACAACAGGGACCACAATTCAAACATATTTAATGGAAGCGCCTTTGAGTCCTATTTTACCATTTTGATTCTAAGTGCTGGGCGGACTTGAAACTGGGAGTGTTTCAGATCTGACTTTTAGACCCATTCTGAGGCGCCCCCATACGCGCTCTGTCTGAAAAAATATCAGCGAGTCCAAAATCGCGCTGCACAAGTCTGTGGGTGGGGCTTAACGTACCTGAAATCCTGCAGCTCCGATCGGTACCTCCAACTGCACATCTTCAGAAAAAAAAATGATAGAATGCTGCTCGCCTGCCACATCCCTCCTGGGCCGGATAATGCCTCTCCCTGGCCTCCACAGACAGTTCCCCGCCCCCACAACATTACTGATCACCTTATACTGCCCGCCCCCTCCTGCCACCCGGACCGATCAAGGGCTCCTCCCCATCCATCCCCCCAACTCTCAGGCAGTGATCCACCCTCCCCCCTTCCCCCCAGCGACCTCAGGCAGAGTGGCAGCGGACCCCTCTTCCCCCTCCACTGATCTCAGGCAGACTGGCAGCGGAGCCCTCCCCCCACCCCACCAATCTCAAACAGAGAGCCGTCGGACACTCGGCACTTACCTCCTCACTAACAGGAGCGCCTGAATCGGACTTATGTGGAGCATGTCTGTTTCGTGCCGATTCTGGATAGGCGAACGCGGTGGTAAAGGGGGAAGTGCCAGTAAAGTTGGGCGTGCAGCCCATTAAGTCAATTCAAATGCATGCAAATGCATTTAAATGGCCGTCGTGCCCATTTCTAGTACGGTCCCGATCGTGGCCATTTTCGGGCCTTGGTAAAGGGGGAACTGACGCAGAAGTGGGCATGGATCGCGCTACTCGCCTCACGCTCAACTTTACAAAATTTCTATGCCCGAAAACGGGCGCAACGCAATGGTATGATCGGGCTCTTTGAGTTTGTGAAAGATACTATATAAATGCAAGTTTGTCTATCCTCTAATAGGATCATACCACAGCGTTGTATCTAATACAACCATGCCTAATCCTTCCCCAATCGAGAGTGATCCTCTATTCTCATGTATGAATCTAGACTGCAAAAAGATCACTAAATGTTTAATTAGCATTTTTAATTAATCCTACATTCTCATAGGAGAGAAGTAATTTCTAATCTGAAACCATCCTAAACTATGGAGGCACGGCTGCCCTAATCACAATATTAAGCAGTGTGTAAATATTTAGGTGAAGAATATTTCTTAGTTCTGACATTCTTCACTTTTGCTGGGCCAGGATGAACCTTTAGAATCAGACAAGTACTTTGGGAGGCCTCAGGTTCATCTGATCTTCTGGTTGAAGCAGCAATGGGCCTGTCGCAATTGGCCTCAGTGTACTGAATCTGGGAGAGAAACCTCTCATTGCAGGTGTATACAGTGACCTTCTCCAAGGGGAGGATGGAAGGGAGGACAGACCCATGCTGAGCAGTGACACTCCACTTTGGGCAGTGATTATCTGGGCTTGCAAAAGAGAATAGGCATTTGGGAAAAGTGACAACTGGGGAAATAAATCTCCGCAGTTGTCAGTTTCTTCTAGTGGGAAATGTTAAATGAAGGTCAAACCTTTGATAAGTCAAAAATAAAAGTTCCTACAAATTGAAAAATGCAACTCTCGATTTATTTGCACTTTAAGTGAATCAGAGCTCATTGTGGTTTCTGTATTACACAAGCCCTTTAAATTAGCTCCATCTGTTGAGCTTTGCAAAGTCATGATGTGGAGATGCCGGCGTTGGACTGGGGTGAACACAGTAAGAAGTCTCACAACACCAGATTAAAGTCCAACAGGTTTATTTGGTAGCAAATACCATTTGCTACCAAATAAACCTGTTGGACTTTAACCTGGTGTTGTGAGACTTCTTACTGTGTAGCTTTGCAAAGACAGAGGCTTGCAAGTTGAGATAGTTGTAGAGGTTTGCAGCATGGAAACAGGCCCTTTGGCCCAACTTGTTCATGCCGCCCATTAAGCTAGTCCTAATTGCCCACATTTGGCCCATATCCCTCTATACCAATCTTACCCATGTCACTGTCTAAATGCTTTTTAAAAGACAAAATTGTACCCATCTCTACTACTACCTCTGGCAGCTTGTTCCGACACTCACACCCTGTGTGTGAAAACATTGCCCCTCTGGACCCTTTTGTATCTCTCTCCTTTCACCTTAAACCTTTGTCCTCTAGTTTTAGACTTCCCTACCATTGGGAAAAGATGTTGACCTGGTGGACCTTATCTAAGTCCCTCATTATTTTATAGACTTCTATAAGATCACCCCCAAGTCTCCTATGCTCCAGGGAAAGAAGTCCCAGTCTATTCAGCCTCTCCTTATAACTCAAACCATCAAGTCCCAGTAGCACCCTAGTAAATCTTTTCTGCACTCTTTCTAGTTTAATAATATCCTTTCTATAATAGGGTGACCAGAACTGTACACAGTATTCCAAGTATGGCCTTACCAAAGTCTTGTAAAACTTCAACAAGATGTCCCAACTCCTGTATTCAATGTTCTGACCAATAAAACCCAGCATGCCAAATGCCTTCTTCACCACCCTGTCCACCTGTGACTCCACTTTCAAAGAGCTATTAACCTGTACCCCTAGATCTCTTTGTTCTATAACTCTGCCCAACGCCCTACCATTAACGGAGTAAGTCCTGCCCTGGTTCGATCTACCAAAATGCATTACCTTGCATTTTTCTAAATTAAACTCCATCTGCTATTCATAAGCCCACTGGCCCAATTGATCAAGATACCATTGCAAATCTAGATAATCTTCTTTACTGTCCACTGGGCCACAAATCTTGGTGTCATCTGCTTACTTACTAACCATGACTCTTAAATTCCCATCCAAATCATTAATATAAATGACAAATAAAGTGGACCCAGCACCGATCCCTGAGGCACACCGCTGGTCACAGGTCTCTAGTTTGAAAAACATCCCTCTACAACCACCCTCTGTCTTACGTCATCAAGCCAATTTTGTATCCATTTAGCTACCTCACCCTGGATCCCGTGAGATTTAACTTTATGCAACAACCTACCATGTGGTATCTTGTCAAAGGCCTTGCTAAAGTCCATATAAACAATGTCGACTGCACTGCTCTCATCGACCTTCCACTCACAAAGCCGTGTTGACTGTCCCTAATCAATCTTTGCCTCTCTGAATGTCTGTAGATCCTGTCTCTCAGAATACCTTCTAACAACTTACCAACTACACACGTTAGGCTCACCGGCCTGTAGTTCCCAGGCTTTTCCATGCAGCCCATTTTAAACAAAGGCACAACATTTGCCACCCTCCAATCTTCATGCACCTCACCTGTGGCTGTTGATGATTCCAATATCTCTGCTACGGGACCTGCAATTTCCTCCCTTGCCTCTCACAACATCCTAGGATACATTTCATCAGGTCCCGGGGATGTTCAATAACTGCTGGTCAACTAACTAAGACAAATGGGAGGTGAACCAGAGTGAAGCAGGCCAAATACCTGACTGTGCAAAGAGAGAAGACACAATGTGCCTGCAGTATGAGAGCAATATTATTGTGAAGCTTGAAGTGACACTCCTTTGGGAGAGCATTGAATAATGAGTGCAGGACCGGCTCCACAACTAAATGGTGACCAAAAGCCCAGATGACAGAGGTCTACCTGATAAATTACATGTGCATAACCTGCAGTCTAACATTTAAAACACAGCTGGAAGAGAGATTTACACTGGCAGTCACTATGGACTTCATGAATCTCTTTAGTTTCCTGACCAGTTCATCCCCTCAATGACAATGTGCATTTATATAGCACCTTTAAAGTAGTGAATTGTCCCAAGAAGCTGCACAGGAGAGTCAGCAGACAGAAATTGACGCTGAGCCAAAGGGAGGAAATATTAACATGTAACAAATGGCTTGATTAAAGGGATAGCTTTTAAGGAACCACTTAAAGAGAGTTAGATCAAGCAGAGAGATTTAGGGCCCAGACATCTGAAGGCATGGTTGCCATCGGTGGGGTGGAAATTTAGCATAAGCAAGAGGCTAGAATTGGAGGAACATAGATATCTTGGAGCATTGCTGGAGGAGATTACAGAGATAGGAGAGGACAAGGCCTCAGAGGGTAAGAGCTGCTTCCATTGTATTCCACTCTACCACCACCTGACCAGTCTTTAATTATGAAGGTTAACCTTCAACCTTGGGAGGTAAAGGAACCTTGTGGTGAAAAGGGAAAGTACTTGAGGGTTCTTGGCTTGTATCAACAATTAAGTGTTTGATCTGCTTTGGAGCTGTCAATCGGAGCAGTTCAAAGTGGCTAGGCTGCACCTGCTAATCATACAGGCTACCAAAAGGAATTCACTTAGTGAAATGACTTCTCCTCTCAGAGGACTTCAAACAGGTCTGCTCATACCTGGAGCTTCTGGGAGAGCAAGAGCAATCCTTTCTGTTGAATGGAGTACTGCTGTGATTTTGAAGGTTGTACAGTAAGAAGTTTAACAACACCAGGTTAAAGTCCAACAGGTTTATTTGGTAGCAAAAGCCACACAAGCTTTCGAGGCTCTGAGCCCCTTCTTCAGGTGAGTGGGAATTCTGTTCACAAACAGAACTTATAAGACACAGACTCAATTTACATGAATAATGGTTGGAATGCGAATACTTACAACTAATCCAGTCTTTAAGAAACAAAACAATGGGAGTGGAGAGAGCATCAAGACAGGCTAAAAAGATGTGTATTGTCTCCAGACAAGACAGCCAGTGAAACTCTGCAGGTCCACGCAACTGTGGGAGTTACAAATAGTGTGACATAAATTCTGATTCTAGGATCGCATGATAAAGACTCAGGAGGAAAAAAGCAGAAATATTTATGTGAAATAGTGTGACATAAACCCAATATCCCGGTTGAGGCCGTCCTTGTGTGTGCGGAACCTGGCTATCAGTTTCTGCTCCGCGACTCTGCGCTGTCGTGTGTCGCGAAGGCCGCCTTGGAGAACGCTTACCCGAATATCAGAGGCCGAATGCCCGTGACCGCTGAAGTGCTCCCCAACAGGAAGAGAACAGTCTTGCCTGGTGATTGTCGAGCGGTGTTCATTCATCCGTTGTCGCAGCGTCTGCATAGTTTCCCCAATGTACCATGCCTCGGGACATCCTTTCTTGCAGCGTATCAGGTAGACATGAAGGTTTCCATGTGTCCAAGGGGCATGGTGATTAAATTGACCAGGCCACTTCAAAGGTTTCACACTACACAGACAAGAATGAAAATTTTGAAAAGGAAGCTGTCTGAAATCACCATGCCAAGTGGGATTTTAGGTTTCGCTGGGTAGAAGGGGCAGTCCAGACACAAGACCGCTATCTCAGGGGAAAATCCTGAAGTCAACTCCTTTCCCCCAGCTTGAGCCCACCCAACCACCAGGACCCTTGGGGGAACCTCACTCTGCAGCCTGGCAGTGGCAAAGAGTATATGGGCACAGCATTTACCTCCTTGCCCCCCTCAAAGTCCAATGCGCCAGGGCCCTGCTTTTCATGAACAACATCAAAGCCCATCTGGTGGATTTCCGCTGGGGAGGTGGGTGTATGGTGGGGGGTCACTGAATTGCCTTCCTGCTTGCTAATGACATTACAATGAGCAGTTTTGTGGAAATCTGATTGGGACCGGCAGGGCGAACAGGGTGAATGACAACAGGTTTGACGCCTTTTGGGAATCTCATTTTAGCTCCAAGCTAAATGGGCCATTGGGATTCCTGCTAGTGGCTAGTGGGCCCGGTGAATAGTCTCACCAATGTCCTAAACAACTGAAGCATAACCTCCCTACTTTTGTAATCAATTCCCCTCACAATAAACAATAACATTCAATTAGCTTTCCTAATTACTTGCTGTGCCTGTATACCAGGTACAGCAAGTAATTAGGAAAGCTAATGGAATGTTATTGTGTATTGTGGATTCCAACCTTTTGTGATTCATGCACTCGAACACCCAGATTCCTCTCCATCTCAGAGCTCTGCAATCTCTCATCATTTTGATAATAAGCTTCCTTTTTATTCTTCCTGTCAAAATGGACAATTTCACATTTGCCCATATTATTTCCATTTGCCAGATTTTTGCCCACTCACTTAACCTATTAATGTCCATTTGTGGCCTCCTTACATCCTCATCACAGTTTACTTTACTGTCTACCTTTGTCTCATCATCAAATTTAGCAATCATACCTCCAGTCCCTTCATCCAAGTCATTTATATAAATTGTGAAAAGTTGAGGCCCCAGCACTGATCCCTGTGGCACACCACTCATCACATCTTGCCAATCAGAAAATAACTCATTTATGTCGACTCTGTTTTTAGTTAGCCAGCCAATCTTCAATCCATGTCAATATGTTACCCCCTACACCATGAGCTTTATTTTCCACAATAACCTTTGATGTTGCACCTTATCAAGTATCTCTGGAAATCTAAGTACACTACATCCACTGGTTCCCATTTATCCACAGCACATGTGACTCCCTCAAAGAACTCCAATTCATTGGTTAAATATGATTTCCCTTTCATGAAACCATGTTGACTCTGCCTGATTGCCTTCAATTTACAAATGCCCTGCTATAATAGCTTTAATAATGGCTTCTAACATTTTCCCTATGACAAATGTTAAGCTAACTGCCCCGTGGTTTCTTGTTTTCTGTTTTCCTCTCTTTTTGAATAAAGGAGTTACATTTGCTATCTTCCAATCTAATGCAACCTTATCCAAATCTAGGGAATTTTGAAAAAATTAAATCAATGCACCAACTATCTCATTTGCCACTTCTTTCAAGATCTTAGTGTGAAGTCCATCCAGACCATGGCATTTGTCAGCATATAGACCCAACAATTTGCTCAATAGCATTTCCCCGGTGATAGTAATTTTCCTGAGTTCCCCTCTCCCTTCCATTTCCTGATTTACAGATATTTCTGGCTTGTTACTTGCATCTTCTATAGTGAAGACCAATGCAAACTATCTGTTTAATTCATCTGCCATAGCCCTGCTTTCCATTATCAATCCCCCAAATGTACTTTCCACAGGACAATCACTGAAGTTGTCAACATTTTTCTTATTTAAATATCTATGGAAATTCTTACTGCCATATTACTAGCTAGCATTCTCTTGTACTCTAGTTTTTCCTTCCTTATCGATCTTTTTGTCATTTTTTGATGCTGTTAATATTCTTTTCAATCTTCTACCCTGCCACTTGTCTTTGCATAATATATGCTTTTTAAAAAAGTTTAATACTGTCTTTAAGTTTTTTAGATGTTGGGCCCTCCCCCCTTGGAATTTTTCTTTCTCATTGGAATGTTTTTATTTTGTGTATTCTGAAAAATACCTTTAGATGTTTGCCACTGAACCTCTATTGATCTATCACTTAAGCACATCTACCAGTTCTCTTCAGATAGCTCTGCTTTCATGCCCTCATAATCGCCCTTACTTATGTTTAAATGAGTGCGTCTTGAACTCACTCTTCTCTTCCTCAAACAATCAATGTAAAATTCAAGCATATAATGATCACTGCTACCTAGGGTACCTTCACAATGAGGTTATCAATTAATTCAATCTCATTGCACCACACGAGGTCTAGCATAGCCTGCCCTAAGGCTGGCTCCAAAATGTGCTGTTGTAAGAAACTTTATCAGGGCACTTCATGTGAACTTGGTTGGAAGGCCCCAGGATCTGATTCCCATCTGTGCTGGAATAGCTGATCCAAGATCAAAATGGGTGTTACAATTGTCATCGAAAGCCTGGGTTAGGGAGCAGAAAATCTAGATACCTATTCCAGATCGTCATTCTAACTGGAAGATGAATACATTGACAGATGAGACCAGGGTCGAGTCCGGCTGTGATGCCTAGCATGGTTTAAAAGCTTACCCAACACTCAATTTCCCCACGATTATACAGAGAAAAGAAAACTTGGGCAAAGAAATAGTGAGCTGCCTGTAACCATGGAAATATAGGCTAGCAAGAACTAGCACCTTCAAGAAAGGAGAGGAGAAAGGGCACAGCAGAATTAGAATTTAAACTGCTTTTTAAATGGTGTTTTAGTTTTCTTTATCAATGTGGGTACAGAGGAAAAAGTTCCCTCCATGAGATGCAGATAGAAGATGGCCAATGAAAATCCACTCATTAACTAATAGTTAATGCATGGCTCCTCTCCTCTCCCCTCCTCTCACAGCTGTCCTTGGAAAAGGGAAACCAATCCAAAAGACTGGGAGGCAAGTGGCCAGAGATGAGAAGTCATGCAGTGAGTGATGAAGTTGAGAGGCTGCTTGAATTCTTGTGGTGTTCCTTCAGAGACCAGCCCAAATAACTGGAAGAGAGTAGGCAGCACTGAACAGGAGGATCTGTTTATAATCCAGTGCTGAGTTTTTGTTTTTTATGAATGCTCTTCTCAGCCAAAAGTGTGGAATCCTTCTGGGCATGATTGTACGATAGCGGCACTAACTATTTAACCATGACCAGCCTCAGCAATGAACTCAACATGAAGCTGATTCTGGAGTCAAACAGAGGGCAGGCTATAGTGCAATGAGATTGGATTAATTGATAACCTCATAGTGAAGACACCCCAGGTAACAGTGATCATAATATGCTTGATTTTTACATTGAGTGTTTGAGGGAGAGAAGTGTGAGTTCAAAACTAGCATTTTAAACTTAAATAAGGGCAATTATGAGAGCATGAAATCAGAGCTAGCTAGAGAGAACTGGTAAAAGTGTTTAAGAGATCGATCAATAGAGGTTCATTGACAGTCATTTAAATTTCAGAGTACACAGAATAGTCACACTCCAATGAGAAAGAAAAATTCCAAGAGAAGGGCCTGTCATCCGTGGTTAACTAAAAAAGTTAAAGACAGTATTAAATAATAACCCAGGTGACTATTATGAGTGTAGACAGTGAGAAGCACTAACAATTTAACCATGGTGGCCTTAACAATGAACTCAACATGAAGCTGATGTGTATAAACTGTTGTGGTAATGTTGCGGGGCTAGCACTCCAGAGATTGTAAGTTCAAATCTCCCTGTGGTATTTTTCAGGATTTAAATTTTGTTTAAAAATCTGGAACTAGAAAAATGGCAGTAAATGTGAACATGAAGCTCTCAGCTTGGAATAAAAACCAAACTCGATCATGAATGTCCTTTAATGAGGGAAACCTGCCATTCTTACCTGGTTAATATATGACTCCAGAGCCACACAATCATGGTTAGCTGCTGTCTTATCTCTTTCTCAGATATTTGGCCTGCTTCAGTGTGGTTTGTATCCCATTTATCTCAGTTCATTGACAAGTAATTACTGAATATCTCAACATGCAAACCTCTGCCTTCACAACCCGCCACTTAAACAGATGGAGCTAATTTAAAGGGCTTGTGTAACACAGAAACCACAATGACCTCTGATTCATTTGCCCTGTGAAGTGGTCCAGCAAACCACTTAGCTGTAACAGTTTGTAAAGAATGAGTGTGCACAGTGTGAGCACCTGTATCACATTTGTGCAATATTTCAAAATGAATATAACCACTAACTTCTCAGTGGAATCGGTATCAGAGCAATAAGTGTTTTTTCATTTGATTTGATTTATTATTGTCACATGTATTAGTGAAAAGTATTGTTTCTTGTGCGCTATACAGACAAAGCATACCATTCATAGAGAAGGAAAGGAGAGGGTGCAGAATGTAGTGTTACAGTCATGGCTAGGGTGTAGAGAAAGGTTAACTTAATATAAGGTAGGTCTATTCAAAAGTCTGATGGCAGCAGGGAAGAAGCTCTTCTCGAGTAGGTTGGTGCATGACCTCAGACTTTTGTATCTTTTTTCCAACAGAAGAAGGTGGAAGAGAGTATGTCAGGGGTGAGTGGGGTCCTTGATTATGCTGACTGCTTTTTTGAGGCAGCAGGAAGTGTAGACAGAGTCAATGGATGGGAGGCTGGTTTGCGTGATAGACTGGGCTTCGTTCATGACCCTTTTAGCAGTGCCCACACCTGGTTTAACCCCCTTCAAATGTGGTCATGTTCTCTGATTCCACTGTCCTGGGCAAGCTAGGAGCATTTAACAAAGTTCTTCACATAAGGCTCTTGTCCAGACTTCACTACTCTGGAATCATAGAACATAGAACAGTACAGCACAGAACAGGCCCTTCGGCCCACGATGTTGTGCCGAGCTTTATCTGAAACCAAGATCAAGCTATCCCACTCCCTATCATCTTGGTGTGCTCCATGTGCCTATCCAATAACCGCTTAAATGTTCCTAAAGTGTCTGACTCCACTATCACTGCAGGCAGTCCATTCCACACCCCAACCACTCTCTGCGTAAAGAACCTACCTCTGATATCCTTCCTGTATCTCCCACCACGAACCCTATAGTTATGCCCCCTTGTAATAGCTCCATCCACCCGAGGAAATAGTCTTTGAACGTTCACTCTATCTATCCCCTTCATCATTTTATAAACCTCTATTAAGTCTCCCCTCAGCCTCCTCCGCTCCAGAGAGAACAGCCCTAGCTCCCTCAACCTTTCCTCATAAGACCTACCCTCCAAACCAGGCAGCATCCTGGTAAATCTCCTCTGCACTCTTTCCAGCGCTTCCACATCCTTCTTATAGTGAGGTGACCAGAACTGCACACAATATTCCAAATGTGGTCTCACCAAGGTCCTGTACAGTTGCAGCATAACCCCACGGCTCTTAAACTCCAACCCCTTGTTAATAAAAGCTAACACACTATAGGCCTTCTTCACAGCTCTATCTACTTGAGTGGCAACCTTTAGAGATCTGTGGATATGGACCCCAAGATCTCTCTGTTCCTCCACAGTCTTCAGAACCCTACCTTTGACCCTGTAATCCACATTTAAATTAGTCCTACCAAAATGAATCACCTCACATTTATCAGGGTTAAACTCCATTTGCCATTTTTCAGCCCAGCTTTGCATCCTATCTATGTCTCTTTGCAGCCTACAACAGCCCTCCACCTCATCCACTACTCCACCAATCTTGGTGTCATCAGCAAATTTACTGATCCACCCTTCAGCCCCCTCCTCTAAGTCATTAATAAAAATCACAAAGAGCAGAGGACCAAGCACTGATCCCTGTGGCACTCCGCTGGCAACCTGCCTCCAATCCGAAAATTTTCCATCCACCACCACCCTCTGTCTTCAATCAGACAGCCAGTTACCTATCCAATCGGCCAACTTTCCCTCTATCCCACACCTCCTCACTTTCATCATAAGCCAACCATGGGGGACTTTATCAAACGCCTTACTAAAATCCATGTATATGACATCAACTGCCCTACCTTCATCAATACACTTAGTTACCTCCTCAAAAAATTCAATCAAATTTGTGAGGCACGACTTGCCCTTCACGAATCCGTGCTGACTATCCCGGATTAATCCGCATCTTTCTAAATGGTCGTAAATCCCATCCCTAAGGACCTTTTCCATCAATTTACCAACCACCGAAGTAAGACTAACCGGTCTATAATTACCAGGGTCATTTCTATTCCCTTTCTTAAACAGAGGAACAACATTCGCCATTCTCCAGTCCTCTGGCACCATCCCCGTGGACAGCGAGGACCCAAAGATCAAAGCCAAAGGCTCTGCAATCTCATCCTTTGCCTTCCAAAGAATCCTAGGATACATTTCATCAGGCCCAGGGGACTTATCGACCTTCAGTTTATTCAAAACTGCCAGGACATCCTCCCTCCGAACATCTATTTCCTCCAGCCTATTAGCCTGTAACACCTTCTCTTCCTCAAAAACATGGCCCCTCTCCTTGGTGAACACTGAAGAAAAGTGTTCATTCATCACCTCGCCTATCAAGAGGACAATGTTAAATTGGATCCGGCACTTGTTTACCAGCAGAAGACAAACACCAGAAACCTCTGACCTCTTACATGGCTGGGATTCTCCAGTGCCGCTGCAGTGAACAGAGTTTTTTTCTGAGTGCCAAACTCTCCATTCTCACTGGCAACAAGGCAGATTGGAGAATCCTGCCCAAAGAGTGATGGGGAATCATCCTTTCCAAGAGATGTTCTCTCCAGAGTACTCCAGTGAACATTTTTGGGACTTTGTTCTTTTTGACACAAATAAACATCCTTCCCAGCAAGTTAAAAAACAGGGTGAGACTATTTACAGGTGACTGTGTGGTTTATACATCCGGGGAAACCTAAGATTATTTCAATTCACTGCAAGATGATCTCCTGGAATTGCAAAAATGGCACTAACATTGGGAGATGGTATTCAATGCCAAAAATGCTATAATATGTGCATTACCAACAAAAACCATCCACCAACAAATAGCTTTACTTTCTGTAATCAAATTCTCCAACACAACCACACCTGGGATTTCATCTTAAAAACAATCATCAAAGCAAACAAGGTTCTTGGATTCCTGAGGAGGAATCTTTGGCATTGCAGCAAAAATATCTGAGTTATAGCTACCAAACATTTATTCGTCCAATCCTGGAGTATGAAAATTTCGTGTGGGATACTATTATGGATGATTGAGGTGATCTAAAGATGTACTGCATGATTCCGCACAAATTAGTATGGGAAATGTACTCGTGTGACATTCTTGATCAAAGAATTGGGGTGGGAATCACTGCAGAAAAGGAGGGAGAAAAGTAGAGTGACCATATTCTATAAAATATGGAATGGACTCATGGAATTGATCAAGATCAGTACCTGGTCCCCTCCAGCAATGACAAACTCAAGGTACCATCCACACAAACTACAAAGATCATTTTTTTCTAAAACGATGTATCAACGATCTTCTTCCCAAGGACAATCCCTTGCCCAAAGAAATAGTACAGTAAGAAGTCTCACAACACCAGGTTAAAGTCCAACAGGTTTATTTGGTAGCAAATACCATAAGCTTTCGGAGCGCTGCCCCTTCGTCAGATGAAGTGGATATCTGTCTGACGACATCTGACGAAGGGGCAGTGCTCCGAAAGCTTATGGTATTTGCTACCAAATAAACCTGTTGGACTTTAACCTGGTGTTGTGAGACTTCTTACTGTGCTTACCCCAGTCCAACGCCGGCATCTCCACATCAAAGAAATAGTCACAGCCCCATCACTGGAAATCTTCAAAACTCTTCTTTAGATTATTTCCATTAAATGTTTTCATTATCATGACTGCCACCTCAATAGGGCATACCTGGTTCAGCTGGTGAGCTGCGGATATTACTCTGTGATGCCAACACAGCCAACGCTAAAGCAGAAGCCAAACTGAAGGTGTGAAATTGAAGGGTAAGTCCATCCATAGTACTTTGTGTTGCTCCCTGTGGCTGGTTGCAAAATGTCATAGGAAGAACCCAAGGCACAGGTCACAAACTACACTTGGCAGTCTGAACTCTGGGAACAACGGCACGCTATTCTGATACAGGCAGAGTTCAACCTGCAACATACAATTGAAGAACCAAAAGAGATTCCTGTATTCCGTGTTAGAGTTAAAAATATCCAATTGTATAATAGTGAGGCCAATTGCTTGCATAGAATCCTAAGAAGTTAAAGGATAGAAGCAGCCTATTTGGTCCTCAAGTGTGCAACTCTTTGACCTATCTCGCATAACTGGGGGTGTGTGCAGGGCTAGTAATACAGAGATCCAGGGTAATGTTCCAGGGACTGGGATTCGAATCTCACCATAGTAAATGGTGGAATTTAAAAACTCAAGGAAAAAAAATACATGAAACCATTGTGGATAGTTATAAAACTCAACTGGTTTACTCATGTCCTTTAGGGAAGGGAATCTATTGTCTTTACCTGGTCTGGCCTACATGTGACTCCAGAGCCACAGCAATATGGTTGGTGCTTAAATGCCCTTTGAAATGGCCCAGAAAGCCACTCGGTTGAAGGGCAACTAGGGTGGGAAGTAAATGCTGGCCCAACCAACGATGCTGACATCCCATAAATGAATTTAAAAAAAATAATTACACCTGTTTACTCCCATATTCTTTGTTTCTTTTCAGCTTATTTCACTACTTTAAGTAATTAAGTCGAGATTTACAACAGAGAATTTCATTTTCCAATCATTCCTCTTGTGATTATTTTTAATTTATAGCCTCTTTATTTACTGTCCTCTCAAACAGTTGAAACCCTTGATAACCTTGAAGACCTCTACCAGATTATACCTTAAACTGCTCAGCTCTAGCAGAAGGAACCCAGATTACTCAATATCTAGCAGTACATGTCTAGTAACATCTGAATATATCTATGGACCTCAGCTGGAATATTGCGTAGTTCTGGGCGCCACACTATAGGAAGGATGTGAACGCACTGGAGAGTGCAGAAGAAGTTTACAAGAATGATTCCAGGGGTGAGAAAATTCAGTTTTGAGGGCCCTGCACACACGCACACACCCCCAGTTATGCGAGATAGGTCAGAGAGGACTGTTCTCCCTGGAGAGAAGAAGGCTAAGAAGAGAATTGATAGAGATGTTCAAAGTCATGAGGGGGTTGTTCAAAGTCATAGGGAGAAACTGTTCCTGCTGTTTGGATCCTGGACCAGAACCCTATGTTCCAGACTAGACCCCTGTAATTTTTCTATTTTGGCATAAATAGAAAAAATGCAGATAGGATGCTTTGCTCCAGGAATAATTCCACTGACAAATTAAAGATCTTTTATGGTAAAGCAAACTTTACTTAGTAACTATTAACAATTGAATAATATATAAAATGAAAGGAAACAACTTTAATTTCCAACATATCACTGTTTCAGTTCCAAGTAAGCAATATTCTTCTTACAGACTTATAATGCCATTTTAAATATAGTTAACACCTATAAATATACTTGCTATAATGAGTGAAGAGTGTCTTGAAGCTTTCAGAGGGAGAATGATTGATGAAACCTCTGTTCTTAAGCAATTCTCAGCCAAAACTGAAATGCTGTTCTGTGCTACAGACCGAGCTCCTCCCAGTAATCACCTGATCACATGACCCTGTATACCTAAACCCTCCTTCCACTCCTTTAGTCTAAAACACTAGGGGAAATCGCTATCTATAAACAAAATCCATCAGTTCCATCCCAAGTAAACACTACATGGTGAAAATGAGGAATTATCCTGCTCTCCCAGCATCTAAGCTAAATGTTTTCCAGACACACCAACTACCTGTAGCAAAAAGCTGAATTTTAAACATTCCCCTGAAACAGAACTTAAAAAGGTATCAGGGTCAAGGGTGGGTACCGGTAGACAGGAAGGTGGGTTGAAGTGTGTCTACTTCAATGCAAGGAGCATCCGGAACAAGGTAGATGAACTTGGGGCGTGGATTGGTACTTGGGACTACGATGTTGTGGCCATTACGGAGACGTGGGTAGAACAAGGACAGGAATGGTTGTTGGACGTTCCGGGGTATAGATGTTTCACTAAGTGTAGGGAAGCTGGTAAAAGAGGTGGAAGAGTGGCATTGTTAATCAAGGATAGTTTAACGGCTGCGGAAAGGCACTTCGAGGGGGATCTGCACACTGAGGTAATATGGGCTGAGGTTAGAAATAGGAAAGGAGCGGTCACGTTGTTAGGAGTTTACTATAGGTCCCCAAATAGTAATAGAGATGCGGAGGAAGAAATTGCTAAGCAGATTATGGATATGTGTGGGGGGTCACAGGGTAGTTGTCATGGGGGACTTTAACTTTCCAAATATTGATTGGAACCTTTGTAGGTCAAATAGTTCGGATGGGGCAGTTTTTGTGCAGTGTGTGCAGGAGGGTTTCCTGACACAATATGTGGATAGGCCGACAAGAGGTGAGGCCACATTGGATTTGGTACTGGGAAATGAACCGGGCCAAGTGTTAGATTTGGTTGTGGGAGAGCACTTTGGAGATAGTGACCACAATTCGGTGTCTTTTGTTATTGCAATGGAGAGGGATAGGGCCGTACGGCAGGGCAAGGTTTACAATTGGGGGAGAGGTAATTAGGCAAGAATTAGGGGGCATAAGTTGGGAACAGAAACTGTCAGAGAAAGGAACTAATGAAAAGTGGAACTTTTTCAAGGAACAAATACTGGGTGTCCTTGATAGGCATGTCCCTGTCAGGCAGGGAGGAAATGGCCGAGAGAGGGAACCATGGTTCACGAAAGAGGTGGAATGTCTTGTGAAAAGGAAGAGGGAAGCTTATGTAGGGATGAGGAAACAAGGTTCAGATGGCTCGATTGAGGGTTACAAGTTAGCAAGGAATGAGCTGAAAAAGGGGCTTAGGAGAGCGAGGAGGGGACACGAGAAGTCCTTGGCGGGTCGGATCAAGGAAAACCCCAAGCCTTTTACTCTTATGTGAGGAATAAAAGAATGACCAGGGTGAGGTTAGGGCCGGTCAAGGACAGTAGTGGGAACTTGTGTGTGGAGTCAGTAGAGATAGGTGAGGTGATGAATGAATACTTTTCTTCAGTGTTCACCAAGGAGAGGGGCCATGTTTTTGAGGAAGAGAAGGTGTTACAGGCTAATAGGTTGGAGGAAATAGATGTTCGGAGGGAGGATGTCCTGGCAGTTTTGAATAAACTGAAGGTCGATAATCCCCTGGGCCTGATGAAATGTATCCTAGGATTCTTTGGGAGGCAAGGGGTGAGATTGCAGAGTCTTTCGCTTTGATCTTTGGGTCCTCGCTGTCCACGGGGATGGTGCCAGAGGACTGGAGAATGGCGAATGTTGTTCCTCTGTTTAAGAAAGGGAATAGAAATGACCCTGGTAATTATAGACCGGTTAGTCTTACTTCGGTGGTTGGTAAATTGATGGAAAAGGTCCTTAGGGATGGGATTTACGACCATTTAGAAAGATGCGGATTAATCCGGGATAGTCAGCACGAATTCGTGAAGGGCAAGTCATGCCTCACAAATTTGATAGAATTTTTTGAGGAGGTAACTAAGTGTGTTGATGAAGGTAGGGCAGTTGATGTCATATACATGGATTTTAGTAAGGCGTTTGATAAAGTCCCCCATGGTCAGCTTATGATGAAAGTGAGGAGGTGTGGGATAGAGGGAAAGTTGGCCGATTGGATAGGTAACTGGCTGTCTGATCGAAGACAGAGGGTGGTGGTGGATGGAAAATTTTCGGATTGGAGGCAGTTGCTAGCGGAGTGCCACAGGGATCAGTGCTTGGTCCTCTGCTCTTTGTGATTTTTATTGTCTGGAGCTCTGCATGACAACGTTCCGATGAGACAGGGGGGTGTTGGTAGGGTACGGGAACCGTGGTGCACGAAGGTTGTGATGAACCTGGTGAATAAGAAAAGAGAGGCGTACAGAAGGTTCAGAGAGCTAGGAGGTGTTAAGGATTTAGAGGAGTATACGGGATGTAGGAAGGAGCTTAAGAAGGAAATTAGGAGAGCGAGAAGGGGTCATGAGAAGGCCTTGGCGGGTAAGATTAAGGAGAATCCCAAGGCTTTCTACAAATATGTCAAGAGTAAAAGGATGAGATGTGAAGGCATAGGACCCTTAAAAGGTGAAGGGGGAAAAGTTTGTGCGGAACCGTTAGAAATGGCGGAGCTGCTTAATGAATACTTTACCTCGGTATTCACGGTGGAAAGGGATCTGGGTGGTTGTACTGCTGGTTTGCGGTGGACAGAAAGGATCGAGCATGTGGACATAAAGAAAGAGGATGTGTTGGAACTATTGAATGGCATCAAGGTTGGTAAGTCGCCGGGACCGGATGGGATGTACCCCAGGTTACTGTGGGAGGCGAGGGAGGAGATTGCGGAGCCTTTGGCGATGATCTTTGCATCGTCGATGGAGACGGGAGAGGTTCCGGAGGATTGGAGGATTGCAGATGTGGTCCCTATATTCAAGAAAGGGAACAGGGACAGCCCGGGAAATTACCGACCGGTGAGTCTAACCTCAGTGGTTGGTAAGTTGATGGAGAGGATCCTGAGAGACAGGATTTATGATCATCTGGAGAAGTTTAGTATGATCAAAAGTAGTCAGCACGGCTTTGTCAAGGGCAGGTCGTGCCTTACGAGCCTGGTTGAGTTCTTTGAAAATGTGACCAAACACATTGACGAAGGAAGAGCGGTGGATGTGGTCTATATGGACTTCAGCAAGGCGTTCGATAAGGTCCCCCATGCAAGACTTCTTGAGAAAGTGAGAGGGCATGGGATCCAAGGGGCTGTTGCCTTGTGGATCCAGAACTGGCTTGCCTGCAGAAGGCAGAGAGTGGCTGTGGAGGGGTCTTTCTCTGCATGGAGCTCAGTGACCAGTGGAGTGCCCCAGGGATCTGTTCTGGGACCCTTGCTGTTTGTCATTTTCATAAATGACCTGGATGAGGAAGTAGAGGGATGGGTTGGTAAGTTTGCTGACGACACCAAGGTAGGTGGTGTTGTGGATAGTTTGGAGGGATGTCAGAAGTTGCAGCGAGACATAGATAGAATGCAAGACTGGGCGGAGAAGTGGCAGATGGACTTCAACCCGGATAAGTGTGTGGTGATCCATTTTGGCAGATCCAATGGGATGAAGCAGCAGTATAATATGAAGGGTACCATTCTTAGCAGTGTAGAGGATCAGAAGGACCTTGGGGTCCGGGTCCATAGGACTCTTAAATCGGCCTCGCAGGTGGAGGATGCGGTCAAGAAGGCGTACGGCGTACTGGCCTTCATTAATCGAGGGATTGAGTTTAGGAGTCGGGAGATAATGCTGCAGCTTTACAGGAGCCTGGTTAGACCCCACTTGGAGTACTGCGCGCAGTTCTGGTCACCTCATTACAGGAAAGATGTTGAAGCCATTGAAAGGGTGCAGAGGAGATTTACAAGGATGTTGCCTGGATTGGGGGGCATGCCTTATGAGGATAGGTTGAGGGAGCTTGGTCTCTTCTCCCTGGAGAGACGAAGGATGAGAGGTGACCTGATAGAGGTTTACAAGATGTTGAGAGGTCTGGATAGGGTAGACTCTCAGAGGCTATTTCCAAGGGCTGAAATGGTTGCTACGAGAGGACACAGGTTTAAGGTGCTGGGGGGTAGGTACAGAGGAGATGTCAGGGGTAAGTTTTTCACTCTGAGGGTGGTGGGTGAGTGGAATCGGCTGACGTCGGTGGTGGTGGAGGCAAACTCGTTGGGGTCTTTTAAGAGACTTCTGGATGAGTACATGGGATTTAATGGGATTGAGGGCTATAGATAGGCCTAGAGGTGGGGATGTGATCGGCGCAACTTGTGGGCCGAAGGGCCTGTTTGTGCTGTGGCTTTCTATGTTCTATGTTCTAGGAGGGGGCTGAAGGGTGGATCAGTAAATTTGCTGATGACACCAAGATTGGTGGAGTAGTGGATGAGGTGGAGGGCTGTTGTAGGCTGCAAAGAGACATAGATAGGATGCAAAGCTGGGCTGAAAAATGGCAAATGGAGTTTAACCCTGATAAATGTGAGGTGATTCATTTTGGTAGGACAAATTTAAATGTGGATTACAGGGTCAAAGGTAGGGTTCTGAAGACTGTGGAGGAACAGAGAGATCTTGGGGTCCATATCCACAGATCTCTAAAGGTTGCCACTCAAGTGGATAGAGCTGTGACGAAGGCCTATTGTGTGTTAGCTTTTATTAACAGGGGGTTTGAGTTTAAGAGCCGTGGGGTTATGCTGCAACTGTACAGGACCTTGGTGAGACCACATTTGGAATATTGTGTGCAGTTCTGGTCACCTCACTATAAGAAGGATGTGGAAGCGCTGGAAAGAGTGCAGAGGAGATTTACCAGGATGCTGCCTGGTTTGGAGGGTAGGTCTTATGAGGAAAGGTTGAGGGAGCTAGGGCTGTTCTCTCTGGAGCGGAGGAGGCTGAGGGGAGACTTAATCGAGGTTTATAAAATGATGAAGGGGATAGATAGAATGAACGTTCAAAGACTATTTCCTCGGGTGGATGGAGCTATTACAAGGGGGCATAACTATAGGGTTCGTGGTGGGAGATACAGGAAGGATATCAGAGGTAGGTTCTTTACGCAGAGAGTGGTTGGGGTGTGGAATGGACTGCCTGCAGTGATCGTGGAGTCAGACACTTTAGGAACATTTAAGCGGTTATTGGATAGGCACATGGAGCACACCCGGATGATAGGGAGTGGGATAGCTTGATCTTGGTTTCAGATAAAGCTCGGCACAACATCGTGGGCCGAAGGGCCTGTTCTGTGCTGTACTGTTCTATGTTCTAGAATTATATATACATATATATGTCAAGAGCACACTATCATCACACCTTGCATGAAGGATCAAGAACGAGAGGGCACAGATTTAATGTGATTTTCGAAAGAAGCAAATGTGATGTGAGAAAAAACTTTGCCACACAAGTGGTTTGCGTCTGTAATGCACTGCCTGGAAGTGTGGTGAAGGCAGTTTCAATTGGCCATTCAAGAGGGCATTAGATAAATACTTGAATGGGAACAATGTGCAGGGGTACAGGGAAAAGGCAGGGGAATAACACCAGGCCATAATGTTCATTTGGAGAGCTGGCGTAGACACAATGGGCCAAATAGCCTCCTCCTGCACTGTAAGAGTTCTGTGGTTCTGTGATATTGGTACGGTAGCACAGTGGTTAGCACTGCTGCTTCACAGCTCCTGGGACCTGGGTTCGATTCCCGGCTTGGGTCATTGTCTGTGTGGAGTTTGCACATTCTCCTCGTGTCTGCGTGGGTTTCCTCCGGGTGCTCCGGTTTCCTCCCACTGTCCAAAGATGTGCGGGTTAGGTTGATTGGCCATGCTAAAATTGCCCCTTAGTGTCCTGGGATGCGTAGATTAGAGGGATTAGTGGGTAAAATATGTAGGGATATGGGGGTAGGGCCTGGGTGGGATTGTGGTCGGTGCAGACACCAATGGCCTCTTTCTGTACTGTAGGGTTTCTATGATTTCTATGATATAGGGCACCATTCTTGTTTCCTCCTTTTGCTGGATGTCCAAAACCATGTACACAGTGGCTTAACTAAAACTTGTACAATTTCAATATTTCCTCCTTACTTTTATATTCAATGCTTTACCTACTTGTCAAAAGTCAAGATGTTCAAGTCAATTGACCCTTTAACCCCTCCATTGAAAGTCCTGAATCTATTTGAAATGGTACCCTTATTGGTGACAGTGGTTTTTATTTTATCCAGTAATAGTAAACCTTGACACATTCTAATGTCAGAGCAGTGAAATTTAAGTGCAACCCTGGGTAGAAGCACAATCTCCATGTGACAACACCCAACGCTCATGCCCCAAGCATCATCACATCAGTCAATGCAATGAACAACAGCTCGACGATCTCTGAACTCAGTGATTCCCTCCCTATCCATTCTTTTCATGGCAAAGCCTCAGGAGACTGATTTAACCTTGTTACAAAAACAACACAATATACCCATCTGTCTGCCCAAACCAGGATGGAGTTTCAGGATCTCTGACTTTGATCTGTTTGTAAATATTCCACTGCCAAGCTTAACTAAAGCAAGAAAAACATGGGGTGGCATGGTGCCACAGTGGTTAGCACTTCTGTCTCACAGTGCCAGGAATTTGATTCCGGCTTGGGTCAACTGTCTAGTAAGAGTCTGCACGTTCTTCCCGCGTCTGCGTGGGTTTCCTCTGGGTGCTCCGCTTTCCTTCCACAGTCCGACCTGGGTAGGTGCATTGGCCATGCTAAATTCTCCCTCAGTGTACCTGAACAGGCACAGGAGTGTGGCGACTAGGGGATTTTCACAGTAATTTCATTGCAGTGTTAATGTGAGCCTACTTGTAAGTAAATAAACTTAAAAAACTTTGAACTAAAAACTTTAAACATGGCAACCTTAGTACTCATTTATTTTGTCTTAGCTTTATGTACATCTGGATCTGGGATTGAACTGAAGCGTTTATCTCTTAGCTTTCACACAGTAGGCCACCTATTCCCAGATTTCTGCTGAAGTTTATCTTTGACCTTTTGGTCAATGAAAGCCCAAATCACAGTTTCCCAACAAGTCTCCTCTCAGTATTTTTTACCCAGGGCAAATTATAAGTAAGAATTTTATATAATTCAATAAAAGATACAGTATAACAATAAATCTAAAGAAACGTACAGTCAGTTGTTAGTACTGAAGTTAGTTTTTGTCAATTAGCAAGAAAATCCGATGAAGGGGTTTCTCAGGATTCTTACAGGCGTCACCTTTGAATGGTCACTGTATCCGGGCCACAGGTTTCTACTGCTCCACATAAAACTTTACCAGTTAAGATCTAAGTCTATTCCAAATTCTTACCTCCGAAATGTATTTCTTTACCAGTACCCTTTGCTGAACTGCATCTGCTACCCATCAGCCCACTCTCCCAGCCCATGTCTTCCTGCAGTCTTTCACCAACTTCACCATCATTTTCAACCCCCTTTCACCTTCGGGCTCTCAATGCCCAACCACACTTCACTGTCACCACTCTGCTGGGGAGCACTTTGTTATGGATCAGTAGAACAGGGCTTCATCTATAGGAAAGTGCTGCACCCTCTGATGTAGCCTTTCTCTGTCTCTGGCCCTTCCTCCATCTCTACTAACCTCCAAGATCTCTAGTCTCTTCTGTAAGGGCCAGATGCACCTAACCAGCACGTCTTTCGGACTGTGGAAGAAAACCGGAGCACCCGGAGGAATCCCCCGCAGACACGGGAAGACCGTGCAGACTCCACATAGATAGTGACCCAAGCCGGGAATCGAACCTGGGCCCCGAGGGGTTTTAGGCAGCAGTGCTAACCACTGTGCCACCGCTACTGAGTAAATAGACTGTTGTGATCATCGGGCCTGTATAAATAGACTTTGCTGGATAGATGCCGTTTGGTACAAAATAGACTCGATTTGAGTCCGCTCTGTCTTCAACTCATTGGTGACAGAGTGGTGTCAATACTTATTCCATCATTCTTTGAAAATAATTACGCAGCATAAATACCACAGCAAGCTGGGAATTTAGGCTTTTAAGAACATAAGAACAAGGAGCAGGACCCCTCGAGCCTGCTCCGCCATTCAATAAGCTCATGGCCAATCTTTTTGTGGACTCAGCTCCACGTACCCACCCCGCTCACCATAACCCTTAATTCCTTTACTGTCCAAAAATTTATCCTTGCCTTAAAAACATTCAATGAGATAGCCTCAACTGCTTCACTGGGCAGGGATTTCCACGGATTCACAACCCTTTGTGTGAAGAAGTTCCTCCTCAACTCAGTCCTAAATCTGCTCGCCCTTATTTTGAGGCCATGCCCCCTAGTTCTAGTTTCACCCGCCAGTGGAAATAACTTCCCTGCTTCTATCTTATTTATTCCCTTCATAATCTTATATGTTTCTATAAGATCTCCCCTCATTCTTCTGAATTCTAATGAGTATAGTCCCAGTCTACTCAGTCTCTCCTCATAAGCCAACCCTCTCAACTCCAGAATCAACCTACTGAATCTCCCCTGCACCCTCTCCAGTGCCAGTGAGTAGACTGGGGCTGTACTCATTGGAATTCAGAAGAATGAGGGGTGATCTTATAGAAACATATAAGATTATGAAGGGAATAGATAATATAGAAGCAGGGAAGTTGTTTCCACTGGCAGGTAAAACTAGAACTAGGGGGCATAGCCTCAAAATAAGGGGGAGCAGATTTAGGACTGAGTTGAGGAGGAACGTCTTCACCCAAAGGGTTGTGAATCTGTGGAATTCCCTGCCCAGTGAAGCAGTTGAGGCTACCTCATTGAATGTTTTTAAGGCAGGAATAGATACATTTTTGAACAATAAAGGAATTAAGGGTTATGGTGAGCGGGCGGGTAAGTGGAGCTGAGTCTACAAAAAGATCAGCCATGATCTTATTGAATGGAGGAGCAGACTCGAGGGGCCAGATGGCCTACTCCTGCTCCTAGTTCTTAAGTTCTTATGTTCTTATTAAAACCATGCCGAGCATTCTCAGATGAAGATAAAGCGAGGAGAGAATTCCTGTAGTGTGGCTGACAACCATCACCCTGACTCATTGACAGCTCATAAAGCTGTCAGCAGGAAAGCAGTACACAGTAGAAAGTCGCAGTGGCCAATTGCAGGTTGGGCCTGACCTACTGGTGTCTCTGGCCAGTTTCTCTGCCAATTCAGTAAAGCTACATAAATTACATACAATTTACACCATGAAAGCAGTCCATTCGGTCCAATAGGTTCAGGTTGGTGGTTATACTTCACATGAACCTCTTTCCATCCTGTTTCATCTAACCATATAAGCATATCCTTCTATTCCTTTCTCCCTTATGTAGGCTCCCCTTAAATGCTTACATGCTTCCCACCTCAACTATTACTTGTGGTAGCAAGCTCCACTTTGAGGATATTATCACTAGGCTATGAATCCAAAAACTCAACTAATGTTCTGGGGACTCAGGTTCAAATCCTGCCACGGCAGCTGGTGGAATTTGAATTCAATTTAAAAAAAATCTGGAATTAAGAATCTACTGATGATCATGAAACCATTGTTGATTGTCAGAAAAACCTGTCTGGTTCACGAATGTCTTTTAGGGAAGTTTCTCCTGAGTTCCATACTGGCTTTATTAATGACTATCATATAATGATGGTCCCCAGTTTTTGACACCCAACTCGTGGAAATATCTTTTCTACATTTACCCCATTAAACCCCTTCATAACTTTAAAGATCTTGATCTCTTCACTTCTTAGGCTTCCCTTTTCTAGTAAAAAGATCCATAGCCTGTTTTGTTTTTCCTGATAGGTATAACCTCAGTTTTGGTATCTTTCTTGTACATCTTTTTTGCACTTTCTCCAAAACCCCAAATATGTTTTGTAATGTGGAGACCAGAACAGTACTCCAAGTGTCATCCAACCAAGGTTCGGCACAAGTTCTGAGAATCCATGAGAACTCTTGTTTATGATTGGGTTTTCTTTTTGTTTTAGGATAAGGATGAAATTTGTTTTCCTCCCTCTATCTTTCCTGTTTGAGGGTTTCTACTCATGCTACAGTCCAATTCCTTTCCAGCACTCAAAGTCATAGAGCCATTGTGACGCAGAAGGAAGCCATTCAGACCATTGAGTCCATCTGGCTCTCTGCAGAACATTCCAGTCAGTTCCATTCTCTTGCTCTATCTATTTTGATTTGATTTAATTTGATTTGATTGATCATTGTCACATGTATTAGTATACAGTGAAAAGTATTGTTTTTTGCCCGCTATACAGACAAAGCATACCGTTCATAGAGAAGGAAACGAGAGAATGCAGAATGTAGTGTTACAGTCACAGCTAAGGGGGAAAGAAAGATTACCTTAGTGTGAGGTAGGTGCATTCAAAAGTCTGATGGCAACAGGGAAGAAGCTGTTCTTGAGTCGGTTGGTACGTGACCTCAGACTTTTGTATCTTTTTCTCGATGGAAGAAGGTGGAAAGAGTATGTCCAGGGTGCATGGGGTCCTTAATTATGTCGGCTGCTTTTCCGAGGCAGCAGGAAGTGTAGACCTTGTATCCTCGTAGACCTGCAAGCTTTGGTCCCTCATGTGCCCATCTAACTTCCTTTTGAGAGTGTTGACCATCTCCACTTTGACCACCCTCATAGGCAGCCAGTTCCAGATCTTTTATCATTCACTGGATAAAAAAGAAATCCCTCCTCACATCCTCCCTGCATCTTTGGCCTAAAACCTTAAGTCTCCCGGCAATAATACAATTAGCCAATGTGAATAAGCTTTTCTTTATCGAACTCATCTAAACCCTGTCATAATCTTGTATGTAATGTGTAATCAAATCTCCTCTCAATCTCCTTTGCTCCAAAGGGAACAACCTGAGTTTCCCCAGTCTAACCTGGTGCCTAAAATCCCTCGTTCTGGGATTAACCATGTACCTGAATCATCACCTATTGTTAGTGCCAGCGAAACGTTGGACTGTGCCATGCTGCCTCAGCTGAACATGATGCAGTTCTCACGATCAGAATTTCTACTCCGTGTGTAAAATGGCTGCTGCCATAAGACCTCGATTTGTATGTAATGGCATCAGACGTCACATGACTATGGCAAGCCACATTGTACATTATCCATAAATACCCTTTTCCACAAAAACGGAAAATAAATTGCACACAGTATCAGTTACAAGTTACTCCATATGTATAGTTCATGAAGAAAATGATCACACTTGCACAAAAAATTGTTTGTTCTTTTCAATTACATTTTCCCCTAAACATGCGTGGCAGCAATGCGTTTTGTGTTGGCGAGGGGGCTTGCCATTGGCCAATGGCACAATCTTTTGCTCCCACTGCTGTAAATGGGGTTTCCTATTATTCCCCCCCCCACAGCCAAGGAACCTGCGGCAGGTGGGAGTCATTGTTGGCAGGACCAGAAGATCCCGCTAGCGGGAATGGCCATAAAATCCCATCCATTGGCTGGAACCCTACCACCTCGCCTGCCACAGAATTGGAGCAGTTGAGGGTCCGACAACGGAAATCTCCGTTGATCTCAGACGGGAATATCCGGTCTCACCCGAGCGAGGCCATAAAATCCAGCCCATAGCCTTTAAAGATCTTTTTACGGTACATGTGCCTGTTCATTTGGTGTTAGCGGTGACAATGCCTCCTCGTACAATGTTGCCATTCTGGTGATTTTGTTGTGGTAATTGTTGCTGCTGACCCCTCGCATTTGCTGGGGAACAGTTGATCGTTGGTTGATCAGTTCCTTGCTCAGTCGGTGAAATCAGATCTGCCTCATCAGCTGTCTGCTGTGAAGGAGAAACTTCCCTGGTCGCCCGCTCATATTTGCAGTGATGACGGTGCGTCTGGTGCATTCACTTTCACCACGTACGATCGAGGTGATAATATTGCTACACACTGCCCAAGCTGATTTTTGTTGAGTGTGTTGAATGTTTTCAATCTGCCTCTTCAATCCTCATTTCTGGCAACCATTTGGCAGCTTTATCAAAGTGAAATTTGGCTTTCACTTCCTCACTCATTCTTGTTACTAATTCTGGCCTCAGTAGATTTTTAGGAATAGTCTGGGTACGGCACGGCATTAGTTATTAAACTGGACATTTGCCTTGTACACATCTGTGGTGAATCTGGTCATTTTATTTGATGATCCTTTTGGCAATTTTCACCATTGCCTCAGCCTTTCCATTTGCTTGGGGACCATGTTGAGATGATGTGCAGTGCAGAATTTCCCAATCATTCATGAAGTGTCTATATTCTTCACTTGTGAATTGGGGGGCACTGTCACTCATCACAATGTTGGGAATGCCATGATGATTGAAGTGTGCTCCCAGGCATTCTTCAATCTCACTCGTTGTCAAATAGTTGTTGGCAGTGAGGAGATAACCAGTTCCCATGAACGTGAAGAAGTTTACTCCAAGTTTCATTAATGATCTGGGAGATCATGAGCCACAGCAACTTTTTAGTTTGCTTAACTTAATGTTAGCTTTTAAAAAATTAATTCATGGGATCTAGGCGTCACTGACTAGAACAGCATTTATTGCCCATCCCTATTTGCCCTTGAGAAAGTGGTAATGAGCTGCCTTCTTAGAGTCATAGAGGTTTTCAGCTTGGAAACAGGCCCTTCGGCCCAACTTGTCCATGCCGCCCTTTTTTTTTAAACCCCTAAGCCAGTCCCAGTTGCCTGCATTTGGCCCATATCCCTCTATACCCATCTTACCCATGTAACTGTCTAAATGCTTTTTAAAAGACAAAATTGTACCCGCCTCTACTACTACCTCTGGCAGCTTGTTCCACACACTCATCACCCTCTGTGTGAAAAAATTGCCCCTCTGGACACTTTTGTATCTCTCCCCTCTCACCTTAAACCTATGCCATTTAGTTTTAGATTCCCCTACCTTTGGGAAAAGATGTTGACTATCAAGCTGATCTGTGCCCCTCATTATTTTATAGACCTCTATAAGATCACCCCTCAGCCTTCTACGCCCCAGAGACAAAAAGTCCCAGTCTATCCAGCCTCTCCTTATAACTCAAAGCATCAAGTCCGGGTAGCATCCTAGTAAACCTTTTCTGCACTCTTTCTAGTTTAATAATATCCTTTCTATAATAAGGTGACAAGAACTGTACACTATATCCCAAGGTCTTGTATAACTTCAATAAAATGTCTGAACTCCTGTATTCAATGTTCTGACCGATGAAATCAAGCATGCTGAATGCCTTCTTCGCCACTCTGTCCACCTGTGACTCCACTTTCAAGGAGCTATGAACATGTATCCCTAGATCTCTTTGTTCTGTAACTCTCCCCAGTGCCCTCCATTAACTGAGTAAGTCCTGCCCTGGTTCAATCTATCAAAATGCATCACCTCGCATTTATCTAAATTAAACTCCATCTGCCATTCGGCAGCCCACTGGCCTAATTGATCAAGGTCCTGTTGTAATCGGAGATAACTTTCTTCACTGTCCACTATGCCACCAATCTTGGTATCATTTGCAAACTTACTAACTATGCCTCCTATATTCTCATCCAAATTATTAATATAAATGACAATTTTTTCTTGAACCATTGCGGTGTAGGTACACCTCAGGGAGGAAGGTGGGAGGAAGTTAGGGAGGAAATTCTAGCATTTTGAGCCAGTGACAATGAAGAAATGATGATATATTTCCAAGTCCGGATGGTGAATGACTTGGAGGAGAAAGTCCAGGTGATGGTTATCCCATACATCTGCTACCCTTGTCCTTCTAGATGAACGCAGTCGTGGGTTTGGAAGGTGCTGTCCAAGGAGCCTTGGTGAGTTTCTGCATATCTTGTAGATGGTACATATTGCTGCCACTGTGGGTCGATGGTGGAGGGAGTGAATGTTTGTGGATGGGGTGCCAATTGAGTTGGCTGCTTTGTTCTGGATTGTGTCAAGCTTCTTGAGTGTTGTTGGGGCTGCACTCATCCAGGCAAGTGCAAGCCACTCCTGGCTTGTGCCTTGTAGATGGTGGACAGGCTTTGGGTTCAAGAGGTGATGCCACAGGATTCCTAGCCTCTGACCTGCTGGTTTCAGCAATGGTAATGCCATTGAATATAAAGGGGTAATTATTAAATTCTCTCTTGTTGGAGATGGTCAAATTTGCTTGCCTCTTGTCAGCCCAAGTTTGGATATTGTCCAGGTCTTGCTGCATTTGGACATGGACTGCTTCAGTATCTGTGGAGTCACGAACGTTGCTGAACATTGTGCAATCATCAGCGAATATCCCCATTCGTGATTTTATGATCGAGGGAATGTCATTGATGAAGCAGTGAAGATGGTCAGGATTAGGACACTACCCTGAGGAACACCTGCAGTGATGTCCTGGAAGTGAAATAATTGACTTCCAACAACCACAACCATCTTCCTTTGTGCCAGGTATAGCTCCAACCAGTGGAGAGTTTGTCCCTTATTCCAGTTGCCTCCAGTTTTGTTAACGCTCCTTGATGCCACAGTCAGTCAAATGCTGCCTTAATATCAAGAGCAGTCACTCTCACCTCAGCTCTTTTGTCCATGTTTGAACCAAGGCTGTAATGAGATCAAGAGTTGAGTGACCCTGGCAGAATGCAAACTGAACGTCAGTGAGCAGGTTATTGTGAAGCAAGTAATGCTTGATTGCAATGTTGATGACCCCTTCCAGCTCTTTACTGATGATCAAGAGTAGACTGATGTGGTGGTAATTGATTGGGTTGGATTTGTCCTGTTTCTTGCGTACAAGACCTCCCTGGGCAATTATCCAAATTGCTGGGTAGATGCCAGTGTTATGGCTGTACTGGAACAGCTTGGCTAGGGACTTGGCAAGTTCCAGTGCACTTGTCTTCAGTACTGTTGTTGGAGTGTTGTCAGGGCCCATTGCCTTTGCAGTATCCAGTGCCCTCAACCATTTCTTAATATCAGGTGGAATGAATCGAATTGGTTGAAGACTGGCACCTTTGATGCTGGGAATCTCCGGCATAGGGTGAGATGAATCATCCACTCGGCACTTCTGGCTAAAGATTGTTGCAAATTCTTCCGTCTTTTCTTTTGCACTGATGTGCTGGGCTTCTCCATCATTGAGGATGGGATTATCTGTAGAATCTCCCCTTCCAACAAGTTGTTTAATTGTCCACCACCATTCATGACTGGATGTGGCAGGACTGCAGAGCTTAGATCTGATCCATGCATTGTGAAATTCTTTAGTTCTGTCACTTGCTGCTTATGCTGTTTGGCATGCAAGTAGTCCTGCGTTGTAGCTTCACCAGGTTGACATCTCATTTTTAGGTGTGGCTGGTGTTGCTCCTGGCATGCCCTCCTGCATTCGTCATTAAACCAGGGTTAATCTCCTGGCTTGGTGGTAGTGGTAGAGTGGGGGATATGCCGGGCTATGAGGTTAAAGATTGTGGCTAGAACAATTCTATTACTGCTGATGGCCCACAGCGCCTCACGGATGCTCAATCTTGAGTTGCTGGATCTGTTCAAAATCTATCCCATTTAGCATGGTGGTAGTGCCACACAACAAAATGGAGAGTATCCTCAATGTGAAATCAGGACTTTGTCTCCACAAGGGTTGTGTGATGGTCAGACTTACCAGTACTGCCATGGACAGATGCATCTGTGTTGCGCGATTAATTCACTCGGGAGGCTAGGTCGTACCCGGGAATAAAGGTTTTTATTCGCAACAAGAATAGAGCATACTGCTTAACAATACTATCCCAGACTAAGGCCCACTAGGAAGTAGCAGTGACCTTTATACTCCTATAAGGAGGCGGAGCCAAACGGAGTGTACCACAGAACAATGCTAACAGGTGGAACACCCCAACCCTAACCCCAACAGTAACAAGAGTAACATATGTACAAGTACCCATAGTGGTAACCATCTATGGTTCACCACATTCACCCCTCCTTTAAAAACAAAGGCCGGTGGGGTAAAGAGACAATACGAACTGTCCATATGTTCACAAGTTCAGTCGTATCGGAGGTCTGCACCGTCTCTGCGACCTCCGCAGCACTGGCTCCAGTGCCGGTTCTGGTGACTGTGGTGTCCCTCTCTCCGAGGTGATGTCCAGTGACTCCTCCAGTTCCTCACACACCTGCGGACCTCGAGGTGGCGACAATCTCCTGGACTCAGGCAAGCTGTACACGGGAGTAAGAGGATTAAGTTGAGGTCCCGATGCTGCCCGTGCCGTGTCAGGAGGGGAGAGAATGGGCAAAGGAATCCTAACCAGGGGTGCGGGAGTGACGGGGGTTTCCAGGTCCCCTGCAGGCACCAGATCTCTGATAGAGACCGTGTCCTCTCGCCCATCAGGATATGCCACATAGACATATTGAGGGTTGGCGTGGAGGAGATGGACCTGTTCAACCAAAGGGTCAGACTTGCGGGCCCTAACATGCCGCCGCAGGAGGACAGGTCCTGAGTACGTCAACCAAGACGGCAGTGAGGTCCCAGAGGAAGATTTCCTGGGGAAGGTAAACATCCGCTCATGTGGGGTAGTGTTGGTTGCCATACACAGGAGGGACCGGATTGAATGGAGCGCATCAGAAAGTACCTCTTGCCAACGGGAGACTGGAAGACCCCTAGACCTTAACGCCAGTAAGACAGCCTTCCAGACTGTAGCGTTTTCTCTCTCGACCTGTCCGTTACCCCTGGGGTTGTAACTCGTAGTCCTACTTGAGGCAATTCCTTTAGAGAGCAGGTATTGCCTCAAGTCGTCGCTCATAAACGACGAACCCCTATCACTGTGGATATAACTGGGGTAGCCGAACAGGGTAAAAAGACTCCGCAGGGCTTTGATGACCGTGGCAGAGGACATGTCAGAACAGGGAATGGCAAAGGGGAATCGGGAGTACTCGTCAACCACGTTGAGGAAATACACATTCTGATCTGTCGAAGGAAGGGGGCCCTTGAAATCGACACTCAGTCGTTCAAAAGGGTGAGTGGCCTTAATGAGGTGTGCCCTGTCAGGCCGGTAGAAGTGTGGCTTGCACTCTGCACATACCTGGCAGCTTCGAGTTATCGACCCTGACATCTTCTATGGAGTAGGGCAGATTCCGGGCCTTTACAAAATGGAAGAGCCAAGTGATCCCCGGATGGCAGAGATCATTGTGGAGGGCCTGTGGCCGGTCCTCCTGCACACTGGCACATGTTCCACACGACAGGGCATCTGAGGGCTCATTGAGCTTCCCCGGACGGTACATGATATCATAGTTGTAGGTGGAGAGTTCGATTCTCCACCTCAAGATTTTATCATTCTTAATTTTTCCCCTCAACGTGTTGTTGAACATGAAGGCCACGGACCGCTGGTCCGTGAGCAGGGTAAATCGTTTTCCAGCCAAATAATGGCGCCAATGCCGTACGGCCTCCACAATGGCCTGAGCCTCTTTTTCCACAGAGGAGTGCCGAATTTCAGGGCTTTGGAGGGTGTGAGAGAAAAAGGCGACAGGCCTGCCCGCCTGGTTAAGTGTGGCGGCCAGGGCGAAATCAGATGCATCACTCTCCACCTGAAAGGGGATGGACTCATCGACAGCGTGCATCGTGGCTTTTGCGATGTCAGCTTTTATCCCTTCAAAGGCTAGGCGAGCCTCTGCTGTCAGGGGAAAAGAGGTAGACTTTATGAGTGGACGGGCTTTGTCCGTGTAATTGGGAACGAACTGTGCATTATACGAGAAGAAGCCTAAGCATCTTCTCAGTGCTTTGATGCTAGTGGGTAGGGGAAGTTCAAGGAGGGGACGCATACGGTCTGGATCGGGGCCGATGACCCCGTTTTCCACCACGTATCCGAGGATTGCTAGGCGGTGCTTGTTAAATACGCACTTCTCCCTGTTATAGGTCAGGTTCAGGAGAGATGCAGTGCGTAAAAACTTCTGGAGGTTGGCGTCGTGGTCCTGCTGGTCATGGCCGCAGATAGTGACGTTGTCCAGGTACAGGAAGGTAGCCCATGGCCCGTTTTGGTCCACCATTTGGTCCATCTCACGCTGGAAGACTGAGACCCCATTAGTGACGCCGAAAGGGACTCTTAAAGAAGTGGTAGAGACGGCCATCCGCCTCAAAGGCCGTGTATTTTCGGTCCTCTGGGCGAATGGGGAGCTGGTGGTAGGCTGACTTCAAGTCGATGGTGGAGAACACCCGGTACTGTGCAATCTGGTTGACCATGTCAGATATGCGCGGGAGAGGATACGCGTCCAGCTGCGGGTACCTATTAATGGTCTGACTATAGTCTATGACCATCCGGGGCTTGTCTCCAGTCTTGACCATCACGACTTGTGCTCTCCATGGGCTAGTGCTAGGTTGAATGACCCCTTCCCTGAGGAGCCGCTGAACTTCAGATCGAATAAAGATCCGATCCTCAGCGCTGTAACGCCTGCTCTTAGTCACGATGGGCTTGCAGCCTGGCACGAGATTTTCAAATAAGGAAGGCGGGGTAATTTTGAGTGTCGAGAGACTGCATGTGGAGCGCGCAGGACAATTTGGAGGCTGCTGTTCTCCCACTGAAAGTGGAGGGAGTGGCCCATCGTACTGCAGGGTCACACTCTTCAGGTGGACCATAAAGTCTAGCCCCAGGAGTACCGGAGCGCAAAGGTGCGGTAACACGAGGAGCCTGAAGTTCTCGTAAACTGTGCCCCGCACCGTTAAGGTTACCACAGAGCTCCCAAGAACAATAACAGATCGGGACCTCGACGCCATAGAGATTGTCTGCCTGACAGTTTGCACGCGGAGAGCCCACCGTTTCACTGTATCCGGATGGATGAAACTCTCCGTGCTCCCGCTGTCAAACAGGCAATGTGTCAGGCGCCCGTTTACCTCTATGTCCATCATGGACTTGTCGAGTCTGTGAGGCTTGGCCTGGTCCAGGATGATTGACGCCACTGTTGGATCCCGAGTGTAACTGCAGGCAGCTGAGATAGTCGACGACGAGGACCCCTGCTGGTCTTCTGCGGCCGGTGTCGACCAAAATGGCTGCGCCCACGGATCGCACGTGGTTGATGGCGTTGAAAGCGGCGGCACCCGCAGGTCGCACATGTCTTGCGTCGTCATCATCAGAAATGGCGGCACCCGTGAATCGCACGTGGTGGAAGACATCGACAAGGCCGGAGACGGGTAGACGGATCCTGGGGAGTCACACGCAGCACTGCTTGGCTTGGAAGGGGTCTTTGCTCGGCACACTTTTGCATAGTGCCCTTTCTTCCCACAGGCGGAGCAAAACACCGTCCTGGCCGGACATCTCTGACGAGGGTGCTTCGCCAATCCGCAGAAATAACACCATGGGCCTCCTGGAGCTGCCGCAGCCGTCAGGTCTGAAGTTGAGAGCATGATCGCGCAGTTTCGAGGAGCCGCCGGGTACAGTTGAGGCGGTGCCTGTACTTGCCACGATGTTCCCACGTGGTCGGTGGGGTAGGTTTCAAGACTTCTGGAGGCCGTTTCCATTGCATCGGCCAATTCTACCGTCTTAGCCAGGTCCAAGTTACCCTGCTCTAGCAGCCGCAGGCGAATATAGGATGAGCCGATTCCCGCCACGAACGCATCTCGGATCAGATCATTGGTGTATTGAGTAGCCGACACCTCCTTGCAATTGCAGGCTCTGGCTAGCTGTTGAAGTTCACGCAGGTACTGTCCCGTCGTTTCGCCGGGCTGCCGCCGTCGAGTGGCTAATAGGTGACGAGCATGAATTTTGTTTGGCGGTTTATGGTACAGCTTCTTGAGTAATTCGATGGCCTCTTTGTACTCTTGGGAATCACGGATTGTTGCATACACAGTGTCGCTCACCCTGGCGTGGAGGACCCGCAATCTGTCGACGTCGGTCTGGACTGCTGTTGAGGTGTCGATGTAATCCTGGAAACACTTCAATCAATGGTCGAAAGTGTTCGATGCTCCCGCGGCACGCGGATCCAAGGTTAGCCGATCGGGTTTCAGCATCTGCTCCATTTTTCTTTGAACAAAATTTGTTGCGAATAAAATTGATGCGCGATTAATTCACTCGGGAGGCTAGGTCGTACCCGGGAATAAAGGCTTTTATTCGCAACAAGAATAGAGCATACTGCTTAACAATACTATCCTAGACTAAGGCCCACTACGAAGTAGCAGTGACCTTTATACTCCTATAAGGAGGCGGAGCCAAACGGAGTGTACCACAGAACAATGCTAACAGGTGGAACACCCCAACCCTAACCCCAACCGTAACAAGAGTAACATATGTACAAGTACCCATAGTGGTAACCATCTATGGTTCACCACAATCTGTGGCAGGCAAGTTGGCAAGGATGAGGCCAAGTATATTTTTCCTTCGTGTTGGTTCCCTCACCACCTGCCGCAGTCCCAGTCTAGCAGTTATATCCTTTAAGACCCAGCCAGCTCGGTCAGTACTGGTGCTATTGGGCCACTCTTGGTGATGGACATTGAAGACGCCCACCCAAAGTACATTTTGCGCTCTTGCCATCTTCAGTGCTTTCTCTACGTAGTGTTCAACATGGAAGAGTGCAAATTCCTCACTGTGGTATGGTGGGGTGCGGTACCTGGTAATCTTGCCCATATTTGACTGGATGCCATGAGACCTCGTGGGATCCAACGTCGATGTTGAGGACTCACAGGACAACTCCCTCCCAACAGGGTGGAAATGGCTGCTACGAGAGGACACAGGTTTAAGGTGCTGGGGGGTAGGTACAGGGGAAATGTTAGGGGGAAGTTTTTCACACAGAGGGTGGTGGGCGAGTGGAATCGGCTGCCATCAGTGGTGGTGGAGGCAAACTCAATAGGGTCCTTTAAGAGACTCCTGGATGAGTACATGGGACTTAATAGGATGGAGGGTTATAGGTAGGCCCTAGAAGGTAGGGATATGTTGGGCACAAATTGTGGGGCCGAAGGGCCTGTTTTGTGCTGTAGTTTTTCTATGTTTCTATGTTTCTAATTGTGCCATCACTTCTGCTGGGTCTGTCCTGCCGGTGTCCACAAGGTATGATTCTGAGAGTATGCCTATGGCAGGTTGTTGCTTGTCTGTGAGACAGCTCTCCCAATTTTGGCACACGCCTCCAGATGTTAGTAAAGAGGATTTTGTAAGGTCAACAGGCTAAATTTCCTGATGATGTTTTCAATTCATTGATGGGAGGTCCATTCTTTTAGATAAAATGGTTAGGCCATTTCAGAGTCAACAACATTGCTGTGGGTCTGGTGTCAATTGTAGGCCCGATCAGGTAAGGACAGCAGATTTCCTTAGTGAACCAGATGAGTTTTTATGACAATCGCCAATGGCTTCATGATCATCATTAGACATTTAATTCCAGATATTTTTTATTGAATTCGAATTCCATCTGCCGTGGTGAGATTCGAACCTGGGTCTCCAGCGCTTTGCCCTGGGTCTCTGGATTACTTAGCCACCACTTCCAATTTGCTGGTTCTCATACAACTATCAAAATCCACTCAATCCCAGCTGCACACTTCTGAAACCATTATGTTCCATGTGGTGTGCAGAATAATTACTGTCCTAAAACTGGCTGATTTAGCTCATCTAATTGCTCACTTTTCTTATTCTTCTCAGACAAGACTCAGTTCCTCGATGGCTTGCATGGACATGGGTCAATTCCCGGCTTGGGTCACTGTCTGTGTGGAGTTTGCAGGTTCTCCCCGTGCCTGCTTGTGTATCCTCCGGGTGCTCCGGTTTCCTCCCACAGTCTGAAAGATGTGCTGGTTAGGTGCATTGGCCATGCTGAATTCTTCCTCAATGTACCCGAACGGGTACCGCAGTGTGGTGACTAGGGGATTTTCACAGTAACTTCATTGCTGTGTTAATGTAAGCCGACTTGTGACACTAATAAATAAACTTAAACATATTTCAGCATCTCTTCTCTTTCTGGATAATAACCCTTTATATAAGATGCCAGCTTGTGTGATCACTTCATCTCTGTGTGCCCAGTATTTTCCGGCTGTATTCTTGACAGCTTTGCATAGAATCCCTGCAGTGCAGAAGGAGGCCATTCGGCCCATCAAACCTGCACAGGCATCAATCCCACCCAGGCCCTGTCCCCGCAACAGCACGTATTTACATTGCTAATCTCCCTAACGCTGAGGGACAACTTTTTCGCATGGCCAATCCACCTAACCCACACATCTTTGGACTGTGGGAGGAACTCGGAGCACCCAGAGAAAACCCACGCAGACACGGGGAGAATATGTAAACTCCACACAGACAGTCACCCGAGGCCAGAATTGAACCCGGGTTCCTGGCGCTGTGAGGCAACAGGGCTAACCACTGTGTCACCGTGCAGCCCTTCAGCACAAGTTCCTGCAGCACTTGAAGAGTTGCATCCGGTTGTAGTTTGCTTGATCTGAGCAAGACACTCGTCTGTCAGGATCTACTCAGCAGTCAATGGCTCGGAGCTACAAATCTCTACTGGTTCGTGGAGGGTTACCAGTCCAAGCTTTTGACTTGATTCTGTTGAGATGAGGGGATCTTGCTCAGTGTTCACTATCTGGACCTGCAGACTTTCTTTCTTCAAGTTTTATTTGACTCTCAGTTTGTCCTCTTGGGGTAAACATCATTAAACCTCAAATTTATCTCCAATGGCTTCATTTTTGGGTCACCACCTTGGGAACTTCACATTCGTCTGCCAAGTTCATAATGTTGTAAGTAGCTCCAGTGTCTATCTGACACTTCATGTTAACTTGATGTTTTCTTTCTGCAGTCATCATTCCAACAATAACAAACCACTTTCTCTCTCAAGGCTTGATGTGCCAACATCGAGTGTAGGGTGTAGAGTGATTCATCAGAACCATTGGCCGACATCTCTCCAGCAACATCTTACAGGCTTGCTTTTCATTTTTTCGGCAAAACATCTGCATGCAAAGTAATTCTGATTTTGCAGTCAAAGCTGTGCTTCCCCCACCCTGGGCATGCTTCCTTTTCCTTCATGTGGTGTCCTCCACACTCCTTACATTTGGTCTTGATCTTTCTGCTGGTCCTTCTGTAAATTGTCCTTCATTTTCTTCATTGACTTGTGCTTGGACTGCTTCTCTGCTTAGTACAAAGCCTAACCAGTTCTCCCAACAATGCTCTTCACCTTATAATTAACTACTTTAGAGCTTCTGTACATGTAAATAGCTTTCTTGAGAGTAAGTATCTTCTGTCTCAAACATGATCTCACGGCGGGATCCCTTGTTCCTAAACCTCTGATCAGATCATCCTTCAGTTGCCCAAAGTCTCAAAATTCAGCTCAGCATCTCAGTCACATCGAACATAGAACAGGACAGCACAGGAACAGCCCCTTCAGCCCATGATGTTGTGCTGAACATGACGCCAAATTAAACTAATCCCTTCAACCTGCCCTTGGTCCATATCCCTCTATTCCTTGCATATTCATGTGCAATTTTATCTAAAAGCCTTATCTAAAAGCCCCTTAAACACCCCTATCGTATTTGCCTGCTCCATCACCCCTGGCAGTGTGTTCCAGGCACCTACCACTCCCTGTGTAAAAAAACTTGCCCCTCACATCTCTTTTGAACTTTCCCCCTTTCACCTTAAGTGCATAGTGATCACAATTGCTACTGATCACTATTCTCCCTCTCTTCCTGAGCTCTAGTATGTAGTGTTCATATATAACATTAGCACAGGGTTCAAAGTGAGTCTTCAAAGACTCCAAAGTTTCACACAGCTTGCTTTGCTGCTCCTCAGTTAGATCTCGGTTGCAATATAACTTGTAGCACTCCTTCCCTATCACTGTTGACAGAGTTGTTGCTCTGATTTGTTCTGGTTTCTTGATCAAATCTGTGGCAATCCTATATTTCTACCATTGAGACCCGAGGAACTGCCAATTCCCTCTCAGTTCTCACTCCATCTCCACAGGAGCAGGTACTGGAACATTCAAAGTCATAATGACTCACCCGGCTGCTGATGCCCTGTACAAAGTTGCAAATGAAGTTTTAATTATTCGCTCTTTTTTCAAAAACATCTTCTGGTTCTCTTATAGCCGTCAAAATCCACTCAATCCCAACTGCACGCTTCTCAAACCATCATGTTGCAAAATAATGACTGCCCTAAAACCTTAATAAAATCAGAAGTCACATGCAAGCTATAGTGTAACCAAGGTATTTATCCAAACATTTTTCAACAGGGGCCCTCGGGTGGGTTGGGGGAGCTAGTTGATTCTTTAATACAGAAATCCTGAGGGGACGATCTTACTGGCTCAGCATGCTAGTCGATCAGTGTGGCAAAACAGTAAAATTGAACGAGAGGCAAAAAACTGGTTTCTTGCCTTTTACGATGTTACCGGCTCTGACCTGACGGTGCAATTAGCCTCCCGCCCAGGAAGGGCACAAGGCTGATTTTAATATTCATTAGGTATTTCAGATATTATAAGTGAATTCCGGACGCAATCATTCGGGTTCACTTGCCCTAACGACCTTGCCAATGGAGGTCCACACCAACGAGGATCACGAAAGGTCCCCACCAATGGGGACCTGACGTGATGGCCTCGCAGGTAGGATTGGAGGCCGTTGAAGCCCCCTGGGTGGTCAGGGTTTGTCAGTTTCCCTTGGGCAGTGCCAGCTTTGAAGTGCCCACTGGGCACGCTGGCACAGCCAGTCTGGAACCCTGGGCAGTGCCAATGGGGCAGGCCCTGAAGGGGATGGGCCCATGATGAGCAGGCATGGGGAAGGTTCTGTGATAGGTCCCAAAATCACCTCCAACTGCAATGGGGAGGGTCACTCCATGCTGGTGGCATTGAAGATCACAGTAACCCTTAGGTTCTATGTCTCCAGTTCATTTCTGAGCTCTGTGGGGGGGGGGGGGGGGGGACGGGTCTGTGCAATGTCTCTCAATCAGCTGCACACAGTTGTGTCAAGTTAGTGACTGATGCCATCTTTAGACACATCCACACATTCACCCAGTCTTGGCAGGGCAATCTTCAGTGCCAGTTGGCATTCGCACTCAGATCCCTAAGTGCACAGGGGAACAGGCACTCTACAACACTTCCCTGCACAGGTCCATGCCTTCTCTGAACTTATCTTCGCTGACCACAGAAGATCATTGAACCTTTTGCGGCACTGAATCCACGTGCAGCAAACCATGCTCTGCCCACTGACCTGGGCGGCGACCTCTGCCTAGACCTTATCCTGCCGTCTCTTGGCATGAGAAATTGCTGCCTGACTTCCTCCACCAGGACTCCCAGGTACTCATCGGAGAAACACCACTGGACCCAGCCCCCACTGCGTTCCCATCCCCATACAGTGCAAACCCAACTCACAGACACAGTTCATGCTGGGTGGGCCTTAATTGGCATAATATTGCAATAACAATGCGATCTCGGCCGGGAGCAGATTTTACACTCATTTCTGGCTGCACCGAATTCAGGCACACCCTGAGGGTAAAATGGCAACTAGTGCTCGAAAAAAGGAAGTGGCTTCGCCTCCCCCAACGATGTTGCCCTCCACTGGAAGGACTCAGGAACCAGGTACTCTGCACTTTCTCACCAAGCCTGGGTCAGATATCTCAGACTTGGTGTGAAAGTGCAGAATATCTGGTTCCTGAGTCCTCCAGTAGAGGGCAACATCGTTGGGGGAGGCGAAACCACTTCCTTTTTTCGAGCACTAGTTACCATTTTACCCTCAGGGTGTGCCTGAATTTGGTGCAGCCAGAAATGTAAAGCTCCAAGCGAAGGGAACGCAATCCATGCCACTCCAAGGAAGTACTGGTCCAATGTTATGTTACATAGAAGAGAAAAAGAGAAATTGGAGTGATCAGTAGATAGGTGCGTTGTGCAGTATTATACAGAGAATATAAAGCTCCAGATTTGAACCCTGGTATGTACTGGAGTATGCGACATCAGCCAAGCCACCAATAGTGAGAATACCTTTGGACTCAGGGAGTGATCTTACCAGAAAAATTCTAATGGCCAACCAAGCATGAAAACGGGAGAGAATCATGCCCATTTTTGGGGCAAGCTCACAGATGCTATCTAATGGAGCTGAGAGAAAAAAAGAGGCAAAATGTGATTCTCGCCAGCAGGAGGAGTTCATGCCAGGAAGCCGGCTGTTGAGCTGTAGGGGTGCCATTGCTCAGACGTCCCAATCTCCCAGTGCACTGTGTACAAGTGTATACAGTGCACTGGGAGATCTGTCACTCTCCTCCCAACCGCCGATAGCACCCGCCTTCCACCGATCACTGCCCTGGCCAATCCCCACTCTCTGAAGCAAAGTGGGGATTGGCACCCGGCCCAGACACGTAAAATTCTGGCCAAGGCAAGTTTAAAGGTTCCTGCAACTTTGAAAAGCCAGGGAGAAGGTAAGTGGGTGTGGGTGGATGGTGCTGGTTGTTGAGGTGGGTGGCCAGGGAGGGATCGCTGATCAAAGGGTGGATCGAGTGGTAAGGGGGAGGGGCTTTGGGTGGCTGGAGAGGTCAAGGTTGGGGGGGTAGTCAGGGGGGTTTGCAGTCAGGGGATGGGAAGGTAGAGGGAGTGTGTGGGCGTAGTCAGAGGGTTGGGTGGGTAGTTGAAGGGGATGCTCAAGGTGGTTGGGGATAGTGAGGTGTTGTTAAGAGGGTAGTTGGAGAGCAGTTTAGGGAGGTGGGGGGTGAGGGGTTAAGAGTGTAGTTGGTGTGTGAGGGAGGTAATCAAAGGAGGGTTGAGAGTTAGTCAGGGGGAGTGCGGTCGGGTGATGGGAGGGTGGTTGGGGGTGCAATTAGGAGGCTCAGTGGGGGTCAAAGGTGTCAGGAGTTAGAAGTGGTTTTAATCCTTCTAACATTTTAAGGGTAACTATTCTATTCAGAGAGTAACAAACATCTGAAGTCACTGATTTATATCAGAATATTGGATGATTCACCAGATGTTTAAACTTCCCAGGCAATTCCCTTGCTGTCCTTGTGTGGGGACTTAGGGGGCATCCCCAGTGCATCTTCTGGGGTACCTCTGGGGTACAGCAGCCCCCACCCCAGATATTGGAAGTTCTGAGCCAATATTTTCAGGACATGCCTGAATCTCCAAATATGTTCAGCTTGAAGCCTGAGAGTTGAAATATTTTAATTAGTCTGATTGGCAAATGGGAAGGAATATTGTTTTCCTGAATGAGATGCCACTGAATTTGAATCAACTTCATTGGGTTACCTGCAAAAAGTCTAGACTGAATTAAAGTGGTTACTCACTCCAGTGCTAAATGGCACAGAGGCAATCAGGGTAACTTGTTTGAAGTGTTATCCTACTAGATGCATCGTTCTGAGAAAAAGGTCACTTCTGTTGCATGGGATGGAATTCCTGCAGCATGCAATTGGGAAATGGCTTCTGTGCTATAGTTGGGGATATCCTAAGGAAACATTATCACATCCTATCCGTGAATATGATTTTTCAAAAAAATCCCTGTATCCTTTGCTCTTTTGGAACTGCTATGCCTCTGTTAGATGATATTTGTATTGTATGTATTTAGAGTTTGATTTGATTTATTATTCTCACATGTATTAGTATACAATGAAAAGTATTGTTTCTTGCGCGCGATACAGACAAAGCATACCATTCATAGAGAAGGAAAGGAGAGAGTGCAGAATATAGTGTTACAGTCATAGCTGGGGTGTAGAGAAAGATCAACTTAACATAAGGTAGGTCCATTTAAGATGGCAGCAGGGAAGAAGCTGTTTTTGAGTTGGTTAGTACGTGATATCAGACTTTTGTATCTTTTTCCTGATGGAAGAAAGTGGAAGGGAGTATGTCCGGGGTGCATGGGGTCCTTAATTATGCTGGCTGCTTTTCTGAGGCAGCGGGAAGTGTAGACAGAATCAATGGATGGGAGGTTGGTTTGAGTGATGGACTGGGCTTCATTCAACTCACTAAAACCTTGGTCCCCAGTTCCAATGATCCTACAGCCTATAAACCCACTCACCCCGCTTGCCAACTGGAGCTATTTCTCCCCATTTAGAAAGTCAAAATGCACCCTCATAATTATAAACACCTCCTCCAAATCTTGAGAAGATGTTGTAATGCAGGAATCATGGCAGCTGATCTTGTGCACAGCAAGCCCCCAGAAACAGAGAATATGATTTATCTTCAGTGATGTTGACTGCCAATTAAATATTGATGTGGAGATGCCGGCGTTGGACTGGGGTAAACACAGTAAGAAGTTTAACAACACCAGGTTAAAGTCCAACAGGTTTATTTGGTAGCAAAAGCCACACAAGCTTTCGAGGCTCTGAGCCCCTTCTTCAGGTGAGTGGGAATTCTGTTCACAAACAGAACTTATAAGACACAGACTCAATTTACATGAATAATGGTTGGAATGCGAATACTTACAACTAATCCAGTCTTTAAGAAACAAAACAATGGGAGTGGAGAGAGCATCAAGACAGGCTAAAAAGATGTGTATTGTCTCCAGACAAGACAGCCAGTGAAACTCTGCAGGTCCACGCAACTGTGGGAGTTACAAATAGTGTGACATAAATTCTGATTCTAGGATCGCATGATAAAGACTCAGGAGGAAAAAAGCAGAAATATTTATGTGAAATAGTGTGACATAAACCCAATATCCCGGTTGAGGCCGTCCTTGTGTGTGCGGAACATGGCTATCAGTTTCTGCTCCGCGACTCTGCGCTGTCGTGTGTCGCGAAGGCCGCCTTGGAGAACGCTTACCCGAATATCAGAGGCCGAATGCCCGTGACCGCTGAAGTGCTCCCCAACAGGAAGAGAACAGTCTTGCCTGGTGATTGTCGAGCGGTGTTCATTCATCCGTTGTCGCAGCGTCTGCATAGTTTCCCCAATGTACCATGCCTCGGGACATCCTTTCTTGCAGCGTATCAGGTAGACAACGTTGGCCGAGTTGCAAGAGTATGTACCGTGTACCTGGTGGATGGTGTTCTCACGTGAGATGATGGCATCTGTGTCGATGATCCGGCACGTCTTGCAGAGGTTGCTGTGGCAGGGTTGTGTGGTGTCTTGGTCACTGTTCTCCTGAAGGCTGGGTAGTTTGCTGCGGACAATGGTCTGTTTGAGGTTGTGCGGTTGTTTGAAGGCAAGAAGTGGGGGTGTGGGGATGGCCTTGGCGAGATGTTCGTCTTCATCAATGACACGTTGAAGGCTCCGGAGGAGATGCCGTAGCTTCTCCGCTCCGGGGAAGTACTGGACAACGAAGGGTACTCTGTCCACTGTGTCCCGTGTTTGTCTTCTGAGGAGGTCGGTGCGGTTTTTCGCTGTGGCGCGTTGGAACTGTTGATCAATGAGTCTAGCGCCATATCCTGTTCTTATGAGGGCATCTTTCAGCGTCTGGAGGTGTCTGTTGCGATCCTCCTCATCCGAGCAGATCCTGTGTATACGGAGGGCTTGTCCGTAGGGGATGGCTTCTTTAACGTGTTTAGGGTGGAAGCTGGAGAAGTGGAGCATCGTGAGGTTATCCGTGGGCTTGCGGTACAGTGAGGTGCTGAGGTGACCGTCCTTAATGGAGATGCGCGTGTCCAAGAATGCAACCGATTCCGGAGAGTAGTCTATGGTGAGCCTGATGGTGGGATGGAACTTGTTGATGTCATCATAGAGTTGTTTCAGTGATTGTTCACCATGAGTCCAAAGGAAGAAAATGTCATCGATGTATCTAGTGTATAGCACCGGTTGAAGGTCCCGTGCGGTGAAGAAGTCTTGTTCGAACCTGTGCATGAAGATGTTGGCATATTGAGGTGCAAATTTGGTCCCCATGGCTGTTCCGTGTGTCTGGATGAAGAACTGGTTGTTGAAGGTGAAGATATTGTGGTCCAGGATGAAGCGGATGAGATGTAAAATTGCATCTGGAAACTGGCAGTTGTTGGCGCTGAGCACTGAGGCCGTTGCGATGGCGTTGCTGCAACGGCCTCAGTGCTCAGCGCCAACAACTGCCAGTTTCCAGATGCAATTTTACATCTCATCCGCTTCATCCTGGACCACAATATCTTCACCTTCAACAACCAGTTCTTCATCCAGACACACGGAACAGCCATGGGGACCAAATTTGCACCTCAATATGCCAACATCTTCATGCACAGGTTCGAACAAGACTTCTTCACCGCACGGGACCTTCAACCGGTGCTATACACTAGATACATCGATGACATTTTCTTCCTTTGGACTCATGGTGAACAATCACTGAAACAACTCTATGATGACATCAACAAGTTCCATCCCACCATCAGGCTCACCATAGACTACTCTCCGGAATCGGTTGCATTCTTGGACACGCGCATCTCCATTAAGGACGGTCACCTCAGCACCTCACTGTACCGCAAGCCCACGGATAACCTCACGATGCTCCACTTCTCCAGCTTCCACCCTAAACACGTTAAAGAAGCCATCCCCTACGGACAAGCCCTCCGTATACACAGGATCTGCTCGGATGAGGAGGATCGCAACAGACACCTCCAGACGCTGAAAGATGCCCTCATAAGAACAGGATATGGCGCTAGACTCATTGATCAACAGTTCCAACGCGCCACAGCGAAAAACCGCACCGACCTCCTCAGAAGACAAACACGGGACACAGTGGACAGAGTACCCTTCGTTGTCCAGTACTTCCCCGGAGCGGAGAAGCTACGGCATCTCCTCCGGAGCCTTCAACATGTCATTGATGAAGACGAACATCTCGCCAAGGCCATCCCCACACCCCCACTTCTTGCCTTCAAACAACCGCACAACCTCAAACAGACCATTGTCCGCAGCAAACTACCCAGCCTTCAGGAGAACAGTGACCAAGACACCACACAACCCTGCCACAGCAACCTCTGCAAGACGTGCCGGATCATCGACACAGATGCCATCATCTCACGTGAGAACACCATCCACCAGGTACACGGTACATACTCTTGCAACTCGGCCAACGTTGTCTACCTGATACGCTGCAAGAAAGGATGTCCCGAGGCATGGTACATTGGGGAAACTATGCAGACGCTGCGACAACGGATGAATGAACACCGCTCGACAATCACCAGGCAAGACTGTTCTCTTCCTGTTGGGGAGCACTTCAGCGGTCACGGGCATTCGGCCTCTGATATTCGGGTAAGCGTTCTCCAAGGCGGCCTTCGCGACACACGACAGCGCAGAGTCGCGGAGCAGAAACTGATAGCCATGTTCCGCACACACAAGGACGGCCTCAACCGGGATATTGGGTTTATGTCACACTATTTCACATAAATATTTCTGCTTTTTTCCTCCTGAGTCTTTATCATGCGATCCTAGAATCAGAATTTATGTCACACTATTTGTAACTCCCACAGTTGCGTGGACCTGCAGAGTTTCACTGGCTGTCTTGTCTGGAGACAATACACATCTTTTTAGCCTGTCTTGATGCTCTCTCCACTCCCATTGTTTTGTTTCTTAAAGACTGGATTAGTTGTAAGTATTCGCATTCCAACCATTATTCATGTAAATTGAGTCTGTGTCTTATAAGTTCTGTTTGTGAACAGAATTCCCACTCACCTGAAGAAGGGGCTCAGAGCCTCGAAAGCTTGTGTGGCTTTTGCTACCAAATAAACCTGTTGGACTTTAACCTGGTGTTGTTAAACTTCTTACTGAATTAAATATTGGCCAGGACACCCAGAGCAATCTCTAGAACTTCTTTGAATAGTGTTACCAGAGAGTTGGACAGGGCCTCAGTGTCACATTTCATCTGAATGGAGGCACCTCCCACAGCGCAGCATGCCATCAGTACTGCACTGTCAGTGTAAGATCGATGATCTGCTGAAGTTTCTGAGTAGGATCTGTAAGCTTCTGAGGCAGAGGTGAAGGTGCCACCATCTTGGTCCAAGCTTGCAATCTTCCTTTAAAGGGATTTCCGTTATTTGAAAGACTAATATCAGTTGAGAGCTGGAATGGAAGATGAGGGAATGCAGCGATTGATGTTATTTGGACAAGTATGTTTGGCCAGACATCAGTGATTTTTACCACAAAAATTCTTTCTATCCCAAGGCAAGTGTACAGGAACTTACTTCTTTAAGGATTAGTCATGTGTTTGTGGTTGTTTTGCCGTTGGGGTTTTGTCAAGTTTATACAAAGATATACAAACATAAATCGTAAATCCATCAGTGCAAGTCTATTTGCTGGTCAAACATAACTGAGGATACTTGGCCATCAGTCAGGACACGTGGCGGAATCTTGTGTTGTGGAGACTAATGCCGATGGCAGGAGAGAAGCTTGGCGTGATTTCTGCTAGGCGGTGGGATGGCTGAACAGGCACGCTTTTCAGCTTCTTAATTATACATCAGTGAGGAGCTTGGTCAATTTCACAGATGTGGAAATGCCGGCGTTGGACTGGGGTAAACACAGTAAGGAGTCTAACAACACAGATTTCCACTCCATCTGACGAAGGAGCAGCGCTCCGAAAGCTAGTGGCGTTTGCTACCAAATAAACCTGTTGGACTTTAGCCTGGTGTTGTTAGACTCCTTACTGAATTTCACAGAGCCAGGGATCCGGGTTCAATTCCCAGCTTGGGTCACTGTCTGTGCAGATTCTGCACTACTCCCCGTGTCTGCATGGGTTTCCTCCGGGTGCTCTGGTTTCCTCCCACAGTCCGAAAGATGTGCTGGTTAGGTGCATTTGGCCTGTTAAATTCTCCCACAGTGTGTCCGAACAGGTGCCGGGGTGTGGCGATTAGGGGATTTTCACAGTAACTTCATTGCAGTGTTAATGTAAGCCTACTTGTGACACTAATAAATAAACTTCAAATTTTGCTCTGGACACTCTCAATAGCCTAGCTTTGTACTAATATCGTGACTGTAAGTATGTTGTGCCTTGTGAGAAATGTTCAGTAATGTTCGGGGCTGCTGGGGGCAGTGATGGCGGTTGGGTCGGCGGGGAGGAGGTTGGATTGTGGGGGGGGGCGGAGGAGGGGGGGAAGGGGTAATTGAGGTGGGCGGGGGGATGGAAAGTGTCGAGACTGGCTGGAGCATTTTCAGGGGGCCAGTGATTGGGCTGTGGGGGGGGGGGTGCGGGGGTGGTGGTGGGGGGGGGGGGGGGGGGTTGCGCAGCAATGCGGGGTCACAGGGCTGGCTAGCCATCGAGAGGCCGGCAGTGCGGGGCCACTGCACACCTGCCGATCATGGCCCTGAGAGATCAAAACAAGCGCAGTGGCCCACTCAGCTGCCGGCCTCTCCAGCGGGAATAGACCCCATCCCCAGCTTTTTGGAGTGATTCATGCTCGTGCACTCTACAGTGCAGAATGTGGGAGATTCATTTTAAAACTCCTGCTGAAAAAACCAGCGTGATTTACTCCAGTCTTTATGTGAATTTGACACTTAGAATTTTGGGGGGGGAATTGCCCCTCCCAAACGTTTCCTTTTATGGGGCAATCTAGAACAAGAGGTCACAGGTATAGGTTGAGAGACGGTAGATTTATAACTGAGATGAGGAGGAACTACTCAGAGGGTGGTGAATTTGTGGAACTCGCTGCCCCATAGCGCGGTGGGGTCTGAATCATTGAATGGTTTCAAGAGGGAGATATTTTTCTAACAAAGAAAAGAGGGGTATGGGGAACTGGAAAACAGGTGGGGGAAGTGGATTTGAGACCAGGAAAAGATCAGCCATGATCTGATTGAATGGCGGAGCAGGCTCAAAGGGCTGAATTTGCCTACTTCTGCTCCTAATTCCTATGTTCCCATGTACCTAGCCATGTTCGCAGCTTAGAATGAAAAGTGTCTTATCCTGAATAGTTAGCAAGTACCATCCCAGTCTGACTAACAATTAATATACTCACACTGACTTAGAACTAGAGCGAGAGAGCAAAGAAAACAATGGAATTGATCAAATAGTGTGCTAAGGAGAAAGGAAAAAATGCAGAAAACACTTAAGAAATATGTTGCACCACATTTATATCACGTCTTTCACTGGTTAAAACACTTTGCAACCCAAGAACCATGGCCAGTATTGTAATATATAGAAATGCAGCAACAAGTTTATATGATCTCGCTTGATTCTGCAGTGAAGTGAAGTGCTGAGGGAATGCTGCACTGTCAGAGGTGCCATCTTTCAGATCTCCCCAGCAGTAATGAAATAAATATCCAGATAATCACCGGCTTTTTGTGCAGGGCAGAAGGGTCAATTCCTTACTCTTCTTTGAATAGTTCTATAGAATCTTTCACATCCACCTAAGAGGGTGCTCGGTACTTGATTTGAACAATTTCGTCCAAAAGCTGGCACCTTCAGCAATGACACTCTCCCCATGTACTGTTTCGGAATGTCAGTCTGGATTCTGTGCTCAAGCATCTGGAGTGTGAATTAAACCCAGAACCCACTGACTCAGAGCCGGGTGTGCTACCAACTGAGTCACAGCTGCACTTCACTCAGTAAACAACTCTGCAGATGTGTTTACTGATGAAGATTTTGCCAAGAATTAGACTTGGAGAGGAAATGGCAGGTGCTGGTGTTCACATGGGCTTGCTGCCCTTGCATTCTTGATGCTCGGAGTTCTGGATTTGGGGGGTATTGCCAAACTTGGTGAGTTGCTGCAGTGCATTTTGTGGATGGTACACACTTGCTGCCAGTACACGTCAGTGGTGGAGGGAGTGAATGTTTAAGGTGGTGGATACGGATGGTGATCAAAGGGGGGTTGCTTTATCCTGGATGGTGTTGAGCTCCTTGAGTGTTCATAGAATCATAGAAACCCTACAGTACAGAAAGAGGCCATTCGGCCCATCGAGTCTGCACCGACCACAATCCCACCCAGGCCCTACCCCCATATATTTACCCACTAATCCCTCTAACCTATGCATCCCAGGACACTAAGGGCAATTTTTAGCATGGCCAATCAACTTAACCCGCACATCTTTGGACTGTGGGAGGAAACCGGAGCACCCGGAGGAAACCCACGCAGACACGAGGAGAATGTGCAAACTCCACACAGACAGTGACCCAAGCCGGGAATCGAACCCAGGTCCCTGGAGCTGTGAAGCAGCAGTGCTAACCACTGTGCTACCGTGCTGCATTAACCCATGCAGCACTGTGTTGTTAGTGCTGCATTAACCCATGCAGTGTATTCCATCACACTCCTGACTTCTGCCTTGTAGATAATAGGCAGGCTTTGGGGAGTCAGGTGGTGAGTTACTCCCCGCAGGACATCCAGCCTCTGACCAGCTCTCGTAACTATAATATTTATGTCAGATTAACTCTTCAAACATGCAAGCTAACAGTAGCATTAAAATGGACACAGGACAGCCAAGGTGCGAAAAGTGTATCGCCTGAATTTTAATTCCCATTTCACCCAGTTTGGAGGGAGTTTGACTTCCTCCTACATCCTCTGAATTGCTGACTTCTGAAGTTCGCACTACTTTTATTTTTCAGAGGGCTAATGTTAGTCAGTGGATCCATCCCTCAGATCCCTGGGAGTTACACATAGTACAAAATCTGATGCATTGCAAGAACCAACAAATGTGTGTCCAAATGTTTTGGTCGTAAGATGCTTGGTTTAGATTGTCATATAGGAATGAGGTCTCAGAATCTGACATTAAAATGACTGGTTTGCGATATGTGGTAGGCGAGATGGGCAGACGTTTCCAATTACGTGGAAACCAAAACGAGAGGTCAGAATTATAAGGTAGTTATTAGTAAACCCAATAGAGAATTCAAGAGAAACTTCTCCACACAGAGTGGTGGGAATGTGAATCTTGCTACCACTGCCAGGAGTAGGTGAAGACAATATCACAGATGCATTTAAGGGGAAGTTAGTAAACACACATGAGAGAAGGAAACAGAAAGATATATTGAGAGATGATAGAATGAGATGTAATAGAGAGGGACGAATCTCATGTGGAGCACTAACACTAACAGACCTGTTGGGTTGAATGACCTAGTTCTGTGCTGCAAATACTATGTGAAGCATAACGGGTTAACAGAACGGACGTGTTCATCTATGAGACACATGATGTTAGAATCAGGCAGTCATGGGATGCTCCTATCACATTAAGTTGATCTTGCTCTTCACCCTATCTGTAACTGCAACACTATATTCTGCACCCCCTCCTTTCCTTCTCCCCCATGTACTCTACGAATGGTATGTTTTGACTCTTTAGTGCAGAAGAAACAATACTTTTCACTGTTGTATTTCAAACTGGAGGCCTGTGACCAGCGGTGTGCCTCAGGGATTGGTGCTGGGTCCACTGTTTTATCATTTATATTAATGATTTGGATGAGAATTTAGGAGGCATGGTTAGTAAGTTTGCAGATTACACCAAGATTTGTGACATAGTGGACAGTGAAGAAGGCTATCTAGGATTTCAACGGGATCTTGATCAATTGGGCCAGTGGGCTGATGAATGATGAATGGAGTTTAATTTAGATAAATGCAAGGTGATGCATTTTGGTAGATCGAACCAGGACTTACTCAGTTAATGGTAGGGCATTGGGGAGAGTTACAGAACAAAGAGATCGAGGGGTACAGGTTCATAGTTCTTTGAAAGTGGAGTCACAGGTGGACAGGGTGGTGAAGAAAGCATTCGGCATGCTTGGTTTCATTGGTCAGAACATTGAATACAGGAGTTGGGACGTCATTTTGGAGTTGTACAAGACATTGGTAAGGCCACACTTGGAATACTGTGTACAGTTCCAGTTACCCTATTATAGAAAGGATATTAGAGTGCAGAAAAGATTTACTAGGATGCTACGGGGACTTGATGATTTGAGTTCTAAGGAGAGGCTGGATAGACTAGGGTTTTTTTTCCCCTGGAACGTAGGAGACTGAGGGGTGACATTATAGAGGTCTATAAAATAATGAGGGGGAGATCAGTTAGATAGTCAACATCTTTTCCCAAAGGTAGGGGAGTCTAAAACTAGAGGGCATAGGTTTAAGATGAGAGGGGAGAGATACAAAAGGGTTCAGAAGGGCAATATTTTCACAGAGGGTGGTGACTGTCTGGAACAAGCTGCCAAAGGTAATAGTAGGGTTATTGGGGATCGCGGGGGGGGGGGGGGGGGGGGGGGGGGAGGTAGGGGACAGGCTAGTGCGACTGACAATCAAAGAGCGAGAGGATTCAGACTGGAGTTACTATGGGATCACAATGTGCAGGAGGGAATAGGCTAAGCAAGCCAGCAGGACTCTGTTAATGCTGGTGTAAAAATATAAAGAAATACAATTAAAAATATCCTAATTTGGGCAATAGGTTACATACTTGACATGATTCCAGACCCATTTCCCAACTCCTGTGTTCTTATAACTATTCTTTCATTTTCTGTAAGGATGGTTTTCTCTGCACATCTCACCACACGGTGGTGCTGTGAGACTGAAGAACACAATTTCCCTGGGTTTCAGGGCACAGGGTAACTCCTATGTTTAAGCAATCATAGAATCCCTACAGTTGCAGAAGGAGGCCATTTGGCCCATCAAGTCTGCACCAACTCTCCAACAGAGCACCTTACCCAGGCCCACCCTTGCCCTATCCCCATAACTCTACGCATTTAGCATGGCTAATTCGCCTAACCTACACATCTTTGGACTGTGGGAGGAAACTGGAGCACCCAGAGGAAACACACAGACACGCAGAGAACATACAGACAGTCACCCAAGGCCAGAATCGAACCGGGGTCCCTAGCACTGTGAGGCAGGAGTGCTAACCATAGAACCATAGAAAATTACAGCTCAGAAACAGGCCTTTTGGCCCTTCTTGTCTGTGCCGAACCATTTTTTGCCTAGTCCCACTGACCTGCACTTGGACCATATCCCTCCACACCCCTCTCATCCATGAACCCATCCAAGTTTTTCTTAAATGTTTACCACTTTATCCGGCCGCGCATTCCACACTCCCACCACTCTTTGTGTGAAGAAGCCCCCCCTAATATTCCCTTTAAACTTTTCTCCTTTCACCCTTAACCCATGCCCTCTGGTTTTTTTCTCCCTTAGCCTCAGCGGAAAAAGCCTGCTTGCATTCACTCTATCTATACCCATCAAAATCTTATACACCTCTATCAAATCTCCCCTCAATCTTCTACGCTCCAGGGAATAAAGTCCCAACCTATTCAATCTCTCTCTGTAACTCAGCTTCTCAAGTCCCGGCAACATCCTTGTGAACCTTCTCTGCACTCTTTCAACCTTATTTACATCCTTCCTGTAACTAGGTGACCAAAACTGTACACAATACTCCAAATTTGGCCTCACCAATGCCTTATATAACCTTACCATAACACTCCAACTTTTATACTCGATACTCCGATTTATAAAGGCCAATGTACCAAAGGCACACTTTACGACCCTATCCACCTGTGACATCGCTTTTAGGGAATTTTGTACCTGTATTCCCAGATCCCTCTATTCAACTGCACTCTTCAGAGTCCTACCATTTACCCTGTACGTTCTACTTTGGTTTGTCCTTCCAATGTGCAATATCTCACACTTGTCTGCGTTAAATTCCATTTTTCTAGTTGGTCCAAATCCCTCTGCAAGCTTTGAAAACCTTCCTCACTGTCCACTACACCTCCAATCTTTGTATCATCAGCAAACTTGCTGATCCAATTTACCACATTATCATCCAGATCATTGATATAGATGACAAACAACAATGGACCCAACACTGATCCCTGCGGCACACTACTAGTCACAGGCCTCCACTCAGAGAAGCAATCCTCCACAACCACTCTCTGGCTTCTTCCATTGAGCCAGTGTCTAATCCAATTTACTACCTCCCCATGTATACCTAGCGACTGAACCTTCCGAACTAACCTCCCATGAGGGACCTTGTCAAAGGCCTTGCTGAAATCCAGGTAGACAACATCCACCGCCTCCCCTTCATCCACTTTCCTGGTAACCTCCTCGAAAAACTCTAATAGATTGGTCAAACATGACCTACCACGCACAAAGCCATGTTGACTCTCCCTAATAAGTCCCTGTCTATCCAAATATTGGTAGATCCTATCCCTTATCACACCTTCCAATAACTTGCCCACCACCGACGTCAAACTTACTGGCCTATAATTTCCCAGATTTCTTTTGGAACCTTTTTTAAACAACGGAACCTTTTTTAAACAACGGCCATTTAAACACAACCATTTGAGAGATTCTGGTCTAGGTGACGGTACTTGTCCCAGGCTCACCACTACTGGTGTCACTCTACAATTCTTAAATATCCTTCCATTTAAAAGCCAACAATTAAATTTTTATAAAAGAGATGGCCCTCTTTTTAAAGAACCCTTATAGGGTCGTAATCTTTTTTAAACAGGGATTTCTGATGAAAACACATTCCTCTGAGAGTGATCCTGATGGAGATACACTGTACAGAAATAATTGCAGTGAATACTCAGTATAGTTTTCAAGTCTGGTCGAGCAAAGGATCTTCAAGTACACTTCAGTGTGAAGGATGGAGTGACGTTCAAATCCTTTCCTCAGACAGAATGGATATCAGCAGGTTGGGATTGTTCAGAGTGTGGTGGTATCAATGGGAAAATTACTATAGCACTGTGAAAGGCTGGAAGAAAGAGTTTTCACTAGCAGGTAAGCAATTACTAATGTAGCTAGGGGGAGATGAGAGGAAATGTTCCATGGAATACTCCAGCACCATTCCACACCACCCATCCCTCATGGAGAGGTTTATGCAGAAAAGCATCTTTGGCCACAAAACCAACAGACAGAGGTCCACACGTAAAATCCTCGAGGCCCTGTGGGAAAAGCTGCAGTCAATAAATAGAAGTCTGACATAGGTGTCTTTGTTATCGAGGTGTTCCAGGGTGAGTGTTGCAGATGGGCATATTAAGGTTCAGAACTACTGAAACTTGGGGCAGCTGCCATGAAGGCTAACTGGGGAAAGGACACTGTTAACAGACTATCCTCCACAGTGTATCAAAGGATTGGAAACTGTAAAACTCCTCAGACAGTATTTTTGCTTTGAAATGTATATTGTAAATATCACATGTAATTGCGTTGAAACATCTCAGAGTGCCACATGCTGTATGGAAAAAAATTGAACTGTCAGCAATGTCCAATTTGAACTATTAAGGAATGTAATTTTTAGGAATAAAGTAGATTTGGGGTACAAAAAAAGGGAAAAAATTTCACACAGTGAGTCATTTTGACCTGGAATGCACTGTCTGAAAAGGTGATGGATGCAGATTCCAAAGGAAATTGTACATATGCTTAACAAAAGGGAAAGATTTGTATGGCTGTAGGAAACAGCAACTGTGTGGAACGAATGGGAACACAGTACAGCACAGGCACAATGGGCTGAATAGTCTCCAGTGGTCTACCATTCTATGATTCCTATAGTCGCTGTGTTATTCTTTGATGGAATATTCTGCCAGGTTTGAAAATCTGGAAATTCAAGCAGTTATTTAAGAGAACAGTTGGCATGGTTACTGTGATAACTCAGGAGATTCGACAGGAGAGGAACAGTATTTATCATTAAACACAAAATAAAGCCACGACTCCATAGTCCCAATCTTCTCTTTGGTGAAAACAATTAAACTAAATTAAACAAACTAAGGGACTGTGGTAAACCACTGTTAAGCTTATTGCCTGTGTGTGTGTGTGAGACATGCCTGGGCATGCCCCTGCCGGCCCTGTCTGAGACTCTTCTCCCCCTGATCAAGGTATAAAGGTGACTGCTCCCAACCCCCCTGCCTCAGTCGCCGGACCAGTTCATCAGCATGGGTGTGCTGCAAGTCTTTTGCAAATAAAAGCCTATTTGTTCTTGCATACAAACTAGTCTTTGCTTGATTGATAGTGCATCAATTTTATTCTCAAAAAGTTTTGGGATGGAGCAGATACTAAAACCCGATAGATTAGAATTGGATCCTCAAGCTGTAGGAGCCTCTAACAGCTTCGATCACTGGCTGCGATGTTTCGAAATTTTCCTCACCGCCTCCGCCTCCGTCGTCCGGACTGAAACCGACAAGCTACACGTGCTCCACGCCCGGGTAAGCGATCAAGCATTCTCGATGATTAGAGACGCTGAAACTTACGAGGATGCGATCGAACTTTTAAAAGGCCAGTATAACAAACAGACTAATGTAATCTACGCCAGACATCTTCTGGCTACTCGCAGACAACAGCCAGGAGAATCGGGCGACCAATTCCTGCGTGCGTTGCGAGCACTTGGCAGGGCCTGCAACTGCAAGGCCGTAACAGCCGCCCAAAACACTGAGGACTTAATCAGAGATGCCTATGTCATGGATATCAGGTCAAACTATATCCGACAACGACTGCTGGAACAGGGTGGGCTGCATCTACAAAAGACTGTAGCGCTTGCCGACTCGTTAGAGATGGCCTTCCGTAATCTCGAGGCCCACACCCCCGACCACGGGAGCGCATCGTGGACGCCGCAGTCGCCACCACCTCTGTACTCGGGAGGGCCGCAGGCCTACGCCACGCCACGTCCCACCAATGACCCGACCGCTGTGGCAGTCTCTGGAGGCCCGAAGTGCTACTTCTGCGGCCTGGGGAAGCACCCCCGACAACGTTGCCCGGCGAAGGATGCAATCTGCTCCGGGTGTGGAAAGAAGGGCCATTACACGAAGGTATGCAGGGCGAAGTCGACCTCCAAGCCCAGTAGCGCCGCGTGCGACCCGCGGGGGCTGCCATCTTGGGTGCTGGTAGCCACGTGTGAGCCATGCGGGCCGCCATCTTGGACGCCTTCAGCCGCATGTGAGCCATGCGGGTCACCATCTTGGAGGCCGTCAGCCACGACGCAAAATCCAACGGTGGCTTCGGTTACGTTGGACCAATCCAGGCCTCACCAACTCGCCAGGTCCATGATGGACATCGAGGTAAACGGTCGCACTACAAACTATTTATTTGACCATAGGAGTACGGAGAGCTTTATTCACCCTAACACAGTGAATCGCTACACCCTTTCAGTACTGCCAGTGAAGCAAACGATCTCCAGGGCTTCAAAGTCCCACTCGGTGGATGTCCTCAGGTACTGCGTGGCGACCCTGACTGTACGGGGCACAGTGTACAAAAACCTCAGGCTCCTCGTGCTGCCACAACTCTGCACTGCCGTACTCCTCGGGCCAGATTTCCTGTGTCACCTTAAGAGTGTCACCATGGCGTATAATGGGCCTTTTCCCCTGCTCTCTGTTTGCAATCAGCAGTTCTTAGATCGCCCACCGCGCACCACCTGCAGCCTCGCGACCCTTAAAGTCGCCCCTCCCTCACTGTTTGAAAATTTCACCCCCGACTGCAAGCCCATCGCCACCAAGAGCAGACGGTACAGTGCTGGAGACAGAGCTTTTATCAGGTCCGAAGTACAACGGCTCCTAGGGGAGGGGATCATCGAGGCCAGCACCAGCCCCTGGAGAGCCCAAGTAGTAGTTGTTAAGACTGGGGAGAAACATCGCATGGTCATTGACTACAGTCAGACCATTAACCGATACACGCAGCTGGACGCGTTCCCCCTCCCCCGCATATCTGACATGGTTAATCAGATTGCGCAATATCGGGTGTTCTCCCCCATCGACTTAAAATCTGCATACCACCAGCTCCCTATCCGCCCGGAAGACCGCCAATATACTGCCTTTGAGGCGGATGGCCGCCTCTATCACTTCCTTAGGGTCCCCTTCGGCGTCCCAACAGGGTCTCGGTTTTCCAGTGTGAGATGGACTGAATGGTAGACCAGAACGGGCGGCGGGCCACCTTCCCGTATCTGGATAACGTCACCATCTGCGGCCATGATCAGCAGGACCACGACGCCAACCTCCACAAATTCCTCCACACCGCCACACTCCTAAATCTGACCTATAATAAGGAGAAGTGCGTATTCCGCACACACCACCTCGCCATCCTTGGTTGTGTTATGGAAAACGGGGTCATCGGTCCCGATCTCGACCGCATGCATCCCCTCCTGCAACTTCCCCTGCCCACCAGCCTCAAAGCACTGAGGAGATGCCTGGGCTTCTTCTCGTATTACGCCCAGTGAGTCCCCAATTATGTGGATAAAGCCCGTCCGCTCATCAAATCCACCTCTTTTCCCCTGACGGCAGAGGCCGCCTGGCCTTCGACCGCATCAAAGCAGACATCGCAAAGGCCACGATGCATGCTGGAGACGAATCCATCCCGTTCCAGGTGGAGAGCGATGTGTCTGACTTCGCCCTAGCCGTCACCCTTAACCAGGCGGGCAGACCCGTGGCCTTCTTCTCACGAACCCTCCAAGGCCCTGAAATTCGACACTCCTCTGTCGAGAAGGAGACCCAAGCCATAGTAGAAGCTGTATGGCACTGGCGCCACTACTTAGCTGGTAAACGATTCACCCTACTCACGGACCAATGGTCAGTTGCATTCATGTTTAACAACACGCAGCGGGGCAAGATCAAAAATGATAAAATATTGAGGTGGAGAATCGAGCTTTCCACCTACAATTACGACATCTTATACCGGCCCGGGAAGCTCAATGAGCCCCCAGACGCCCTGTCCCGGGGAATATGTCATGATGTGGAGATGCCGGCGTTGGACTGGGGTAAACACAGTAAGAAGTTTAACAACACCAGGTTAAAGTCCAACAGGTTTATTTGGTAGCAAACGCCACACAAGCTTTCGAAGCTCTAAGCCCCTTCTTCAGGTGAGTGGGAATTCTGTTCACAAACAGAGCTTATAAAGACACAGACTCAATTTACATGAATAATGGTTGGAATGCGAATACTTACAACTAATCCAGTCTTTAAGAAACAAAACAATGGGAGTGGAGAGAGCATCAAGACAGGCTAAAAAGATGTGTATTGTCTCCAGACAAGACAGCCAGTGAAACTCTGCAGGTCCACGCAACTGTGGGAGTTACAAATAGTGTGACATGAACCCAATACTGCGTGGACCTGCAGAGTTTCACTGGCTGTCTTGTCTGGAGACAATACACATCTTTTTAGCCTGTCTTGATGCTCTCTCCACTCCCATTGTTTTGTTTCTTAAAGACTGGATTAATTGTAAGTATTCGCATTCCAACCATTATTCATGTAAATTGAGTCTGTGTCTTTATAAGCTCTGTTTGTGAACAGAATTCCCACTCACCTGAAGGGGCTTAGAGCTTCGAAAGCTTGTGTGGCTTTTGCTACCAAATAAACCTGTTGGACTTTAACCTGGTGTTGTTAAACTTCTTACCGGGGAATATGTGCCAGCGCACAAATAGACCAATTGCAGACTCTCCACAATGACCTCTGCCACCCGGGGTTCACCAGGTTTTTTCACTTCATTAAAGCCCGTAACCTGCCCTACTCCATTGAGGAAGTCAGGTCTATAACCAGACACTGCCAGGTCCTGCGTTGAGTGTAAGCCGCACTTCTATCGGCCAGACAGAGCACACCTCATAAAGGCCACCCGCCCTTTCGAATGCCTAAGCGTCGACTTCAAAGGCCCCCTCCCCTCTTCTGACAGCAACATATACTTCCTCAATGTCATTGACGAATATTCACGTTTCCCCTTCTCTATTCCCTGCCCGGATATGACCTCGGCCACTGTCATCAGGGCCCTGCACAGCCTCTTCACCCTGTTCGGTTTCCCCAGCTATATCCATAGCGACCGGGGATCCTCCTTTATGAGTGATGAGCTGCAACAGTACCTGCTCTCCAAAGGCATAGCCTCGAGTAGGATCACCAGCTACAACCCCAGGGGGAACGGACAGGTAGAAAGGGAGAATGCGACAGTCTGGAAGGCCATTTTACTAGCTCTAAGGTCTAAAGGTATTCCAGTCACCCGCAGGCAAGAGGTTCTCCCTGATGCACTACACTCGATTAGATCACTCCTTTGCACAGCTACCAATGCTACCCCTCACGAAAGGATGTTTGTTTTCCCAGGAAGTCCTCCTTGGGGACCTCACTACCTCCGGAGCCTTCAACATGTCATTGATGAAGACGAACATCTCGCCAAGGCCATCCCCACACCCCCACTTCTTGCCTTCAAACAACCACACAACCTCAAACAGACCATTGTCCGCAGCAAACTACCCAGCCTTCAGGAGAACAGTGACCATGACACCACACAACCCTGCCACAGCAACCTCTGCAAGACGTGCCGGATCATCAACACAGATGCCATCATCTCACGTGAGAACACCATCCACCAGGTACACGGTACATACTCTTGCAACTCGGCCAACGTTGTCTACCTGATACGCTGCAAGAAAGGATGTCCCGAGGCATGGTACATTGGGGAAACTATGCAGACGCTGCGACAACGGATGAATGAACACCGCTCGACAATCACCAGGCAAGACTGTTCTCTTCCTGTTGGGGAGCACTTCAGCGGTCACGGGCATTCGGCCTCTGATATTCGGGTAAGCGTTCTCCAAGGCGGCCTTCACGACACACGACGGCGCAGAGTCGCTGAGCAGAAACTGATAGCCAAGTTCCGCACACACGAGGACGGCCTCAACCGGGATATTGGGTTCATGTCCCACTATTTGTAACCCCCACAGAGTTTCACTGGCTGTCTTGTCTGGAGACAATACACATCTTTTTAGCCTGTCTTGATGCTCTCTCCACTCATGTTGTTTTGTTTCTTAAAGACTTGATTAGTTGGTAAATATTCGCATTCCAACCATTATTCATGTAAATTGAGTCTGTGTCTTTATATGCTCTGTTTGTGAACAGAATTCCCACTCACCTGAAGAAGGGGCTTGCAGCTCCGAAAGCTTGTGTGGCTTTTGCTACCAAATAAACCTGTTGGACTTTAACCTGGTGTTGTTAAACTTCTTACTGTGTTTACCCCAGTCCAAAGCCGGCATCTCCACATCATGACCTCACTACCGTCATGGCTGACATCCCCAGGCCCTGTCCTGCTCCGGAAGCACATGAGGACCCATAAGTCAGACCCCCTGGTCGAAAGGGTCCAGCTCCTCCACGCCAACCCCCAATACACCTATGTGGCGTACCCCGACGGGCGGGAGGCCACGGTCTCCATTCGAGACCTGGCACCCGCAGGTGCCCCAGGGACCACGATGACCCACAACCCCACACCCCCAATCCCCGTATACAGCACACCTGAGCCCCAGGGGCCGCCACCACGCACCCGACAATCGGAAGGGACCACAGACGATTCGAGCGACTACGGCCTGGCGCCCGAACCAACACAGCGGCCACCGGAACCGACACCACAACCGGCACTACGGTGGTCGCAGCGGCAGATCAAGCCCGAGAGAGACTGAATTTGTAAGTTTGTAATTCTGTAAATATCGTTCCACCCACCTCACCCCTGCCGAACTCTTTTTTAAAAACGGGGTGAATGTGTTAAGCTTATTGCCTGTGTGTTTGTGTGACATGCCTGAGCATGCCCCTGCTGGAGACTCCTCCCCCCCTGGTCCAGGTATAAAGGTGACTGCTCCCAACCCCCCTGCCTCAGTCGCTGGACCAGTTCATCAGCGTGGGTGTGCTCCAAGTCTTTTGCGAATAAAAGCCTATTTGTTCTTGCATACAAACTAGTCTTTTCTTGATTGATAGTGCATCAGGGGCAAAGCAAGGCGGGCAGCCCCTTAAAGAGGGAACCGCCCAAAAAAGAAACAAAGCATAAAGTAAACTTAAAACATTAAACCAAAAGATGATTAATGGGTCGATAATACACTCCAGAGCCTGTGTTGCCCAACAAGTGCAGAGGACCTCAATGGTTCCCATGGACACCGCATGATCCCTCTCCAGATCAGGACCATGGAACTGAAATGCAAATATAACATTAATAAAAGATTTTTCAAATAACTGAAAAGGGAGTGCAGCCCAAAACAATTAAGATAGACATGGTCCAGGGACTCCACAAGACCGCAAAAAGGGCAGGTTTCATGGGAGTCCATGAACCAGTGCAACCAACAGTTGTATGGGACTGCTGCATGCACTACATCCACCCCAGGTTCCCAATGCTGAGGGGGAAGATCCCTCCATAGAGGGAGTTCCACTGGGGACCTCTGTCACCAGACAGCAACAAGGCATACCAAGACATGTCCAGGTGACAGGTGAGGGCACAGTAGTAGAAGTTGTGTAGCAGCAGCACATACAGGAAATCACTCAGTGCAGTGGCAAAGGGCACAGAGGGCATTTCCATGAGGCGGCTCAGGCGGGGAGTGGGTCTGGGTTTAGGGCCAATGTGAAATTATGTCCGAGCACGGGTACTCAGACAGGATTCCACCACACAGTTGCACTTCCACAAGACCATGTGCGATGTGTTGGGTCCGAGCATGACCAGTTCCAGGTCACTGATGGCATCGGTCATGAGCTGAACACTCACCGCTGCTCACTCAACCAACTCGTGGGGCATTATCCAGCCCGCTCCTCCACCAACCAGCATGGTCCCGAACCAGGTCATCCTGGTATCCACAGCGCATCACTCCACCAGCTACTGGGAATGGAGTTCATGGTGGAGTGAATTCCTGAGTAGCGGCTCCCAGACGACAACTGTTACTCCGGACGGGGGAGAGCTGCGGCATGAGTTGACCATGTCCCAGACTTTAAGGAGGCCCTGGTAAAAGATGGGCAATACCTGCAAGGAGTTCTGAAGAGCCCTCAGGTCTATGAACTGCACATCATAATTCAGACCATGCACCGAGCAGAAGGAATACATTGCCAGGGCACACCATTGAGGAGGGGGCTCACTGCAGCATCTGGAGGCAGAAGGTCACCACCTGGATGTGAAGGCACACCACTGCCTGACTGCCCTCCCTATGCAGGAGATTCAGAACCTCAGCAGTGACCCAGTGCAGTCTTTTGATCCAAGAGAACTCTACAAGCATTCTCTGGATTTTTGTGACAAAATCAGGAGGTGGGATCACTAGGACAATAGTTCAGCGGACCCTCCCCGGATCTGTCTTATAAAGGGCTCAGGTGATGAGTTCCACCTGGACAGGCCATTGCCCGTTACCAAGGGAACTCGTATTTAACGAGCCCCACAGGGGGATCAATTAGAGATTCCCTATTGGACTCATGGGGTTATCACAGTTAATTCCAAGATTACAGTAACAAAATCTCAGCAACTCCAAAGCTGAGCACGTAATCCAAGACTAGGCTAACATTTTAGTGCAGTGCTGAAAGAGTGCTGTACTGTCAGTCTTTCAAATGATAAGTCTGAAGTGTTAAATTTGCCCTTTCAGATGGAAGTGGAACATTCTTTAGCACTATTTTGGAAGATCAGGAGAATTCTTCCAGTATCCTTCAACTAAAATAATTGAAACAGATTATCTTGGTATTTATTTCATTTCTGTTTGTGGGATCTTGTTATCTACATAATAGTGACTAAGTTTCAAAAGTATTTTGTTAATTGTGAGGGGCTTTGTTGAATCTTGATGAAGTGAATGGTGCTATATAAAGGCAAGTTCTTCATTTACTTATCTGAAACGTGGCAGTTGTGATACTTTCTTACAGGTACAAAACAGTGTTTGGAAAAGAGAGGGAAATTCTAGTCTTTGGTCTACAGCTTTAAAATGGGAAATATTTTTCAATCTGCAGGCTCCTTCTCCAACAACAATTAAACTCTGATTGCTGTGAGTCTTTGGGCCAGATTTTCCCCTTTGAAGCAGGAATTCTGGAACAAGCCATTTCTCAACATTGCAATCCCACCCCCTGTTGGACAATGCCCACCCATGCTATCTTCATGGTGGGCTTGCAGGGTTAGGCTGAAGTAGGGGCTGTTGGTTCCTAAAGCAGGTCTAAGGCTGAAATAGATGCATGCAGATGCAGAGGTGGCCAGGCTAGAAGGTCTATCTTTGTTTCTCTGATGTCAGCCCAGTTTGAAAAATGAGTGTGAGGCCTTTTAATCCTCACCTTCCTCAACTCCCACCCTTCATATCCCTTATGTTCTCCGTACTCCCCATTTCTGTATAACGCCATTCACCCTCCTACCTTCCCATGCCCTCCCCCCGCCAAGTTCTCATATTCCCCCTCATTCTGCATGACTTCTCACCTAGTATTCATTAGGTACAGAACCCGAGCCCTCTAATAACATTGGGAAGTATTTGAAATGTTCATGAAACTGTCAAAATAAGCAGGCATGCAAAAGGCACTTGAAAATACCATAATCCTATTAGAAACTCATAAAACTGCTAAGATAAACACACATTCATTCAAAAGCTACGTGAAGAAAACATCATGCTAATGTTTCGAGCCTGGATGACTCTTCGTCAGATCTGAAGACAATTGGAAATAGGATGATGAAGAGTCATCCAGATTCAGAATGTTGTCTCTCTTCTCTCTCCACAGATGCTGTCAGACTTGCTGAGATTTTCCAGTATTTTCTGTTTTTGTTTCAGATTCCAGCATCCACAGTTATTGGCTTTTATATTATTGAAGGAAACATAATCTTATTAGAATTTCAGAATACTGTCAAGTCCTATGTCAACAAACCAGTCAAATTCATTAGAGGGTTTGGCACTCAGTCAAACATTCATAATTAGATTATCTAGATTATAGTGCACAAAAGTGTCAACAAAGTCTTCAGAGCTGACTACATTAAAACCTTTGAAGTCAAAGAGCTCAGCTATCTGTTCAAACTTTGATGTAGTGAAACAGATGTCTGAGCTGTCAAAGAGGTCAGCTATGTGTTCAGGCTTTGAAGCAATGAAACAGATGTCTGAGCTGTCAATCAAAGAGCTCAACTACTTAGAGGTTCATAGAGGTTTACAGCATGGAAACAGGCCCTTCGGCCCAATTTGTCCATGCCGCCCTTTTTTTTAAACCCCTAAGCTAATCCCAATTGCTTGCATTTGGCCCATATCCCTTTATACCCATCGTACCCATGTAACTAAATACTTTTTAAAAGACTACATTGTACCCGCCTCTACTACTACCTCAGGTAGCTTGTTCCAGACACTCACCACCCTCTGTGTGAAAAAATTGCCCCTCTGGACACTTTTGTACCTCTCCCCTCTCACCTTACACCTATGCCCTCTAGTTTTAGACTCCCCTACTTTTGGAAAAAGATATTGACTATCTAGCTGATCTGTGCCCCTCATTATTTTATCGACCTCTATAAGATCACCCCTCAGCCTCCTACGCTCCAGAGAAAAAAGTCCCAGTCTATCCAGCCTCTCCTTATAACCCAAACCATCAATTCCCGGTAGCATCCTAATAAGAATGTGAAAAGTCTTACCCCATAAAGTGAATAAAGACGAATTACTTGCTCAAACTTTGTAGCAATGAAACATGTCGAGATGTCAATCAGTGAAAAGGTTAAAACACAAAGGACAATTTGCACTGTCAAATCTGAATTTCAATATTATTCAATACAGTAGAGTATTTTATCATTTTATCTACTGGACAATGTATTCAATGTAATCTTCTACTTTCCACAATACCGGTCAATTTAATGGTCACTTACCTTTTTATGAAAAACACTATCATCATTCACTGCAAAATAATATATAACATTATTGCAGCATTTCATTATGATACGTGAGGTAGGCAACACCTTTCAAACTTACCTGTAAAAAGATTCCTGGTTAGGGAATAGGTCTTTCCCCATGCTTCACAATACCTCTGTGCTGGTATAAACCCTGTTGCCTTCACAAGTCAACCCAACACCATCAAAATTGCTGGAGGCCCTGAAATGCTCACCCCGGCAGTGGAGCCAGCAATGCCGGGACTGTAAGAGGCAGGCTTGCGATCCATGCTCTCATCCCAAACCATGAGAGATTACTGGTGATGGAGCTGGGCATTCCGGAATTGGAACCCACCCACCATTATTAAAACTTACCCAGTGTGGGCTGGGTAAATCAGCACATTGTCTGAATTACTTCATCAAGTCCCTTAAAGCAAGCAAGTTTAGTCAAAGAGGGCATAATCTTAAAATTATATCTGGGCTAATTGGAGTGAAATCAGAAAATACCTTTTAATATAAAGGATATGGAAATCTGGAACTCACTCCCCTAAAAGTCTATGGATGCTGGGACAATTTAAGACAGATAAATCGATTCCTGTTCATTAGGGATATCAATGGTCGTGGGGTAAAAACGCAGAAATAAAGTTCAGCTACAGACCAACCACAGACTCAGGAATCTGAATCACCTCCTTCTGTTCCTATGTTCCAGAACTCGCCTTCACTGTAGAACACTGCCTGACACTTCCAATGGTATAAAACTCCTGTCCCAATCAAAATCTAGATCAATTGATTTATCAGGAACAATGTCATGGGATATCTGCTAGCTTAAATAGAAAATATTCAACAATAGTAATAGAAATAAAAAATATGGGCAATTACAATTCATCACGCTTACTGACAACATTTTAGAACTGTGAAGTTTCAGCAGGTAAACTGCCACATGGTAAGATTCTGTGATATTACAAATCTCAAAAGTTCACAGATTTCATCTCTGGTATAGGAACAGGAATAAGCTATTTAGCCCTTGAATCTGTTCCGCCAGTGAATGAGGTCATGGTTGATCTGGGACCTAACTCCATACACCCATCTTTTCTACATATCTGAAAAGAAGTTAAGGGGGAGGGCAATCTTTTAAGTGCTGAATGAGTGTGAAACGGGAGAGTTCCAGACCATCTTTTCAGCCAGGGAAAAGTTAAAATCTTATGTTACTTGGAGAAAAAAATGAGGCAAAGTGTAATTCACACCAGTAGGAGGAGTGGACGAAGTCCATCCCCACCAGGAAGCTGGCTGCTGACAGCTAGAGGGCACCATTGCACATATGTCTGATCTCCCAGTGCACTGTGTACAAGTGTACACAGTTAGTGCACTAGCACAGATATCTAACTCCACCCCCCCCGCCCCCCCCACTGCCTGATCACCCCCCCACCCCCCCAACTGATAGCGGCCCCCATCCTCCCAACCATCGGTCGATCACCGCCCCTGTTCATCCATCCACCCCATTGATCACTGCCCTATTCTTCCAACCCTCTGTCGATCGCTGCCCCCTCCCCCGGCGATCCCCCATTGCAGAGTGCACCTCCCCACGCGCTGCCTCCCCTTAGGCCCCGCCCCTCCCCTTAGGCATGAACCCGGTATTTCATCTCTCTTGCGATCTTACCGGCTCGCCACACTGATCGACCGGTATAATGAGCTGATAAGATCACCCCCTAAGAGTAATGTATCCAAGTTTGCTGATGATACAAAGCTAGGTGTGAACGTAAACAATGAGGGCACAAAGAGGCAGCAAAGAGATATGGATAAGTTAAATGAGCGGGCAACAAGGTGGCAGATGGTGTATAATGTAGGGGAAGTGTGAGGTTATTCATTTTGGTCATAAGAATAGTAAAGCAGAACTTTTCTAAAAAGGAATGAAACTTGCTAATGTTACAACCTTACCCTGGCCTTTCCACTATCTTACCCTTCTCTTTTGTAACATACCATGTCCCTGGATTAAAATTTATTCCCAATGGCTTTATGCAGTGCCTTAAGGCTTGCTGAATTTTCTCTGAAACCTCAGCTTTGATAATTGCCCTTATTCCTACATCCAGCATTCAAGTACTGAAAAAGAATTGAACTAATTGTAGTCTTTTGCAAGGCTGGGGGGCTAGGGGTTGGTCCCACATCACCAGAGGTAGTTTTGGATTTCTTCCATAAGTTAATTGATAGGGACTGTAGCCCCCAACAACCTGAAGTGAATTCTTTGCTTGGACTGCCCATGTCAGTTTAACAATGTTGCTCAGATAATATTTTGTGAAGCATCTCATCGATTACTGTGTTACTGCTTTCACAAACCCCATTACTAAAGGGACTTTTCACTGCTGTGTTCGTTGCTATGATGTTCATATTTCCACACATACTTTTAAGTTCATCATCGGCAAACTCCACCCCATATTACCCTTTTGTCCTTACTATATAATATTATTGACAGACTGAATCAAGTCCCATCTCTATGAAGTGTGAGAGAAAAATGTTTTTTGCCCTTATCTCATTGCTACAATTTCATTAAGGTCTCTTGCTAATGGGAGACTTACAATGGGCCGTGATGGTGTCCTCCTATACTTGTTCACAAATATCAAATTTCTCACTGATTTCTTCTACAAGTTTAGTATATTCATCATCCATTATCCCTGCATCCTTAAGTATGATTTTTAACCCATGACAAGATGAATTGGCAAACTGCCAATATATTTTTAAAACAATTTGTTTATTCCTTTAAACTCTTACCCCCTGATGTCATCAACACTTCTTTGACACTGTAATTGGAAATGTTGGGTCTTAAGGGGATACAAAATGAGCTGATTTTGTGAACAATAAGCCTACAGGCTTCCTTACCATGAATGGACTTACCTTATATTAAGTTGATCTTTCTCTACACCCTAGCTATGACTGTAACACTATATTCTGCATTCCCTCCTTTCCTTCTACCCAATGTAGTCCATGAATGGTATGCTTTGTATAGCACACAAGAAACAATATTTTTCATTTTATACCAATACATGTAACAAATGTTTGCCTAATCAAAACAAGGTTATTTTCCTGGAAACTACATCTGTGCTGATAAATGTTTTACCCTGACTCTTTTACGTGGAATCATCACATGATTTTGATGTGTTGTCACCCCCAAACCTGAAGTAAGTAGGACTTTAATATTCCTTAACGTTATTTCAGTCTTAACTGTTTAGAGGATTCAGGTTACATTTTAACCAATCCACCCCACATACTGTGGACATGCAATCACTGTTTAAAACCGCACAATTGAATGAGTCTGCAACTAGAACACCTATTACCAGACTAAAGCATCTGGTAACTGGTATAATTCCTTCTGACTGACGAATATCACCATCTGCCCTTCTGAACATTCTGGACCCGATTTTACCATTTTGATTCTAAGTGCTGTGCGGACTTGAAACTGGGTGTATTTCAGATCCGACCTGTTCTGAGGCGCCCCCATACACACTCTGCCTGCAAAAATATCAGCAAGTCTGAATCATGCTGCACAAGCCTGTGGGCAGGACTTAACGTGCCCGAAATCCTGCACTCTGATCACTGCCTCCAATTGCGCACGCACAGAAAAAAAGATAGAATGCGGCCTCCCTGCCACTCCGCTCCCGGGCCGGATAATGCCTCTCACTGGTCCCCACAGACATTGCTGACCCCCTTATCCCCCACCCCCACCACCTAGACAGATCGTGGGCCCTCCCCTCCCCCCATTGATCTCAGGCAGAATGGCAGCGGACCTCCCTTTCCCTCCACTGATATCAGGCAGAGTCGCAGCAGACCCCTCCCCCCCCCCCCCCCGATCTCAAGTAAAATTGCACCGAACCCCCCCCTTTCCCTCCACTGATCTCAGGCAGAGTGGCAGCGGACCCCCCACCCCCTACCGATCCCAAGCAGAGAGCCATTGGATGCTCGGCACTTACCTCCTCACTAACTGGAGTGCCCGAATTGGACTTCTATGGAGCATGTCTGTTTCGCGTCGATTTTGGATGGGCGAACGTGGTGGTAAAGGGGAAATGCCGGTAAAGTTGTGTGTGCAGCTCATTAAGTCGATTTAAATGCATGCAATGTGGGTGCAGACCTGATCGCAGCCATTTTCGGGCCTTGGTAAAAGGGGAACTGGCACAGAGGTGGGCACAGATCACACTACTCGCCTCATGCCCGACTTTACCAAGTTTTCGGGCCCGAAAATGGGTGCAACGCGATGGTAAAATTGGGCCCTGTGTCATTTGTCAATTCAAAATCCCTATCACTCTTCTTACAACAATTCATCATGTAATTATATTTCAAGTCGCCCTGTTGATCATTCTTTGGTTATTGCTGGAGTTCAATCTCCTGCAGTTACCCAATTCCTGTCATCTGCTAGAGCTTCCAAAAGTATTTCTGTCTTCATTCCTTTTGTTTGTGGTTCTTCTTTCACATTGACACTTTTGCCCCATATCTAAATGGTCTTGAAATGCAGCTAGCATTGAATCCTCCATCTTTTGTGTTACTGTTGAAGGTCCCACTTGTGCTACAAAAGTGGCTGGAAATGAATGTTTCCCCCAAATCTTTTTTTAAAGCTTCTGACGTCCTTTCCAAAAGCATATCTCTTCCTGAGAATTTAACTCCAATCAAGACCTGGAGCTAATCCTGATTCTGGTGGGAAGCAAAAGTGTCAAAGCCACACCTTGCTTTTTCTTTGGAAAGGACATAACCCATGTCCCTATCCCCTTTTCATTTTCCATTGAACATAAGGTTCAATGAACAATGGTGGAAAATCATGTCCAGATACTTTATACTTGGTTTCAGTTATTCTTCTCCGAAGTAACTCCAGTTAACCTTTGGTTTGAAAAGACGACCGGGTTCAAATCCCACCATGGCAGACCATGAAACCATTGTCAATTGTTGGAAAAACTCATCTGGTTCACTAATGTCCTTTAGGGAAGGAAATCTGCCGTCCTTACCTGGTCTGGCCTACATATGACTCCAGAGCCACAGTAATGTGGTTGACTCTCAACTGCCCTCTGAAATGGTCTAGCAAGCCACTCAGTTCAAGGGCAACTAGAGATGGGTAATAAATGTTGGGCAGCCAGTGATGCCCATGTCCCATGAATGAATAAAACAAATTCCTTCATCTATGTATCTTAACAATATAATTAACATATTATTAGCACAGGTTAATGTTCTGGGAACACAAGTTCAAATCATACCATGGTAGCTGGTGGAATTTAAATTCAATTAATAATCTGAAATTGAAAAGCTAGTATCATAATGATGACCATGAAACAATTATCGACTATCTGAAAAACCCATCTGGTTCACCAAGTCCTTTAGGGGAGGAATTATTCCGTCCTTACCAGGTCTGGTCCACATGTGACTCCAGACCCACAGCAATGTCATAATGCCCTCTGACATGGTGTGGCAAGTCACTGAGGTCAAGGGCAATTAATGCCCACATTCCATGAAAGAACAAAATATAAATTAGACTTATCTTCTCTAGAGCTCAGATGAATGAGAGGTGATTTCATTGAAACATAGAAGATTCTGAAGGGACATGATAAGGTAGATAGTGAGAGATTGTTTCTTCTGGCTAGGGAGTTTAGAACATAGGTGCATAGTCTTAAGATATGGGATGAGAAGAAATTACTCCACTCAAAGGGTTGTGAATTTTTGGAATTCTCTATCTCAAAAGGTTGTGGATGTCCCTATTGTTGAAAATATTTAAGGCTAAAATAGACAGATTTTGGGTCTTTCAGAGAATCAAGGAATATGGGGAGCAGGCAAGAAAGTGAAATTGAAGTCCAAGGTTAACCATGATGGCAGGGCCGACTTGATGGTCTGGGCTACTCTTGCTCCTATCTCTTGTGTTTTGGTGTTTGCATTTCATTTGTTCCCCTCAATTTCTTGGAGAGTAGTGGGATCCAGAGTGCAGGATTTGCTTCCTTTTCTTTCCTTCTGTGCTGTTGCTCTGCCTGATCATTAAGTGTGAAGCAGCTTGATATACAAGCTATCTCCATTCAGAATGATTGGTAGCAAACTCCTCCCATCATTAACGTCAATGCTGCTGTGCTTCAGGAAGATTTTCAGGGTGGTCTTTGAAATTTTTTGTTTGTCCTTTCCCGGAATGTTGAATCGGGAAAACGCAACATGGTGGAGGAGATGGTTTTTGACAATTTGGACACAGTGTCCAGTCCATTGAAGTTGATTTTGTAAGAGTTTTGGCCGAATGCCTATGAAGCTGGCTTCAAAAAGGACACTAGGATTTGCTTGATGGTCTTGCCATTGAATCTGAAGAATGCAGTGAAGACTTTGGTAATGGAATTTCTCTAACTTGGTACACAGTCCAAGTCTCACTGCAGTATAGGAGTGTGGTGATGACAGCTGACTATGAGGATAGTTGAAGCATGACTTCTACCCTTGTATTTTAATCCTTTCGATATGAAGGCCAGCATTCCATTACTCTTTTTGATTATATTCCGTACCTTTTTGTGATATTTTAAGGATCGGTCTACTGGGACCCAAGTCCCTTTGGAAGTCTACTGTTTCTAGCTGTTTAGCACTTAGGAAAAACCCTGTTCTATCCTTTTTACATCCAAAGTAGATGAGTTCACATTTACCAAGTTGAAATCCATTCACTTATCTCTCCATGCTGTTGTGCTGTTCTTCTATGTACCATTGATAATTATGGAGAGATGACTTTTAATCCCATCAATATGTCATTAATAAATGTGGTGAGTGGTTAAGGTCCCATCACAGATTCTTATGGTACACCACAAGTCACATCCTGTCAATTAGAATACTTGTCCAGTATCCCGACTCTGTGTGCTTTCATTGCTATTTGCTACATGTTAATGCACTGTTAGGCTTTAAACTAAATCTGGCTCCTTCCTCATTATTAACTCCAATATGACATACCCCCTTGTTGGCTCTATGATTTATTGCTGCAGAAAACTATCCCAGACACACTCGACAAATTCACTATCTTTCTGACATGTGAAAGTTAAAATCCACCATTAAAACCATTCTGCCTATGCTTTGTGATTGTATAATCTCTGCATACATACATTCTAAGAAGTCTCACAACACCAGGTTAAAGTCCAACAGGTTTATTTGGTAGCAAATACCATAAGCTTTCGGAGCACTGCTCCTTCATCAGATGGAGTGGAAATGTCACAAACACACTCACACTGTTTGTATATGAGTATTGGAACCTTACAAAATAATAGCTGGAGATTTTAGAGATATTTTTCCCACAACTAGTTTCTCTCTCTTTTTTTCCACTGGGTTTACTGTGTTTGCTTTTCCAAATTGTGATCATGTTATGAACCCCTTTGGGGACCAAGAGGCAAGTGGAAGTTGGGCAACGAACTATCTGATGGAACGAGCAGACAGCCATGTCATCCCCAGAGAGAGAACGGGATTGAAGCATTAATGGATGTGCGTGTGTACTTCTTTGCCAAGTTGAAGAGAGGCTGGACTGTGCAGGGACAAGACCGAAGGTTAAGGCCATCAATCTTGTGACCCGTCTGAGTCTTGGCAAATCTGCACACATGCATATCATATATCATCCATCTCTGCTAAACTCCAGTCTATCCTTAAACATTGTTTATTCTCATCTCACATTCACATTATTTCCTTTTTATAAAAGGTTATTTTGTTTCTTATTAGTAGATCTATGCCTTCTCTCAGCAGCCCATTGAGGGATATTCTGAATGCTTTCTTCCCTTCCTGTGTGGGGATGCCAGTTTTCTACTTCACATCTTCCTGTTGTGATGAATCAGAGATTAGGGATTTAATGGGCAAGGGGTCATGGGCAAGATTCCATTGCTCTGTGCCATCACTTTGCTCCCACTTTGACATATTAGGTCACTTTTATTTTATTTTTGATCTTGTAAAATGTTGATTAATTTTGCACTGCTCGGATTCAGTTCCCAAATAGGGTGGACCCTGGACTGCCTAAGGAATTAGGGTGGCACAGTGGCACAGAGGTTAGCACTGCTGCCTCACAGCGCCAGGGACCCAGGTTCAATTCCGGCCTCAGGTCACTGTCTGTGTGGAGTTTGCACATTCTCCCTGTGTCTGCGTGGGTTTCCTCCGGGTGCTCCAGTTTCCTCTCACAGTCCAAAGATGTGTGGGTTAGGTGGATTGGCCATGCTAACTTGGCCTTTAGTGTCCCAAGGTATGTAGGTTAGGGGGATTGGTGAGGTAAATACATGAGGTCATGGGGATAGGGCGGGGGTGGGCCTAGGTGGGATGCTTTGTCGGAGAGTCGGTACGGACTCAATAGGCCGAATGGCCTCCTTCTGCACTGTAGGGCTTCAATGATTCTATGTAACCAGTTATTTGCTTGCCTCTTCAACCAGCCATTGGATAGTGTGTGTCAGCAGCCCAGGTTGACTGGCACTGGGTTTCCTAGGAGGATGTGCCCAGCTTTGCTTGCCCAGGAGGATGTGACCAGTTCCCGTTGCCCAGGAGGATGTGCCCAGCTTTGCTTGCCACTCTCTCCCCATTGTAGAGAGACAGTTGAGGTTAGGAACCGATCACTGGTGGAATCACAGGGGTGAACATGGGCTGCAATGCTATCAATTCTTTGGTGAATTTATGTTCTCAATAATTCTGGAACTGTGCCAACAACAGCAATAAACACACCCTGTGAATAAAAGACCCTGTGATGTTAGTTGAGGGATAGAGTTTGGCTTGTACATCAGGGAGAACTCTCTGCTCCTCTTTGAATAATGCCGTGGTGTATTTTACATCTGTCTGAGAGGGGAGGTATGGCTTTGTTTAACGTCTCATCCAAACATCAGCACCAAACTGACCTACTGGCATAGATTTTCTAGTCCAGTCTCTGGAGGGGGCGGCATGGTTGCACAGTGGTTAGCACTGCTGCCTCAGTGCCAGGGGCCTGGATTTGAATCCCAGCTTGGGTCACTGTCTGTGTGGAGTTTGCACGTTCTCCCCGTGTCTGCGTGGGTTTTCTCCGGGTGCTCTGGTTTCCTCCCACGGTCCAAAGATGTGTGGGTTAGGTAGATTGGCCATGGTAAATTGCCCCTTAGCATCAGGGGGACTAGCTCAGGTAAATGCACGGGGTTATGGGGATAGGGCCTGGGTGGAATTGTGGTCGGTGCAGACTGATGAGCTGAATGGCCTCCTTCTGCACTGTAGGATTCTATGATTTATTAAACAAGAAACATTGACCAAATTATGCTCGACACTAAGTAGGTTGGAAAGGTTTCAACAAAGATAGCAAGAAAGATTATTCAAACTCACACTATCCCAACAAAACTCTTACAAACCTGACACTCCAGTGAACAAGTAGAACCATTTCCACACCAAGGGAAGAGCTGGTTCAGTTACAAAGAGGTTTATTTTCCAATAGACTTCTGAACATTCACCAGAGGTCCTTCCATAAGTGGTATCTCCCTTGAGATCCAGCAAATTCACTCTGAATTCATTATTTTAACTTTAGACCAATATATATGAGTTCCTTAAACTCATTTCTTCAGCAGTCTGGCATCATTTTCAGCTCGAGTCTTAGACCTTTCCGTTTTCAGTCTATGGTATATCCACACCAACTGAAACTAAAACTGCTTTTCTAGTCTTGCCCTGTCTCTGTGTGGGTCTTTTCTCTGACCCTCTGTTGCTAGGCAACAGCACAGTTTTTTTTTCTACTTGTTGTATTTATTCCAATTGCCTTAAACTACTAACCCCTTGGTAACCCATCTATTAACCTAGTCAATAAACCTCATTAAAAATGCATGTATACAACAGAACCCCATGCTTGCCAGCTCCAACCCACAGAACTGTAAACCGAAACCAAAACTTACCTTTCTTAAAATAAAAATAAATTAATTAAACTTTAATTAATTAAAGCTATATCTTGTTCCTAAAACTCACCAATACATGTATACCTTTTGTAAACTATATCTAGTTTCTAATAATACCAAGAGAAGAGCTAAGCTTACCCTTTCTCTTAAAAACAGAGAATCATTGGTAGACCATTGAGCCCTTTGAACTCGTTCTGCCATCCCATTAGAATATGACTGCTTTGTAACACAAATCCACTCACCAGTAAATAGTTGTTTAAAATGAAACTTAAGGAAATTAATAGATCAATGAGTTAAAACCTGCACTTCCTCTGCATAGCTAAACAAAGTGTAACATTTACACACCATGGGTAGGATTTTCAAGCCACACTCTCCCCAAGGCTGGAAAATCCCACCCAAGGTCAACAGGCCTTTGCATGGTCCATGTCCCGCCCGCTACAATTCCCGTGTGGGCGGAATGGGAAAATTCTGCCCCGTATCCTTCATTCACATCCCAAAGAGACTCACGTACAAAGAGACAATTATTTTCTAATTCAGTCGCTGTTAAGCAGGTGAATATAATAATTCTAATGTTTAAAGATTGATAGTGTTGGGAGTAAAAAGGCAAGTGTTGATAATCTGGAATAAAAGCAGAAAATTATGGAATTACAAACCACCTCAGTCTACAGATTAACATTGGGTAAGACCCTTGATCAGAACTGATTGGGATGGGGAGAGGTAAGCATTCACTAATGTGCTCATCCAGATGAAACACTCCAAACAAGACAGCTCAATGGATGTGAATCTATCGCTCAAACAAACTTAGAGTATGTCCATGGCAGTATGTTGGTTAATTGCCAGTAGCTCTTTTTACTTCTGTCTGCATCCCCTACCATCACTGTATGGACTCTGTCTCCACCTACGCCCCTTCACTTATATAAGTACCACATATACCACTTTCACCAGTGGATGGTGGGGCATGTGGGTGGGTTGGGTTGTGGTAGGGGGTTGGTGAATAACAGAACGAAGCTTGACCTAAAATAACAGCTTCAGAATGCTTGAGGATTGAATGTACAAAATGTCTACTCTAACTCCGTGGGTAGCACTCTCACTTCTGAGACAGAGGAAGGACTTGCATTTATATAGTGCCTCCCACAACCACCTGATGTTTCAAAGCACTTTATTGCCAATTAACCACATTTGATATGTAGTCAGGTTGTTATGTAGGAAATGCAGCAACTAATTTGTGCACAGCAAGCTCCCAAAATAACACCGAGATAATGACCACATTGTTTGTTTCTTTTATGGGATGTAGATGTTGCTTACCAGGCCAATGTTTATTGTAACTCAGTCAGGAGCTGAGTTACTCAGCCCAAGATTCCTAGCCTCTGACCTGCTCTTGTAGCCACAGTATTTATATGGCTAGTCCAGTTCAGTTTCTGGTCAATAGTAACCCCCAGGATGTTGATAGTGGGAATTCAGTGATGGTAATGCCATTGAATGTCAAGGGGCAATGGTTGGATTCTCTTTTGTTGGTGATGGTAATTGTCTGGTGGTTGTGTGGCACGAATATTGTTTGCCATTTATCAGCCCAAGTCTGGATATTGTCCAGATCTTGCTGCATTTGGACATGGTGCTGAACATTGTGCAATCACCAGTGAATATCCCTACTTCTGATCTTATGATGGAAGGAATGTCATTGATAAGCAGCTGAGAATAGTTGGGCTCAGGACACACCTCTGAGGAACCCCTGCAGTGATGTCCTGGAGCTGAGATGATTGACCTCCAACAACCTTTGTTCCAGGTATGACTCCAACTAGTGGAGAGTTTTCCCCCTGATTCCCATTGACTCCAGTTTTGTTCGGGCTCCTTGATACAACACTTGATCAAATGCTGCCTTGATGTCAAGGGCAGCCACTTGCACCTCACCTCTGGGATTCAGCTCTTCTGTCCATGCTTGAACCAAGACTGCCTGGAGCTGAGTAAACCTGGCAAAATCCAAACTGGGCGTCACTGAGCAGGTTATTGCCAGCAGAATATTGTCAAAGCCACTGCAGTATCCAGTGCCTTCAATCATTTCTTAATATCACATGGAGTGAATCGAATTGGCTGGAGACTGGCATCTGTGATGATGAGAAACTCCGGGGGAGGCCAAGATGGATCATCCAGTCGGCACTTCAGGTTGAAGGTTGTTGTAAATGCTTCAGCCTTATCTTTTATACTGATGTTCTGGGCTTTTCCATCATTGAGGATGGGGATGTTTGTGGAGCCTCCTCCTCCAGTGAATTGTTTAATTGTCCACCACCATTCACAGCTGGATGTGGCAGGATTGCAGAGCTTGGATCTGATCCATTGGCTGTGGAGTCACTTAGCTCTGTGTATTACTTGCTGTTTATGCAGTTTGGTACACAAGTAATCCTGTGTTGTAGCTTCACCAGGTTCACACCTCATTTTCAGGTATGTCTGGTGCTGCTCCTGACATGCCCTCCTGCACTCTCCATTGAATGAAGGTTGATCTCTGACTTGGTGGTAATGGTTGAGTGGGGGATACGATGTTGATTGAAGGATAAATACTGAACAGAACACCAGACCAGAACTGCCCTGCTCTAGCATGACAGGATCATTTACATCCTTCTGAGAGTGCAGATGGGACCTCAATTTAACTTCTCATCATAAAGACAACTCTCCCAACAGTGCAACACCTCCCCCCCCCCCCCCCCCACCCCCCCAGTACTACATAGAAGTGTCAGCCTTGACTTTTGTTCTTAACGCCTGCGGAAAGCTTTCCTTGAATGTTACCAACTAAGTCACAGCTGACACATGTTTCTTTTATGAGATGTAGATGTAGGTGGGTTCAATTTCCACTGGAGAAAATCAAGCACAAAAATCCAGGCTGATGTCAGTTCAGTACTGAGGCAGTGCTGCACTGCTGGAGGTACCAGCTTTCAAAGAAGACCTTAAACTGAAGTCTTGTTGGCCCTCTCACCAAGGTAAAAGATGTTGAAGAAGAGTGGGGAATTATACGCAGTGCCCTGGACAACATACCTCCCTTAACCAAGATCTAAAGCAGATTTGGCTTTTATTTTGCTTTTATCTAAAACAGATTATCTGTTCATTATCACACGGCTGCTTGTGGTTGCTTGTTTTTGTGTGTGCATGTGTATGTGTGTGTCTGTGTATGTGCTTGTTAATGTCTGCCTGTGTATGTGCCTGTGTCTGTGTATGTGTGCCTGTATCTGTGTGTGTGCCTGTGTGTGTGTGCCTGTGTGTGCATGTGTGTGTTTGTATGTATGTATGTGTGCGCCTGTATGTATTTGTGTGTGTATGCCCGTGTGTATTTGTGTGTGTGCCTGTGTTTATATGTATGTGTGTATATGTATGTGTGTATGCCTGTCTATGTATGTATGTGTGTGTATGCATGTGTGTGCCTGTGTGTATGTATGTGTGTGTATGCATGTGTGTAATTGTGTGTGTGTCAGCTGCTGTGTGCTACATTACAATAGTGACTAGACTTCAAAAATACGTCATTGGCTGTGAATAAATTCGGAGGCTGTGAAATGTTACTTTGTTAGTGCAATTTTTTTCCTGAAAAAGCATTTCCCAGAATTAACTCTAGCTCATTTAGGAAATGTATTAAAGGTTGCTTTCTGGAGGGTTTGTCTCCTATGGCAGTTTCTTTTCTCGGATAATACCCGAAAATAGTCATTTTGATTGATTTGGGGAGACTTAAGGGAGAAACGGGCTGGAGTGTGCTCCGTACCCGCTGTTGCCGCTTTAAGTTTGCCACTCACTCTGCTGTAGCCTCCTTAAGGGGAGGAGATGACTCTCTCCCACCCTCTGGAGGATCAGAAGCCGGAATGATCACACTGCTCTGGAGGAGAGAGGGGGGTTTGCCCGCTCGAGTCTCAGTCATGGATTTCCCAAGCCCAGCGCCGGGTTATCCCCATTGGTTTGACATCACGTAAAGAGGATGAATGAAGTGAGACAGTTTGGAAGGGAGGGGAATCCGCGGCTGCCCTCTCTGCTATAAATGCAAAACCCAGAGAGCTCCGGAGCGGAACACTGACCGGCTGGGGAAGGAGAACCACAGGATAGAGTCTGGGAGCCAGGCAACTCCTGCAAGAAACCTCAGGGACAACTGAGAACCTTCCACCAAGAAAACCCTACAAAACTTCACAAAAACCAAAAGGTGGCAACACTGCAAAAAGGAGCAAACTTGAGTTTGTGCCCAGCCTGACCCAGATGTTGGCTGAAGTTTGGGAGAAGAGCAGAAAGTGGGCAAAACACCAGAAGGTCGGTGTGTGTGAAAGAATTTGAGACAAGGAGTTGGCAGAGAGAGAGGGGGTGAGGTTGGCACGGGGCAGCAATCCTGTGGGAGGCTGAGGAAGGGATGGATTGTGTGTTGGGGCTGGCAGGGGAGTGGAGGTGGCAGGTTCAGCCTGCCCTGCTGCTGTCCCTGCTGCTGCTGCTCTGCCTGGAGGGCTGCAGGTGGCTGCGGGACTGGAGAAGGCGGCGGGGCGGGAGAGGCAGCGCCGGGAGGAGGCTGCCCGGCCCTTTCGCCTGGCCGCTGGTGGGCAATGCCATGCAGCTGGGCAGCTCGCCGCACCTGACCTTCACCCGCATGGCCCGGCGCTACGGGGACCTTTTCCAGATCCGCCTGGGGCGCCACCGGATCGTGGTGCTGAACGGGGAGGAGACCATCCGCCGGGCGCTGCTGCAGCACAACGCCCAGTTCGCCGGCAGACCCGACTTCGCCTCTTTCCGCCTGGTGTCCGGGGGCAGGAGCCTGGCATTCGGCAGCTACAGCGGGCAGTGGCAGCTCCACCGCAGGCTGGCACAGGCCACCGTGCGGGCATTCTCCACCGCCAACAACCACACCAAGAAACTGGTGGAACAGCATGTGAGCGGCGAGGCTTGTGACTTGATCCAAGTCTTCCTGAGGCTGGGGGCAGCCGGCTGCCACTTCGAGCCCTCCCGGCACCTGGTGGTGGCCACTGCCAACGTGATGTGTGCCCTGTGCTTCGGCCGGAGGTACAACCACGATGACCTGGAGTTCAGGAAGCTGCTGGGCAGGAACGACAAGTTTGGCCAGACGGTGGGCGCTGGCAGCCTGGTGGATGCCATGCCCTGGCTCCAGGCTTTCCCCAACCCGGTGCGGAGTGTCTACCAGGACTTCAAGCAGCTCAACCGAGAGTTCTTCGAGTTTGTCCGGGACAAGATCGCCCAGCACCGCGCCACCTACCAGCCTGGCAGCACCCGGGACATGAGCGACGCCTTCATCCAGGCGATAGAGCACGGCGGGCTGGCACAGGGGGCACTCAGCAAGGAGCATGTGGAGGGTTCCCTCACTGACATCCTGGGAGCCGGCCAGGACACCACCTCCACCGCCCTGAGCTGGATCCTCTTCCAGCTCATCCGCTTCCCGGAGCTGCAGAGGCGGCTGCAGCGGGACATCGACAAGGTGGTGGGCAAGGGCAGGCTGCCAGGCCTCCAGGACAGAGCCCAGCTGCCCAGCCTGGAGGCCTTCCTCTGCGAGGTCATGAGATTCACCAGCTTCGTGCCCATGACCATCCCCCATGCCACCACTACCCAGGTGGACATCAACGGCTACCACATCCCCAAGGACACGGTGGTCTTCATCAACCAGTGGTCGGTTAACCACGACCAGGGCAAGTGGAGGGAGCCTGGCACCTTCGACCCGAGCAGGTTCCTGAAGGAGGATGGCAGCATGGACAGGGAGCTGGCTAGCAGGGTGATGATCTTCTCCATGGGCAAGCGGCGGTGCATTGGCGAACATCTGTCCAAGATCCAGATCTTCCTCTTCACCGCCATCCTCCTGCACCAGTGCAGCTTCGAGGCCAACCCCTCGGAGGAGCTGAGCATGAATTGTACATACGGACTGACCATCAAGCCGGAGTCCTTCACTGTGCTGGCCAGACTCAGGGACACTTACTGCGGAATAGTCTCTCCAGCCTAAAGGCAAAGTGAGAGAGAGAGGGAGCTGAGAGACTGGGGAATGAATGTGATCCAAAGTATCAGCAGCAGTGCGGGTTGGGTGGATTGGCCATGCTAAATTGCCCCTTAGTGTCAGGGACTAGCTAGGGTAAATAGGTGGGGTTACGGGGTGGGCCTGGGTGGGGTTGTTGAGAGTGCAGGCTCGATGGGCTGAATGGCCTCCTTCTGCACTGTAGGGATTCTATGATTTTTACACACCAAGTCACCAAATACACCCTCTGCGATTGGAAAAGAACCACTAAATTCCAATTCCTTCCCAGCTCAACATATTTCCAGGCTTCCAGGCTGGTTTGGAAAAAGGTACTTTCAATAAATGATGGGACTTCAATCCGATCATTACACCCAGAGAGGGGAAATTCTGCATTCACTCGGGAACCCGCTCCCTTTAAATTCACCGGCAAAGGATTTCTAACGTCGCGGCTGTCACTATGACTGGTGCTAATCTCACACCAACCCGGTTTCACTCTGCTTTTGAGCCCATTTCTGGAACATATTTCAAACCACTCTTGGCTTGAGTTGTGTTTTCAGTACCCACGGAGGGGGGGAGGGGGGGGGGCTGTTATGTTTTTACAAACGGTGAAACTGTTCATTTAAAATTACATAGTATTAAAATGTATTTTTTGAGTAACATTTTTTGTGATCTCTATTAAATGAGAAGCACGGAAGCTACTGTTTCACTGGGCCGAGATTTTTGAACTGTGTCCCAGCCTAGTTGGAAACGGCCCCAGCTTCAAGATCCCACTCGGTTCTGCTATTTTTTTTGTGTTGATAACACTAGTCTCCGAGTTCTTTCTGTTCAGTCACTGTTTCTGCTTGGGGTGAGTGTACAACAGCAGCTCTGAGAGGCTGAGACTGGCTTGTATTGTGTGTTCCTTCTGTTTGAGTCTTGGGGTTGGAGGGTGTTTTGGTGGGGGTATTTTTAAGTACCTGCATTTGCTTTATGCTAGTTGATGTTTCCGTTTACATTCAGACTGGATGAGGGATCTGTCTCATTGCTCTTTTCAAGGTAATCTATTGTACGAATCTTTGACCCGTCTGAAATACTTAATTTTTCAGTTGTCTTCCAGTGCTGAACTGTCTTTGACAACAGATTTACAAAAGACGAAACTTTAACTAATGTCACTAGTAGTTAAAGTCTGATGAGAACCCTCGATTTGAGATTCTGCATGTGTGCTCCCTAGCTGTATACTCCCTAGCTGTATACTGGTCATTCTGATAACTGTCAATTGGTCTATAGTAGCCCAGGACCAGAAAAACCAAACAGCAGCTGTCAGCAATTCAGCCCAGCCATTGCTCCATGTACATCATGTTTGCATATTTTAATCATTTCATTCATGGGATGTGGGCATCACTGGCAAGGCCAGCATTTGTTACCCATCCCTGATTGCCCTTAAAATGAGGGCATTTAAGAATCATAGAATCCCTACAGTGCAAAAGGAGGCCATTTAGCCCATCGAGCCTACACCAACAACACCCCCACCCAGGCCCTATCCCTGTAACCCTATATATTTACCCTGCCAATTCCCCTGATACTAATGGACAATTTATCGTGGCCAATCCACCTAAGTCAACCATGTTGCTGTGGATCTGGAGTCGCATGTGGGCCAGACCAGATCAGATCAGAGCTGCAGATTTCCTTCCTTCAAGGACATTAGTGAACCAGATGGGTTTTTACAACAATCGATGCTACTTGTCATGGTCACTGTTACTGAGACTAACTTTAATATTCCAGATTTATAATTGAATTTAATTCCATTAACTGCCGTGGTAGGATTTGAATCCATGTCCTCCGAGGATTAGCCTGGGCCTCTGGATTACTAGTACAGTACGCATGCCTGGGTGTGTATATACACATGAATAAAATATGAACATGGAAATTGAAATAAAATCAGAAAATGTTATGAAAAGCTCATCAGCACATGGACAAAGTAATCATTTTGGTGTAAATCCTCCATCATAACTTCAGGATGGTGGCACAGTGCTTAGCACTGCTGTCTCACATCGCCAGGATCCGGGTTCAATTCCCAGCTTGGGTCACTGTCTGTGCAGTCTGTACGTTCTCCCCATGTCTGCACGGGTTTCCTCCAGGTGCACTGTTTTCCTCCCACAGTCCGAAAGACGTGCTGGTTAGGTGGATTGGCTATGCTAACCTCTCCCTCAATGTCCCTGAACAGGTGCCGGTGTGTGGCGACTAGGGCATTTTAACAGTAACTTCATTGCAGTGTTAATATAAGCCTATTTGTGACACTAATAAATAAACTTTAAACTTTAGTCCTGACCATGGACTGCACCTGAAAACTGAATCAGCTTTGTTCCTTTATTTTTAACCATTGTCAGGCATGCTGTGCTCTCCTATCCTTTTCTGGTTTTACACAAACATACACACACACACATACAATCATATGCAAACATGCATGCACACTGATATAAATGTAGAGACACACGCAAAATCTCCATTGTTGCGGTATGCCCAACCCCTGTTCAATGCTGTGAAGTCAATACAACACAAATGTAACTAATGGATAAGATGTACAGATGAGCAGGGTGTGATCTTTAAGTATCTTCACACTTCCCTGCCTTCTGCAAAGCTGTTAATTTGTGTTTTATCTGCTCCGTTCTGAATTTAGTTCCACTGCCTCTTAAATACTGTATCAGATTGATGTTACACACTATATATAAGTTTCATATAATTGACTGTGACTGTTACTGTAAATGCTACTAATGTATTCGATTAATGTACTCCCACCATGATTACTAAAAACACAAATGTATTTTTATATCATAGTTCTCATGTGTCTGATTTTTTTTTAAGTGTTCTACATGAACTGAGATTCCTATAGTAAATAGTGGCTGTTTATAAATACTTTTCGGTCATTGTCTATAGTCAACAACCTTCCCTCATTGTTTGGTGGGTCAGTAGTTTGGTAAATTGATAATTTAGTGGGGTCAAAAGTTTGGTGGGTTGATAGATTGGTGAGTCAGTGCTCTATTTGCTGTGGTCCTGAACAACATAGCTAGAGGGTAGATTCCGGTGCTTTGGCTGATCTCAGTTAGGTGGCTGTATTGGTGGTAGTCTTCCAGGCCTGCAAAAATCAGCCACGATTCCTGACTCTAATTGCCACTCAGTGTCCTCTGTTCACATGTGTTGATTTGCTGTGGGAACAGAATGTGTCTCTGCTGTGTCCCAACTCTAAGACATGCTCCCCGCAATCCACCTCATTGCCCGCTCGCCCAGCCCATTCTAATACTTACAGTGAAGGATTGTACATGAAGAATAATTTCTGAGGTGAGAAAGGAATCTTGTAACTCAGCAAGAAACAGTACCTTTAGTACAGCTGGGGAGAAAACCAAGGTAGGGCTATCAAGCATAGCAGTTTGTCATATAACATGATGCATCTGCAGGTCTGACAGCACCGTAATGTAATTCAGGAAGCATGTACTGTTATGAAGTTGCATATATAAAGTTAAAATGTGGTGTTTGACAAATGTAAATATTGAAAAGAAATGCTAAGAAAACCTAAAGAAATCATATAGCATTGTCATTTTAAAAAGCATGTGTCTTTGTGCTTGGGATTTTAAACTGCAGAAAGCAGGCTGCAGAAGCCAACTTTGTGCAACATTTGTGTCCAAAGCCAGAGTTCCAGCACAGCAAAACAAGTTTTTAATTAAACCATTGAGTTTAAAGCAAGTCTCAAAGTCACAGAACCAATTTAATTCAAATTTGAGTGTTGTTGATAGCCTCAAGCCCCTCAAATTGCAGGAATATTGTGAGGTAATTCCAGGTATTTATACCCGGACAAGGGGAGATGACAGTTAGACTATGCTTGCTACCTCTTGAGGAAAAGAGGATAGGCGAGGCTCTTATATGAAATACTGCAGTTTTAATGTATAGCTTCATCAAATCACCATCTAAATAGGAGAAACCAACTCAGAAAGTATTCCAACATCAGAAGAAAGTTCATGCTTCCTGGTGTTATGTTATTTGAGAGTGACTATATTCTGTAATGGTTTATTTCATTATTTCTGAATGAGTCTCGTAATTTGAACAGCACTCTATTGGGGAGTTTCTTCAGTTTGTTAATTATTTTAATCAGTTTGTCACCAGTTCTAAAAAATAAAGACCTGTTAATTGTTCATGATAGAGAGTGACACATCCTGCTTTAATTTACCAAAACCAATAGCTTCCTACTATCTCACACACACTTACTTAAGATTATGAGGCGAGGTTTATCCCTTTGGGGGGGTTCCAAAATCACGCAGAGGGAAACATCACCTCCGTGTCGTAACAGTACCAGTACAGAATCAGGCCCTTCAGCCCACAGAGCTGAGTGCAACTGTGCTTTATTCCACGTGAGCAGTCCCGTCCAATCCCACTCACCGACTCACTATCCTCTGCTTCAATGACAGTAAATGACAGAGAATTCCACCTTCAAATCACCTACTGCCAAACTACATTTTCCAGACATCCTCTTAATTATTTTGAGAATGCTTGCAAACCAATGGAAACAATCCGTCATCACTTACCATATCAGTTAGCCCTTCAAAATGTTGGAAGACCACTAAAGATTAGCCTTTGCAGACACATGGAAGCACCATCACCTGGAAGTTCCCCTCCAAGACAGCCACCTCCCTGACTTGGAAGCATATTGCCATTCCTTCACTGTCCTGGAAGTCAATCTCTCTCCCCCCTCTTTTACCCCCCCCCCCCCCCACCCCACTGATAGCACTGTGGATGTACCTACACCATATTATTCAAGAAGGCAGCTCATCATCACCTTCTCAGGGACAATTAGGGATGGTCAATAAATCCTGACCTTGCCAGTGATGCCCACATCCCAAGAATGAATAATTAACTTTTGCAGTGTTTTGAGAAAAGCTGAGCCTTCTCCAGTATCTCTTCATTATCAATAATTCCTCATCTTGTTAACATTTTTCTACTGCTTTTATGTCAAGTCTATAATGGGTCCCAACATGCTTCAAATTCAGACTAACCAAGATCTTGTACAAACAGTACATTATTCCTTCCTTTTGGTTACTATGAAACAAATAGCCATTTGGTATTTTATTGAGCTTCTCTATTGCTCTGGCTTCAATGACCTATGTTTCTGCAAATCAAAGTCCCTTGCACCCTATTATTAAAATCCAGACATATAAGATGGATTTCCTTTTCTTATTCTTTACGATAAATTGGATTTTATGGTATTTTTCTGCATTGAACTGCACCTGCCCCCTCCACTCCCATCCTGCTGGCCTATGTTTTCCTTTAATCTTTTCAGTTAGCCTCAGCTTCGGAACTCGTCTTAATCCCAACTTGCCATCTACAAATTTTGTTATTCCCTGAAATCCTACATGTGGATCATTCTGTATGAGTTGGTTTCTCCTATTTAGATGGTGATTTGATGAAGCTATACATTAAAACTGCATGTATCTGTGTAGAAGCGAATGTACCAAAATTTCAGATCCACCAGTACTAATTACTGACATTATTCCCCAAGGATATGTGGATGTGTAATTCCTATAATCAGTGCTCTGTACTTTGTTGAAGGAGGGATCTGGTACACAATTCAGTGAAGGTTTCAAGCTTTTACTTTGAGAATCCCCGTTTAGACAGCAAGTTCACTTGAAAACGTTTGAACTTCTCTTGGGAGTATTAAAATTACTGTGGAATTCTTATATATCCCATGGCTTAATTTCGAGACATGTTATCCCCAAGCATACATGAAAAAGTTGTGGCAAAATTAAATACTTGATTAAGAACATCATCATTCAGGGTTTACCTACAACAGAATCCTCATCAAAAGTCTCAGTCAAAGATTTCCAACCGTAAAGCTCAAAATGGATTATGAAAGAATCATAAAGATACAAAACAGACAACTTTCAGAAAGTAGGGGGCAGTAATTTAACCTTTGGGTTGCCAATGACGTTGAACAATAATGAGTTTTTCCCTTCATTTGATCTGCCCTGTTAACAGTCTGTCTGTCCATTCCCTCTTGCCTCATTGGTTACAGGCATACCACCCACTCATTAGCTGCTGGTGTTCTGTAATTGGTATCCATACCTGACCACTTGATGACCATTCCTCTCCATAGGTCAGCACTTTCTCAGTTTGCTACCTTCCAGTTGGTTGACAGTCAGAACCACCTGGTAACCTGACAGCTCTACCAGTTAATCTATTGCACAGTATCTATCTACCCAACACTAATCCTGAACATTTACTGCATACTGTCCCCATGCCGTTTCATTGTATCTATTACAGAACATGTGACTCAGGATAATAGATTTTGGAGGTGTGCATATTAAAGGCAAGTCTTTGGAATTACACCACAGGAGTCCATTTGGCCCATCGTGTTTATGCCAACTGTTTGTAAGAGCTATTCAATGAGTCTCACTGCTCTGCGAACCCTGCAAACATTTCCTTTTCATGTATACAGAATATCCAATTTGTTTCTGAGATTTACTACTGCATCAGCTCTCATCAACTTTTCAGGTAGTGCATTCCAGATCTTTGCTGTGTATAAAAAATCTTGGAACCCCTGGTTCCTTTGTCAATTACCTGATCAGTTACTGACACGCCCACCAGTGAAGAAACGGTTTCTCCTGACTCACAATTATCAAAACCCATTACACTTTCAAATATCTCTACAAATGAAGTTAAATTCAACGTCACAATCCTTTATATTTAACTGTTTTGCTGTGCATATAAACATATGTTCTAATCTTCTGAAGACTGGTAAGTTTTAAGGAGTATCTTAAAGGATGAAGGAGGGAAGAATTAAATTTATTATTTGCCATTGGGGGAGCTGAATATCCAGCCCATACATTAAGTAACAACAGGTATTGTAATGTACAGACATAACAGCAAACAGGCACACTCAGTACAGAAAGCCAGATGAGTGGTCAAGGCCTCTAGTGCAGGATAGTGCCAAGTTAGAAAAGAGCAGTATTGCTCAAGTGAAAATCAATTTTAAAACTAGTTAATAGTAGGCCGACCTACTTGTGACTAATGAATAAACTTTAAATTTAACATTAATCTGTTCATACAGATGACACAAAAACATAAAAGCTTATACAACATGCACAATATTAGCAGTCATACTCTTTGAAATGTCAGAAGGTGTGTGTTCAGATGTTAATCTTTATTGCATTTCTTTCCTTAAATGCCTATTCTAATTGGATGTTTTGTAATGCAAAATCTGGACAACAGAGGGGGGCAGAGGCTTATAATTTTAATATGTTGTTAGTTTTCAGCTAGATCCAGCTCAATGCGTTACAGGTGCAAGTGCAGATCCCAAGGTGGCTTGGAGTAGGTTAAAGTTTCCTAGAGAGCTGATCTGCAAGACAAAGGGGCTTGGGGAGGACAGCAACCCACCAAAGCAATGCAGACAGCATTATCCATGCTGCGCCCCCATCCTGGAGAAACTTTCCTATTTAGGCAACTCTGTGTTATTAATCAGGACTCATGGCTACTCTGGTTACTTAAACACAGAAGGTTCTCTGGTTTGATACCATGCAGAAACAGTGTTCAGCTCATTTAATTTCAGAGTGAGGCAAAAGATGAAAATAATAAAAAGGAAATAGAAGTGTTTTAAAAAGAAAATACTGATTTACTGCACTGATTGTGCTCACAGTTTCAGTTACTACTTAGAGGTCGAGGAACATTGACATACTTTAGAATCAATTTTGGAAATGAGTTTTCAAAGTACATTCTTTGCTAGTGAACATGATTACACAATTTCAATACCTGTTCTCATTTCATTTCAAATTTGCGCACATTCTTTTTGGAATGGAGTGAGAGATGTAGTGTTGAGGGGGAAACAGAGAATGTGGGTGGGATTTTCAGGCCTCGCTCTCTGCAAAACCGGAAAATCCCACCTGAGGTCAACCGACCTTTGCATGGTCCACCCTGCCCACTATGATTCCCGTGGCAGGCGAGTGTCTTCCAGTCTCTTATGTGAACTACAGCACCCGCATGTATGCTGTGGGTTGTTAACTGGACATGGACTAAATGGCTGAAAGGGCAAGAGGCCACATTTATTGAACACCCAGCAAGTCTCAACTGAGCACGAGGCTGGGTATAAAGTCCATTGTTAATACACTCTGAATAACAGAGTAAAGGTCAAATATTTCCTAAAGATCACCTGAAACCCAAGATTTTTTTATATATATCAAAAAAGATCAATGTGTGTTTTATTCTTCCCTGAGTGGCTGTGAATTAGAGAGAAAAGAGGAAATGCACACAGCAAGACAGCAGCATTTCTACAGAATAAAGACAAGTTATAAATAGACATTTGGTAGTTAGAACTTGAGTATTGCTGAAAAAAAGGCTTTTTTGTCAAAGCTTTTCGTCTTGCACCCATTAGGACATTTTGCAAGAACACAAATTGAAGGGAAACAACAAATTTATTCTGTATGAGAAGGTTAGTTGGCTAGTAGTGGATTTGGCAGTTAACTGTCAGTCATCCATCACTGGTGCACACTCCATCACAACACCTCTAACAATTTGCGTCCACTGGATTTGTATGCTTTCAAAATTTCCTGATGAGTGCAAAATGAAAAGTTTCAACAAAAGATCTCTTTTTTCAGCAATACCAAAGACAAGTTAAGGTTGCTTAACAAGTGAGTCATTGAGGCTGTGCTGTGGACTTGAGTATATAATCTAGGCTGACACTTCAATGCAGTACAAAGAGTGCTGCACCATTGGAGGCACCATCTTCGAGATTAACATTAAACAAGGCTCTGCCTTTTCTGATAAAAGTTCCCCTAGCACTATTTGAAAAAAAAGAGCATGGGATTTTTCCCAATGTCCTGGCCAATACTTAATTTCTCAACCATTCTGCCAAAACCAACGAACTGATCATCCACCTCGTGTGTCTTTTGCGGGACCTTGAGAAGCATGGCTGCTGCATTTATTGCTCATGCCTGGTTGTTGTAAATAATACATACAAGTAAATCACTTAAGTCACTTCAGAGGGCAGCCACGACTAAAATAGCATACATCAGTGAACTAATATGGCTTTTATGACAATGCAAAAGCTTCTCGGTCACTTTAATCAGTTTAATAGCTTAAATTCTCAAAGTTATGGTGGGATTTGAACTCATACTGTCTTCTGCTTACTCGCTAAGTCCACATCCAGTACGTACACTATATCCAGTAAGGGCAATGAGATGGTACTCTGGAGTAGAGATCCTGATGCTCAATTGGCTTCATAGTGAGTGTGACCAACTAAGATCCTTATTGCCACTTTCCCTGAGACTAACAACGGCAGCACAGCGCAGGGATGGAGTCTGGGTCTCTTGCGCACCCTACATTAAAGTGCAGGTAATGATCAAAATTTAAGAAACTTGTTTCTCGTTGAGTTCTATTTTGGTTCTTGGTTGTTTTCCAGGACTAGTGTTATAAGTATGCCTGAAGAAGGTTTGACCTATAATTGGATTGGGCCGTTTTTCAGGAAGTCGCCGGCCCCCTAATATAGATGTTATGTCCTTTAAATATATAAATGATGGGCCTAACTCATCATTGGGACCTCTAGCAGAAATTTGATTGCAATGAGTGGGACAGGTATCATGCCTACCCGTTACACGGCAGTCAACTAATATGTTATCAGATTTTGTTCCTGTGGTGGCCAGCATTAGCCCTCTCCTCACCAGCATTGGCCAGCTCCATCCCATCCTGGGCATAGCCTAAAAGGGCCACAAACTCATGAAGGATGCTACCGGCTCAGACACAAATGTTAATGATAACCAAATTCCCCTCCAATTCAATTTTCAAGTTTGCTGATGACACCACCGTAGAGGGTCGGATCTCAAACAATGACGAGACAGAGTACAGGAATGAGAGAGAGAATCTGGTGAACTGGTGCGGCAACAATAATCTCTCCCTCAATGTCAACAAAACAAAGGAGATTGTCATCGACTTTTGGAAGCGTAAAGAAGAACATGCCCCTGTCTACATCAATGGGAACGAAGTAGAAAGGGTCGAAAGCTTCAAGTTTTTAGGTGTCGAGATCACCAACAACCTGTCCTGGTCCCCCCATGCCGACACTATAGCTAAGAAAGCTCACCAACATCTCTACTTTCTCAGAAGACTAAGGAAATTTGGCATGTCAGTTGTTTGGATTTAATCTCAGTTGTTTGGAGTTAATCTCAGTCGTTTGGATTTGATCTCAGTTGTTTGGGTTTAATCTCAGTTGTTTGGACTTAATCTCAGTTGTTTGGGTTTAATCTCAGTTGTTTGGGTTTAATCTCAGTTGTTTGGGTTTAATCTCAGTTGTTTGGGTTTAATCTCAGTTGTTTGGACTTAATCTCAGTTGTTTGGGTTTAATCTCAGTTGTTTGGGTTTAATCTCAGTTGTTTGGATTAAATCTCAGTTGTTTGGGTTTAATCTCAGTTTTTTGGGTTTAATCTCAGTTTTTTGGGTTTAGTCTCAGTTGTTTGGATTTAATGTCAGTTGTTTGGGTTTAATCTCAGTTGTTTGGGTTTAATCTCAGTTTGTTTGGGTTTAATCTCAGTTGCTTGGGTTTAATCTCAGTTGTTTGGATTTAATCTCAGTTGTTTGGGTTTAATTTCAGTTTGTTTGGATTTAATCTCAGTTGTTTGGATTTAATCTCAGTTGTTTGGGTTTAATCTCAGTTGTTTGGGTTCAATCTCAGTTGTTTGGATTTAATCTCAGTTGTTTGGGTTTAATATCAGTTGTTTGGGTTTAATCTCAGTTGTTTGGATTTAATCTCAGTTGTTTGGGTTTAATCTCAGTTGTTTGGGTTTAATCTCAGTTGTTTGGGTTTAATCTCAGTTGTTTGGATTTAATCTCAGTTGTTTGGGTTTAATCTCAGTTGTTTGGGTTTAATCTCAGTTGTTTGGGTTTAATCTCAGTTGTTTGGGTTTAATCTCAGTTGTTTGGGTTCAATCTCAGTTGTTTGGATTTAATCTCAGTTGTTTGGGTTTAATATCAGTTGTTTGGGTTTAATCTCAGTTGTTTGGATTTAATCTCAGTTGTTTGGGTTTAATCTCAGTTTGTTTGGATTTAATCTCAGTTTTTTGGGTTTAATCTCAGTTGTTTGGTTTTAATCTCAGTTGTTTGGATTTAATCTCAGTTGTTTGGGTTTAATATCAGTTGTTTGGGTTTAATCTCAGTTGTTTGGATTTAATCTCAGTTGTTTGGGTTTAATATCAGTTGTTTGGGTTTAATCTCAGTTGTTTGGATTTAATCTCAGTTGTTTGGGTTTAATCTCAGTTTGTTTGGATTTAATATCAGTTGTTTGGGTTTAATCTCAGTTGTTTGGGTTTAATCTCAGTTTGTTTGGATTTAATCTCAGTTGTTTGGGTTTAATCTCAGTTTGTTTGGATTTAATATCAGTTGTTTGGGTTTAATATCAGTTGTTTGGGTTTAATCTCAGTTGTTTGGGTTCAATCTCAGTTGTTTGGGTTTAATCTCAGTTGTTTGGGTTTAATCTCAGTTGTTTGGATTTAATCTCAGTTGTTTGGGTTTAATCTCAGTTTGTTTGGATTTAA